>NW_006203974.1:547915-560234 GCF_000334495.1 Tupaia belangeri chinensis
GCCGCGATCCTCTCTTCACTCCCCTCTTGGGATTTTGAGCGTGCGCATACATGCTCAGCCTGATTTTCAAACTGCCAGGTCTTGGACTCAGACTGCCGTCGGCCATGTGGGACCCAGCCGCCTTCACCTCCGTGCCACTTCCTGGCCCGGTCAGTTTATAACCCTGGCTGACTGTTTCAAGTAAGAGCTTTTGCTGTCCACACGATGACCACTGGAAGCAGCAGCTCATCCCCACTCCCCACCCCGGCCAGCCTGCCTTCACCTGCCGGTGCCCCGGGACCATCCTCCCCTGTCCACAGACTGCGCTCTGCAGGCCTCTCATCTTAGGCAGCACTCTGTCCTGCTGCTGCTTGCCTTGTCTCCGATGGCTGGGCTTGGCCCCTCTCATCCCTGCTGTGCCCACCAAGATGCTGTAGCCCACATCCTGAGTTAGTCCGAGAGTTCAAGACAGCAGGGCGGCATCTTCCCATGAGCCTGACGTGTGTATCTGGGCACTCCCAGCACACGCCGGACCAGGCAGCTCCTCCCATGGCTCAGTTTCCTGGTGAACTTGAAAGCAGTTAGACACTGTGCAGGGCCTGACAGTAAGGCAACGGGCCCCATGTGGCAAGGTGCTGGGTTCACTCCCAGGGCCTTCCCACATGCTGGGTATGCATGCGTGTGTACGTACCCAGGGTCCAGGCCTGAGTGGGTGTGGCGTGGAGACCCTTGTGGGGGCTGCCTCTCTGTCTTTCACTCCCTGTCTCTTTCTCTCATGAAATAAGTAAGTAAAGTTTTAAAAATTTTTATTAAGTGGACTTGATGTTTTCATGTCCTCAATGTCTTTTTGCTCACTCCCCAAAGTGCAGCAGGGGCATTTCGTCCAAGCCAGACATGCCCTCCTCCTCTCTGTGGGTGCCCTGGGACCTCCAGGGGCTTGGACTGAAGTCGGGCCTGCTTGGCGTGGGGGGACTCTGCTAGAATCCTGGCCCTTGCGGTGTGAGCAGGCACAGGGCGAGCTCGCTGGGGTCTTCGCAGAGCCGTACGTGCTTGGGAAGTGCCAGTACTGGGCGCCATGCTGGGGTAGGCTGACCACCCTGTCCACGCAGGCGAGCGACCGTTCCGCTGCACCCTCTGTGAGAAGGCTTTCAACCAGAAGAGCGCGCTGCAGGTGCACATGAAGAAGCACACCGGGGAGCGGCCCTACAAGTGCGACTACTGCATCATGGGCTTCACGCAGAAGAGTAACATGAAGCTGCACATGCGGCGGGCGCACAGCTACACCGGTGAGCTTGCCCGTGGCCGGGCGCTCTGTGCATGGCACGGCGTTGGGGGCGAAGGGGGCGTGACGTGGAGAGGATGTGGGGCAGGCAGGGTGGGCTGGCACTTGTGCTCCTGCAGGGAGCTCACCGTGTGCTGCCACACCACGTGGAGGCCACTCGAGGCAGCCGCCTTCATCTCTGTGCAGGGCAGGCGCAGACTAGTGAGTGGCTGGCTTCTTGCCAGACAGAGCTTCTAGTGAGGGGACAATGCCCACGTGGCAGAGCCACTGTCACCCACCTTCCCGGCTGTCTGAGCCCCCCTGCACCCTATAGTGCAGGATGGCTGGGGGAGCCGGGCTCAGGGTTGCAGTTAGCTGGCATCTGCACAGGGCAGGCTGGCTCTGGGCCATGTGCCTGCCGGCCTCCATCCTGGGGACTGGGTGCAAATCACAGGTGTGGCCTGTGTGTCAGGTCACGAAGACCTATGCCTCAGAGCAGGGGTGGGCACGGTCCTGCTGCCGGCTCCATTGTGGCCACCGTGTCTCCACTGAGCACCTAGCAGTGTCCCCCTTCTCTGTAGGAAGGGACCGTCACTCAGCCCAGACAGGGCCGCAGGGTGGCAGATGCCTGCAGAGGAGCCGAGCAGACCTCGGTGACCAGCAGGTCTCATCTGCAGTCTGCACCCAGTCCCCAGGACGGAGGCCGGCAGGGTGCACCTCTCCCGAGTGCCAGGCTGCGTGCAGTTCTGTGTTGTGTCCGAGCTACAAGGCCTTAGTGTCACCAGCAGGGCAGCGCCTCCATCAGGAACCTGAGAGACAGACCCTCCACATTCAGGGAGGAGTTCAGGGAGGAGGACAGCTTTCCTCGCACCTGTGCTCCGGTATGATGGGAAAGCACAGTACTCACTACAAGCTGCAGTGCCGGCCCAGGTTGCCTCGCAGGGGCGAGCATGCAGACGGCCCAGACTGCACAGGACAGGCCTGCTCGGCCGGCACCCTACCGCCTCCGTGCTGTTTCCGTGTGTGCCATGTCATGGGATGGAGCCGTGGAGACAGTGCTGTTCCCTGCCGGGTGGCCTCCAAACGGGGATTGTCTTGTGTCACTGAAGGTCTGAGCCACTTGTCTGTCCTCTGCTGCCTCACAGGGACGCTGCAGGAGCCCGTGGGACCACGGGAGCCGGAGGCTGTGGAGCTGAGCCGGCCCCTGCCTCTAGAAGAGGTGGTGCGCGAGGCTGCAGGCGAGTGGCCGGCCCTTGCCAACGTGTTCTGATGCCAGCCAGGCCTGGGGACCTTTCCAAAGTTGCATTCTGTGACGAATGACGCACTTGGGATTTCTGTTTCTCAGCTTCAAGTGTTAACGTTCCCACAGTAGTTTTTTTAACTACAAAACTATCTACAGAATCATCGTCTTTCACAGACTTGTAGAAAAACTGGGGAAAATGTGAACGCGCTGCCATCAGTGTCTCCAGTCACCCAACTCAGGTAGTGTGCTGGCAGCTCCATGTCCCCACGGCCAGCGCTGCAGCCAGCGAGGAGCTAAGTGGACGTCACTGTCATCGTAGAGCAGTTTCTTTGTATTAGCAAAGGTGAACGGTACCGTGGAGAAGCCGCCAGGTCTGCACTCGTGCTTTCTGTTATAGGGAGCGTGGCTTACGAGACAACGCAGCATAGAAGGAAACATCACAATGCACAGGAGGTGTTTTTCCACTTCCTCTCTGCGTTTTGAAAATTAATAAATTTGACTCTTTCTAGCTTACCATCAGCTAATGTAACTAATACCATGAGAGTCGGCTGGGCCAATTCTCTCTCCATTGCGAGGATCTCATCGTTAGTGGCAAGAACAGTGTCCGGGGCGTCCACGGGGAACGTGAGGACTCTGCCTGTGCACAGGGCGCTGGCACACCTGCACATGTCTGCCTGGGCTGGGCCGAGGTCCCCGCAGAAGCACAAGCCATACGTTGCAGAGAGGAAATAGCAGGACTGTCCTGGAGCAAGTGACCGGGCCCTGTCCTCCTCAGTAAGTAAGAACCATGTTTGTAGCTTAAGGATAAGGATCTATGAAAACCCGTGACTTCCTCCTTGTGCATCAACAGGTGTATTTTTTATTTCAGGGAGCTCTTAGTGTCATCGATGGTGCCACCTTCAACATGCCCCATACCAACCCCCTCGGCCCCGCGTCGGGCGGAGCGTGCGCCGTCCTTACGCATTCCAAAGATGGAAGGTTCTTCGTGCTGGCTTCCCTCGAGCTTATTTGTGTGTTCTCCGTATAAGCACGTCTGCATAGACAGACCCGCGAGCCTCTGTGTGACTGAGCGGTATACCCTGTAAATACGAGCACCAGCCCCAGGTGCAGGAGAGCACCCCAGTCTCACCTCCGACAAGCACTTCACATCAGTATTGGATTCATCTTACTAATGAGTGGGCGTCTTCTCTCCTTGTAATGTAAAGCTGGGTCTATTTTTGTTTCCTGAAAAATAATTGCCTTTATTTTCTCTCATTGCCTCCTTGGTTTCAGAAAAGCGTAGTTTTATTATAAATATTGTATGGACTTTGTATATGAAGAGAGGAGCCCATTTCAGATTCCTAAGAAAGAGACATTTCACTGTTCTTTTGAAAGGGCATCTTTTGATTTGTTGTTGTTCACTTTTCACATATGTATATAAGTAATAGTGATGGTGATACGAAAACTTTTGTTATGTGAAAATATTTAAGTCAGAAAACTGTTAAATAATATTACTTTTTTTTTCAAACTGCTTTGTGTACTGTATATTTTTTTAAGGAAAAAAAGCCTTATTTGACTTATTCTTGTGATACTGGATTTCATATAAATCCCAAGGTTTCCCTTGAATGTCAAAGCGCGAATCTGGCTGTGCTCAGTGTAATTGTAATTGTGCTAGAGTTTTAAAAGTTCTGCTTTTAATGCACTTTTCCTTTTATAATTTTGTATTAAGATATTTTAGTAATGTTAATTAATCTTAGTGAACAAATATCCCTAAAGTTGGAAATTATTGCAATTTTAGATTCTTTGTTTCACTGGGTTATTTATTTGGCTTTTAGCATTAAATGTCACCTCAGGATGGCTCGGAAAGGGGCTGTTTAATTCCCAGTTGTATAGAAAGTATAGCCTAGTGAACTGTATTAGTTTATTGCCTATTTAACGCCTTAACAGGTGAATTTAAAACTTATTTTTGTTTAGGTTGAAGAAAAAGGAAAAAAAAAACCCTATTAATAATCTACTTTGTGTCTTTCCCAATTTATCTGCAGGCACACACGTCGTGTGTATTATTTTTATTTACTCCCTAATTATGAAAGCTGCTGCTTTGCAAAACATTCCTTGAAAATATCAGGTTTTAATGTGACACGATTTCACTTGAATCTTTGCAGTGTACAGGCTGATCTCTGTGTTTTACCTGTTGATTAAAAAGTCGTTTTAGAAAAGGGATTTCTAGGCTTGTACACAACTACAGGCTTGAGGATAGGGTTCTGTATTTTAAAATCTATCTTATCGTAGCATATCTGATCTGGAATAGCTATAAATTAAAAGATGAAGTTAAAAATATTTAAGGTAAAATAGTTTGGCATGTGAACTCATTTCAAGTTCAAGTATTTTTTAACAGAAGAGAACTTGAATGACATTTTTCTTTACTTCTGTGAAGTCCAGACCCTCCGTGTCTTTTTGAAGAGCTCCCAGTTCAGTGGTCAGGACTTGGCTTCAGGATGGTGAGTGTAGTCCTGTGCAAGTGACATTCCTGCCGCAGCCGTCCTGCCAGCCGTCCTGTCAGACGACACCTGCCCTGTCCAAAACCTCCTTTCCTGGGGAGTGACTGTTAAGCACTTAGATCAGCTGAAAGAACAAATTACCTTTCAAAGATACTGTGCTTAAGACCGGTACGGAGCTTAAACCCGGCCAAGGTGCAGGAGGGCCCGGTGTGTGTAGAATCCAGCTGGGCAGTGTGTACATGGCCATGTCTTCATAGGATGCAACAGAGCAGATAAAAGCACGCTTCAGATATGTAAACTTGGATCCTCTCCCACCCCAGCAAGCCCTGCTGCTGCCCCTTTAGGCCCCAGAGGTACTTAGTGGAGTGTCTAAGTAGAGGAAAGCTGTGACCACGGTCTAGGCGATGCCACTTGGTTCAGCCGAGGAGTCTCAGGCCTGCTCTGAACCCTAAGGATGCTGCGTGGTGGAACGTGGGCAGTCGTGCGCATACACTGCAGCGTGCTTGGTCGTTGCTAGCGTGCTCAGTCATTGCCAGCATGCTCAGTCGCCGCCAGTATGCTGAACCATTGGTAGCATGCTCAGTCATCATTAGTGTGCTTAGTCATCACTGGTGTGCTGAGTCCTTGCCAGTGTGCTGAGTCATCGCTAGCATACTCAGTCATCACTAGTGTGCTTAGTCATCACCAGTATGCTGAGTCATTGGTAGCATGCTCAGTCATCATTAGTGTGCTTAGTCATCACTGGTGTGCTGAGTCCTTGCCAGTGTGCTGAGTCATCGCTAGCATACTCAGTCATCACTAGTGTGCTTAGTCATCACCAGTATGCTGAGTCATTGGTAGCATGCTCAGTCATCATTAGTGTGCTTAGTCATCACTGGTGTGCTGAGTCCTTGCCAGTGTGCTGAGTCATCGCTAGCATACTCAGTCATCACTAGTGTGCTTAGTCATCACCAGTATGCTGAGTCATTGGTAGCATGCTCAGTCATCATTAGTGTGCTTAGTCATCACCAGTGTGCTGAGTCATCACCAGTGTACTCAGTCATCATTAGTGTGCTTAGTTATCGCCAGAGTGCTCAGTCATCATCGCCAGTGTGTGCTGACTCATTGCCAGCGTGCTGAGTCATTGCCAGTGTGCTGAATCATTGCCAGTATGCTCAGTCATCGCCAGTGTGCTGAGTCATTGCCAGTGTGCTGAGTCATTGCCAGTATACTCAGTCATTGCCAGTGTACTAAATTTTTGCTAGCGTGCTCAGTCATCACCAGTGTGCTCAGTCATCACTAGCATGCTCAGTCATCACCAGTGTGCTCAGTCATCACCAGTGTGCTCAGTCATCACCAGTGTGCTCAGTCATTACTAATATGCACACTCATTGCCAGAGTGCTCAGTCCTTACTAGCGTGCTGAGTCATTACTAGCATGCTCAGTCACTGCCAACATGCTTGGTCATCACTAGCATGTCCAGTCATTGCTAGTGTGCTCAGTCGCTGCCAGTGTGCTCAGTCATTAGTAGCATGCTCGGTCACTGCCAATGTGCTTAGTCATTACTAATGTGCACACATGTTGCCAGCGTGCTCAGACTCTGACTCAGTCCCCTTATTGTAGGTCCCACCCATGGTCATTTTTAAGTATAACTAGTGTCCTCTGTCTTCCTTTGGGCTCTAACATTAGTGCGCAAGAGACACTGCGTTACTACAGGTACAAGATTTTCAGAAGTAGAAGTTAAGTTTCAGTTCTACCTTTGGGTTTTTATCTTTTCAGAAGAGTATTTATAACTTATTAAGGTACACATCTTAACAGTAAATGACCGTCACACAGATTTCTGTGAGTAACGTTTCTTTAAAGAAATACCTAAGCCAGTCAGACTGCTTTCTGGCTACTCTCTTTAGGGGGTATCTGATGCCACCTGTCTTGCAGGAGTTTTTCACTGAAGTGAATTGCAGAGTCAGTCCCGTGCCCCCGCCCCGAGGAAGTTAACCCAAGCACGGTCGTGCTCCGCTCCTTTCCTGAGAGCTGCTGCGCGATGAGCCTGGTTCTGGGTTGAGAGTGCTCTCCTTTGCCATCTAATCTGTACTCACGGAACGCAGGAGCTTTGGGTCTTCCGCAGTGACATTTCAGAAGTGCCTACACACAGAGCCCAGCGTCCTGTCGTTTGCAGTTTGTGGTCTCCAGATGTCTGTTCTAGTGGAAAGCCCCGTGCTGAAACCCAGTTGCATCTCCTTGCGTGGTCTAACACGTGGGGGCACAGGGCCCTTTAAGGTGAGAAGCCTCACACACCCCCCGCCGGGCAAGATTCCAGAGCCACGGGCCACAGCCGGCTGTTACATCCTGTCTGAGTCCACCCCCTGCCTCAGACACACATGTGCACGGGTGGGCGCACACGCTGGCCTCTCCCTGCACGCTCCCCCAGCCCCGGGCGTGTGGCACTTTGCTGGCAGAGGACTAGCCGGTGTCCACCCAAGAACAGGAGCAGCATCAGAGGGTTCCACTGCTTCATCTTTTTATGTGAGACTTTACAGCATGAAGACTTTGTATTCAATCAAGGTTTGTATTATGTTTGACAGACTAAAATGACAGCAATTTGTTTTTGATTCACCACTAAAGACAATTTTTAAAGTTAATTTTTTTAATTTACAGAAGAGTTCTCTTTTTACCTTCAAAATTGTTTTGTGGTCTATTTATACATTGGATGATATTTATTTAATCCGATTTTGTATTAGAAATGGATAGTTATGCCAAAAGCCACTGTGCTGGCTTTAAAACTAATAAAATAGTTTTTGTATTATTTTAAAACTCCTGTATATTTACTTCTTTGGGTCTGGGAACCGTAACTTTTCTCTAGGTCACACGTGGCTGTTGGTAGCGCAGTGCAGCAACACGGGCCTCGGTAGGTCTGAGCCTAGAAGGCTTGCCATGTGCCAGGGCAGCCTCCTCCTCGTGCCCAGTCTGCTTGCTGTCCTGCTTAAGAGTGGCGAGGTACGGAAGTCTCGGCCTCAGTTTGCCTGTTATATGTAAGATCTAGTGGGTACTGGCCTTTCCCAGAAATACTAGTGGAGTAGCTTATAGCATCTCGTTTAAAGACGCCTCTTAAGATGTTTCCTGTGTCTCACATTTCCAAACTGCTGGGAGTTCGTGGTTTCTCTGCTCTTACCCTGTTGAAATACCAGACTGGCTTTTTAGATCCCCGTACTCCTCATGGAGAAGGGGAGGCTCCAGGAGTTTTTGGATGAAAGCTGAAGTGATGTGACTTCCCGGGCGTGGCTCGGAGGGAGTGGTGAGCATTTGTGTTGCCATCTGCGTTCCTGGTTGGTGGTTACATCAGGCGTATCGCTTGCGGCGTTTCTGAAGCGCTGTTGGTGGAAGGGGACTCGTTTCATTTGAACTAACAGAAGTGTTTCTAGCGCACTCTGCGGTCTTGGCACAGTGTTCCCGCTCAAACACGACCAAGGGCTTGACACAGACAGAGTGCCCCCGTGCTGGTGTGGGGCCTGTCGCTCACCCTCCACTCAGCCAGCTCTGTCCCAAGGCTGTCTCCTTGTCTATAAAACTTGGCGACTAGACCTAGTCCTCGGCCGGGCCTTCCCCTCCCCGGGGTCTCTCCATTCCTGCAGGTCTTGAGAGTGAAGCATGGCAGTGCTGACCCCGATGGTCGCAAGGTGCTTGTGCAGAGCCAAGGGACACCTGTGTGCTGACGCTTGTGAGCAGAGTGCCTCAGTCTGCAGCGGCCCTCGGTCCCCCTCCTGCAGCGGTCCCCTCGGTCCCTCTCCTGCTGTAGTCCCTCGGTTCCTCTTTGGTGTGTGCTGGCAGCCCTGTCCCACTCAGTGCTGCCCTTTGGATCTGGGGCCATGGGGCCACCACAAAGGCTGGCACTCTGGCTGCTCCCTTCCTGTGCATCACAAAGCCTCACGCCTCCTGCCACGGCGGGCTGTCTTGGAAGTGAAGTGGGGCTAGACGCAGGGCTCCTCGTGACTGCTTGCAATTGGTCAGCTTGCTCTGGAGCCCTGAAGACATCTGGGCCAGCCCACGCGAATGAAAATGGCCTCCCACACGCTCCTGGTCAGCGCGTCCCCACCATGGAGGAGTTCACAGTGTGACGTGGCACCTGGAGGTAGTTGGTCTGAGCCCTCAGGGAGTGAGCAGTGACAGCATGCAGGCATCACCTCCCACTGCCAGCAGAGCCTGCGGGGTTTCCTCTGCATTCATGGTTTTCTCACTGACCCTGGACCAGCCGAGAGGGCTCCACTGCCCCCTTAGTAGTCAGTTACGCCAGCCGCCAGCCGCACAGGAAGGGCCCACACACGGTGGCACCTGCACTGAGCTTTAGGAGACCTGGGTGAGGGTGACACGTTCTCGTCTGCCTCAGTGCCAGCTGTATTTTTTTCTGTATTTTTTTTTTTTTTGTAGTTCTTGCCATAAGCTATGTGCACTTGCTGGAGAGAGACAGGGAATGTGAGAAGTCACCAGGGAGGGTGGCCATGTCACAGTCCTTTCTCCTCCCTTCTCCTCCAGGGATTTTGGGCATGCAGGCACATGTGCGTGGGGTGATTTTCAAGCCACTGGGACCAGGACTCGAACCATGGAGCCAGCTATGTGGGATCCAGCCATCTTTTTTTTTTTTTTTTTTTGGATCCAGCCATCTTAACCTCAAGGTCCCCTGCTGGCTCTGGTCCTGGCATACAGCTTTTCCCAGTTTTATTTTATTCATCTTTGTGAACCCAAATAATCCAGAGCTTTTTCCTTTTCTAGAACCTTTTTTCTCGAAGCAGTTCCAAACTGGCAGTGCAGCTGCAGGGCAGTCCGGGCTGTCAGCCACTCGCAGCATCGCCCAGCACTGCAGCCGGGTACCGTGGATGGGTCATTTACGGAGCACGGCCTTCACATCAGGAGCTGCATCTGGCGAGGGCCTCTTGCTGTGTGGTGACCTGGCGGGAGGCACCGCAGGCAAAAGAGTAAGTGCCATGGCGGGAGGCACCACGGGCGACAGCCAGGGGTATGATGGGAGGCACCGGGGCGAGGGGTACAGGTGAGAACGGAAGAGGCCTCCCTCCAGCAGCCTGCCTCGGTCCACACATGGACCCACAAACCCAGACTCTGGTCTGAGGGTGGGCCTCGCCGTGGTCTCACCCCCTTGGCCATCTCTGAGTTTTAATGCTGTTATAGGGGTTGCCACACCATGGAAGTGAGTGGCCAGGCCCATTGGAGCATTGCCGGGTGTGGGACGGCAGCATCGTCGCAGCCAACAGCCCGCCGGGGGCCTGCCCCGCTGTCTCGCCCTCGGTCTCCTGGGCAGCCGCGCTCACTCCAGGGCTTGACAACCGCATTCGTGACATTCTGGAAACCGCGGGCCCACGCTTCGGCAGGCCGCCCGAACGTGCTTCCTGACCTGACCCGCCTGGGCCTCTGCTGGGACTGAGTGATGACAGTGACACTGGGCCAGAGTGACCCGTCACTGACAGCCTTTATCTCCCCCGCCTGCCTCGGCCCCGTGGTATAGCACAGGCTGGGACACCCAGAGACCACGCAGCTGTGCCCCCATTCATCCTCCACCAGCGTCGCAATCCCTGCCTGAGAGCGGGTGGTCTGAAGGTGGCTTTCTACCGGGACCACCCCCTCTGCACGTTAGCCAGCACCCTGCCTCGAGGCGGCGCCCCTGCCGTGTTCAGTCACTCTGTCACAGCGGATTAGCCTCATGAGTACCTGTGCTCTGCAAGGCTATGATCCCTCGGGGTTCTCATTCATTTGGATGCTCGAGCAATCCCCCATTGGGCCAGGAGGAGGCGCTCCTTCAAGGCAGCCTGGAAGTCAGCCCTCTGTCACTGGCGGCTCAGTGCCTTGCTGCCTGCCCAGCCCTGAGCTCAGGCTTCTCCACGGAGCCTCGGCCCCTTCTGTGGAGGGCAAAGCAGGGCCTGAGTAGCAGGTGTGCTCGCCGCTACCTCCTGTGCACACAGCTACGAGAATCGCGTGTGCCAGAGAACCCAGGCCTGCCGGCACCTCGGACTTGGTCTTCCAGCCCAGAGCAGTGCGGGGATCACCGTCCTGTTGCTGAGGCCCCCGGTCGGCCGCACCCACACACCACCGTTGATGAGTGGCCGAGCTCTTTCCAAAGCTGCTGCCTGAGGACTTCATTCTCCTCTGCACAGCCTTCCTCGGCACCACTCCCCTCTCAGCTGACCGCAGTCCAGCATGGCCCTGGCCCCTGCAGAGAGCCCTCCCCACCGCCTTGTCAGTGGGCCCCTGATTGCCCTGATGGCCCAGCCAGAGGGTTCCTCTGTGAGGGCCCAGCCCACGAGGGAGCTGCTGTGCCCCTGCAGGCACGTGTGAGCTGCCAGCAGGTGGGCGGCACCTGTGGGCCCACCAGTCCTCGGTCTGCACTCAGTGGCCTGGAGTAGCCGTGTGGGTGGTCAGGATATGGCGTCTCGCCAATCACGACCACAGTGGTTTTCTATGTGTCTGGCTCAAAGACCTCCGATGCCGCCCGACCCCTCCACCCCCGTCCTTGAGCCAGCGTGGTGAGGGGAGAAAGCGTGTGTGTGCCCCAGGTGGGCATCTGCAGCCCCTCTCGGGGCTGGCCAGCTGACTTCCAAGTGGCCTGGGGATCCTGCAGACAGAGGGAGGCGTGCGTGGCGAGCAGCTGAGCTCTGCGGTGCACCTACTTTGCGTTGTTTGCAGATTTGACCCGGATGTGACTTCCTGGCAAGTGCCAGCTTGCTCTGACGTGCCCTGGGCTTTAGTGTTTTCTGCACGTGATGGTGAAACAGACTTGCCAGTCAAAGAACGCAGTGTCTAAAATGTACTTCTAGTACGGTCTTCCAGGCCCTCGGGGGAAAGGGTTTGGGTAGAGAAGTGAAGGGGGCCGAGGTGCATGTGACTGGTGTCTGCCGGTGCCCTGCGGGTGGTGGCCCGGCCTTCTACCACCTCAGGTGCTGGCTCCTGCTGCTGGGGTGAGCGTGAGGTGTCCCCCAGTGCAGGTCGCTCCCTGGGGCTGCAGTAGCGAGTTCCTGGTGCGAGTCCCGAGACACCCCGAGCACGCCAGGCACGCTTGTCCACGACCAGGGCTTGCTGAGGCCGAGGGGGAGCATGGCGCCCAGACCCTGCCGGGTCTCTGTCTCTGCCTCTCTCATTCAGGAAGTACGCTTTAAATGATCTCTCTTTGATTCTTTTACCAAAACATACGTAGACTTTAAAAGTTGTTTTCAGGCGGATGGAACACTCCCTTGTGTTAGGGACGAGTGCCCTAATAGTGACCTCCACTCCACTTTCATTGCTGAAAGTGTTGCTGGTGACAGGGCAGGCAGCCCTGGACGGTGGCCGTGAGCTGCAGGCTCACGCTAGCTGCTCAGGCGACGCGGAGGGAGACGCCCA
>NW_006203974.1:560466-563428 GCF_000334495.1 Tupaia belangeri chinensis
GCTAGCTGCTCAGGCGACGCGGAGTGAGACGCCCACACCAACGACATTAACAGCTTATCGTTTTATTTCCGTGTTCAGGAACCCGCCGTCGCGGCACTGCCCGGAGTAGCCGCGAGGGGTTCGGGGTTCGCACAGCTGGCAGCTGCTCAGACGCTGCGAGCTTGTGGTGAGCTGCGTGGGGTGTCGTTTCAGGAATTCCGTCCCTCTTTTTCTCTTACCCTCTGGCCACTGAGGCTCTATGTTAATAGACGTTATATTAAACCCACACTCTGCATTCAGAATTAGCACGGGATTACGAGGACGGGTCCTGGCGCTCGGTGCCTAGTCCTCATCTTCTCTAAGGGAGAAGGGAGGGGGTGTGTGGGCTCTTGGGGGCCTACCGAAGATATGCTAAAATCAAAAGGGGGGTCAGTGGGTTAGGGAGGGGTGCGGGAGAAGGTCAGCGGGTTAGGGAAGGGCGGCCCCAGAGCTTTCCTCGGTTCCGGGGCGGCCAGTACTCAGCGAGCCCGCGTGCACCGGGCGGATGGCGTCTCGCAGGTTAGTGTCTGTGCAGTACGGTCTCGCGGGTTAGTGTGTCTGTGCACTGCCATCATAAGCACCCCGGGCACACTCAGCGTGACTCAGGGCCAGTGTGGCCACGAGGCTGCCCAGAGGACTCCCAGGTTCTCCAAGATGCGCAAGGCTCCCTGCTTGCTCGGCTGGGCTCTGGTGAGGGAATGAGCCAGTTTCCGAGGCCACCCAGTCACCACTGCGTGCAGGGACAGCGGCAATGGTGGCCGCACTGTCTCTCCACCACCGGTTCCAAGATCCTGTCTCCTGTCGTGCCATTGCCCAGCCCGACTGGGCCTCCTTTTCCTCCCTCTGCCACTCACAAATTCCGCTAATGGGGGTGGGGAGCAGCCTACCCAGGCGCCCCCTCTGTGCTGCCCCCCATTGGACTCAAACAGCTGCCCGGCCCGCACTTCACGTACCAAAAGCTCCCACGTGTACTAAGCCACTCCTTGACTGTCTAACCCTGTTAGGAAAAATAAAGTCGACTTTAGGAGGTGAGAGAAGGGCAGAAAAGAAAACCAAAGGAAGCTTGGATCACACAGTCCTCCACCCGCCATGTCCTCTGTCTCCACGGCAGCGCCTCAATGGCAGCGCCCAGCGGAAGTGCAAAAGCAAGTCCAAAGATGGAGGGGTGACCTCGGAGGGACGACCCCGAGGCACGGAGACCGACGTGCATCTGGGGCACGCGGCAGTGAGCGAATACTCCAAGTGAAATCTTCACACAGGAAGTGGCAGCGTAGCCGTTTTCTGTTGTCGCTGTCTCTTAATCATTGGCCAGAAATCGCCGCGGGACCCTGCACAGCCCGCGGGCTAGGGAGAGGCGTCGCTATGTCTAGGGAAGGGTGCGCGGATTAAGGCGGAAGGCGGTTATGCTGAGAAGCTGAGGGTAGGGCGCTGGGACGGCAGCGGAGGGGGCTTCAGCGCCTGGCCATGGGTGATCCCGAGCGGCTGTCCCTTCCTCCCTGAAAAGGAAGAGAGGGTCTGTGAGAGCAGCTCCCCCAGGGCCCTGTCCTCTGGCCACCTGGCCACATGCTGTCTGGGTCCCGTGATTGCAGAAATGCCACACAGTTGGTCCTTTCTGTCACTGCTCCCACCTGAGTCCTCCAGTGCTCATGGCATGGCACTTCCGGGACCCTAAGGTGGCTAAGATGGATTCCCCCCAGTTGGACACCCGCACACAGACGCTGCCTTGGACTCCGCGCTGCAGGCCTGGGGTGAGAAGCCGGCCCCTGTGCCTGCGGGCAACGGCCTCGCCGTTCTTCAGCTGTGGGGCTGGGAGCCGAGGGCCTGTCGGAGCCGGGAGGAAACAGCCTCTTCCCCGAGGAGGCCGCAGCGCGGAGGCAGGGCAGCGGAGGTGCCTGGAACATGTTCGGATCCGCCCTCTCGTCACCTCCTGGACCGCTCGACCCCGCAGACCTCGGCTTAGAGGGTCGTAAGCCCATGAATTGACGTGTTTTCTGGACAGACACCATTTGAAACAAGGAAATGAGTTGGCGATCAGATTGGCGCGGAGGGAGCCAGGCGTGGGGCGGCTCTCCAGGAGGGGTCGCTGACTGTCGCTCTGGCGTTCACCTCCATTGACACGGACGACTGCACGTTTTTCTTGGCATTCACATTTTAACCTCTTTCTGTTTGGGGTTCCCTCTTCTGTCTAAGGTTGTGGATGAAAAATGGGTCTCAGAGATTTCCTGAGCCCCCAAACTCACACTATGCCCGGAGTACACCGGGTTCCAGATGGCAGAAGAGCCCGGGTGGGGGGCTCTGCTGGCTGTCCCCATGTTGCCCTCCTCTCTGCGCTTTGCTGCTGAGTGGCTACAGGCCAAAGGGGTGGGCAGTTTTCCCAAAGACCGCACCAACGACAGGGGTCAGGATCAAACAGCTCCTGGGACTCGGGCCGCGGGCCCCAGCTTCCCTCTGCCTGGCATTCACATTGTGGGCCTGAGTATTGGGTCTCCTTGGGCGCAGGCCACCGAACTTAGCACAGGAGAAGGCGAGGACCTGCCACGAGGCCTGTGAGCAGCCAGCGTCCCCTCCCAGCTGTGCAGAAGTGCCCCCCATTGGGAGAGGTCCTGTGTTCTGAGCTCGGAGGTAAGGACCCCGCCCAGCTAGCCAATCTCCAGGGAGCTAGAGCCCAGCACGCCCTCTCTGTGTGCCCTGCTGCTCCTGTGGGCCCACGGGGATTTCTGGAACAGGATGAGTGACAGCAACGCTCCCCTTCTTGAAGCCAAGAGCACCTAGAATTCGTACTACTGGAACCCGCTGCCGGAGGGCGCAGTGAAGACTCCCCGGCAGACAGCAGGCTCCCTTTGGCCTGCAGGCATCTGCCTGGCTGCCTACCAGGAGGGAGAGGCCGCGTGGCACCCCCTGGAGGAGAAGCAGCAGCCTGTTCTCAGGCCCTGCTGGCTGCAGA
>NW_006203974.1:564561-569603 GCF_000334495.1 Tupaia belangeri chinensis
GCTGCTGCGGGAGTGCCCTCACCCAGCCCTGGGTTCGGCGGGAGGGCAAAGCTGCAAGTTCTTTTGTGCCAGCGCCCCTGCCCTCTCAGACCCCGAACTGTGGGTGCTTGGCTGGACCTCAGCTCAGCCGCCGACTCCCTGTCCCTGCAGCCACACAAAAACAGAAGCCACTTGTCGCCCACCCGAGCACCAGCTCCACTCACCACTGTCTGTGCCAGAGACGGAACTGCATTGCCATAGGAAAGGGTAGCCAGCCTTCCTCCTGGGGCTCCCTGCCCCACCCCACTCGGGGTCATGGTCAAGGCAGCTGCAAGGTCGCAGAGCCCTGCCCCCGGCCTGCCTGGCCAGCTCCCTCTCTCCTAACCCACGGTGGCCTTGACCCATTCTCTTCCTCCTGCTTGGAGCGCTGCTTCATGTGTCTGTGGCTGGCCCCCCCATCCTTCAAATCTTTGCCAAGTGCCACCTGCTCAGTGAGGCCCCTGGCCACCCCGTCTCCACGCATGCCCTTTCCCTGCCTTTCATTTCCCTCACTCCCCCCACCTGCCCCCACCCCCGGTTCAAGGTGGCCCTGTCTGTGCCCTGCGCTCAGCGTCCGCTGCACCGAGCCTGGCATAGGCTGGGTCCCTCGGTGGTTGCAGAACCATGGGCTCAGGGGCACGAGGAAGCCTCTGGCCCTGGATCATGGCCCTGTGCTGTTCACGGCCACTGCCCCTCACGCACCAGGGGAAAACCGACCGTGACGACCTGGGGCTGGCCTTCCCTGCCTGCTGGGCCCATGGGTGCCCTGACTGTGGGCGGCTCTGGGATGTGGGCTTCCAGGCTGGCACCGAGGACAGACTGCCTTCCAGGGAGTGGGGGGGCAGACTGCTTTCCAGGGAGGGGGGCGGACAGAGTGCCTCCAGGGAGGGGGGGACAGTGCCTTCCAGGGGGGACAGAGTGCCTTCCAGGAAGGGGGGGCAGAGTACCTTCCAGGGGGGACAGAGTGCCTTCCAGGGAGAGCATGGGACTAGCTCCAAAATAAAGCCTGTCTCCCCAAGAGAGGATCCCCAAGACTCTGGGAAGGGGCCAGAAGCCCCGTTTGGGGGCTCTCAGACACCGCCTGCCTTCCCTACAGCCTGAGGGTCTGCAGGGCCCCACAGTTGGTTCAAACACCCGCCTTGGACGCTAGTGTCTGCGCGTGCAGCACACACGTGAGCAGCAGCGGCGACACTGTCATTTCCATGTGTCATCTGCTCCTAGCCCCAGCAGTCATGTCACATCGCCACCCCTGTGCTTCCACGACAAGCCTGTGCGCTGGCTCAGCCCATCACCCCGTTGGGTAGATGGGGACCGAGTCTGCAAGCTCTCAAGTGGGCTGGGTTGTCCCTGCGTCTGCCGGCCAGGGCGGGCTTCTTCTTGCTGTGGGTTCCGGGCACTCTCTCTCGTGGCCCCAGAGCCTTCCTCCCCCGTCTGCCTGGTTCACACTCACTGCCAGGGCGCTCACAGGTCTGGGAGTGTCAGCAGTGTCCAGCCTGCCTCGCTCAGCGGCCAGCTCGGCCCTGGGCTCCGAGTCAGCCCTCCACACATGCCATGGGACAAACCAGCCTGGAGACCCTCCCCAAAGGCCTCTTGCTCCAAATTCACTTCTGAGCCAATCCCAGTCGGGCCACCCTCGTCCGACGTCTGGCACCCATGGCATGCTGTGGGCTGCAAGCTGGAGGTGGTCACCCCTCGGGCGCTGCCTGAGCAGAGCATCCGGGATAAGCATCTCTCCACCAGGGCTCTCTGTGATCCTGGCACTGTTCTGAGAGCAGTTTGGCCTGGACACCCCATCAGTCCCGGCCCAGGCTGGACAGGGCAGCACAAGCTCAGCATAGTGGCCCCAGGACCGCCCGCGGTGGAGGCCCGCTAGCATGCCCCGCCCTGACAAGGCTACGTTACCAGTTTGAAGATTTTGGAAAGTGTGCCCTGGGCGTCGCGGGCCCCCTTGAATCCTCTGTGAGCTGACGAAGCTCTGCCTCCGTAGCCAAAGCCTGGTTTCTGCCCTTCGGCCCCCTGTGAGGAAAGACCAGGGAATGCTCAGTCCCCATGCCATAGCCACTGCCACCGGGGACCACCGGGAAGGACCCCCACGGGGTGGCCTCAGCAAGTCCTTTGGGAGCCATAGGCTGGCACTGAGCTGAGAAGGGGAGGCTGGGGAGGAAGCCGGTCCACAAGCCTTCGGGTGCTAGCCTTGAGGAGCGGGGCCCTAGCTCGGGCTGGCCTCATCGGGATACGTGGTCCAGACGCTCCCAGTCCACAGAGCATGGCCTTCGTGGGCCAGCTGCTCACTGGCTTCCTGCTAGGGGTCCCCGGGGAGCTCAGGTCAGACCTCCTGCCTCTGCTTGTTCGGAAGAAACCCCTCAGGGTGCTCTGACACGGGCAGGGGCCAGTTCACCCCCAAGGTGCCTCCCAGTCCCGAAACCTGGAGGACGTGCCATCTTGTCCTCGGGGGCCCTTTCTAGACATCTGGCCCAGTCTGGACTCTGCTCACATCTGCTCTGCTGTCCCGGGGAGCTGGGGATTGAGGGCCGTGGACTCATGACATCGATTCGAGGCTCAGAGCTTCCCAAAGTGAAGAGGCTGAATGCTGTGCTCATACTCTGGCCCGGAGGAGCCTCTCACAAGGGCGACCAGGGCTCAGCTGCCTGGCCCAGAGCTGAGTGGGACCGAGGTCCTCACCAGAAGCCCTCAGCTGCTGACAGCAGGAGCAAGCCAGCTGGCAGGGCAGGGCCTCGCCTCCCGCCCCCGAGCCCCCCTGTGTGGCCTGGGACAAGTATCAGAACCTCTCTGAGCCTCATTTGCTGTGTGAGCTGGGGATCCTGACGGTCCCCGCCTTGTGGGCTGCTGTGGGCCTTTGGGGCCTTACAAAGGCACCTGGAGCTGAGTCTGAGAGCGCCTCCCTCTGGCTTGCTGGCAAGTGGGGACCGCGGGCGCCCTGACCTGGCCACAGCTGCCCTGCTGCCCTACTCACTTCAGCCACGAGGAGACGGCCCCTCCTGGGCGAGGGCGCACAGTGGTAATACCCTGCCAGCCCGTTTGCGTCCCAGGACAGTTAATTTCTAATGTGCTTTATTTTCAAGAGGAGCGTCTGTCTAAATATGAAAAAGGAAAGAGAGAAGCCCTAGGGGAGTGCACCCGAGGAAGGTGGCGGCTGAGGGAGGCCGCCCAGGCAGTGAGGGCTCAGGGCGGCCCTTTAGCCTCACAGGCGCCCCCATGGGACAGGCACCCCGCCTGTGCTTTCTGTCGTGCCCGCAAGACATGGGGGGATCCTCCAACGTCCTCCCACAAAGATGCTCATCGACAAAGCCAGTGTCCCCCGTGGGTCCCCAGGAGCCCTCGCGTCAGCCTGCACTCTGCAACTACGGGTAAGGGAGGGCGGACAGGACCCTGCAAAGCAGCCACCATCCCTGTTTCAGGAGGCCGGGGCTCTTCCAGGCTCTCCCAGGCCCGGGGCCACTGTCTAGGCTCAGCTCGCCACACCAGCCCCGTCCACGCTTCCCTTTCCCTCCCCGGTGCTTGGGCTCTGACCAGCCCCTGTAACCCAGGCAGCCACTTCCATGAGAAAATTGGGAGTCAGGGTTACCAAGTGGGGTAAGGGTGGGTGTGTGGGAAAGAAGGTCTAACACGCATACTAGAGGAAAACCAGAGCCGCCCTCGTGTCCCAGAGGTTTCCACTGACACGCTGTCTCCATGACGACGCTTAGAGGGGTGGGTGACAGTTAGGGAGTGCTGCACCAAACAGACAGACAATGGTTAACCGCAGACCCCCAGCATTAGACCGCGCTGTCTCGCGCTCTTGTTTTGCTTCAAAAATAAAGAACTAAATTCAGGGACTGGCTTTTAGATTAATAACCTGCTTGATTTTTTTCCTCTTTTCAAATTCTTGGTCACTTTTACCTCTGGATAACCTAGAATTTACCAGGAAATACACGAGAAAGTTTAGAAAAAGAACATGGGACTTTCTGAAACTCCAGCAAGGAAACGTTCCTAGAGCTCTGGAAAACAAAGAAGCAGACGAATTCAGAGAAGGATTTTGCTTTGGAAAAAATAAGTTCAAGAGACATCAGTGTGACCAAGAATGCAGAGGAGCGCGGAGGCTTTGCTGGATAGCGGTGGGTCGGAGCAGCCGCAGATGACCAGGAAGACCCCACGCTTCCCTGCCTCCTCAGGGACCATTTCACATAGTGCTCAAAAGTCCACGCCTAGAAAATTAAGAGGCAGATAAAGCGGCAGCCAAAGGAAGATTTCTGGGTCAAAACGGATTTCATTCTTCAGTCCCATCTGTCTCCTGCTGGCACAGAAAATCAGAAATTAACGGGGTGTGAATGCTAGCCCGAGTAAGTGTCCTTCGTTATCGGCGTTCCCGGCACGTTCATGGCTCGGGAGAAGCAGGCATGGAGGTTTACGCGTCCAGAGAACGTCCCGGCAGGCGCGTTAGTCGGAAGCCATGGGACGAGGCGTGGGAGCAGCGAGGAGCCCCAGGGACCTCCCTCCCCCTCTCCCCCTTATTTCCTTCTCTCCTCTCCTGGCTTTTGTTTCCTTCTCTCCGCGTTCATTCACTTCCATGATGGCGAGGGAGCAGTGAGCCTCTGTGGTCCCCGGGGCGGTCACAGGCCCCACAGGCGGCTGGTGGCCAGTCCTGCATTTTACGCTGGACCTCCTCATCTTCCGAGTAAAACCACACCAGCGCCTGGTGATCACCGCGGCCTAGGGCGGTTTGAGGTGCTCGGACACCCGAGTCACTATTCCCTGGGAAGGAATTGGCCACTGCAGATCTTCCTTCCAACTTGGCTCTCGGTCTTAGAACCCAGGATTGCTCAGGCGTCTTCCCAGATGCCTGGGTGCTCCGCTTTAGTATTAGGAGGTACAAAACGGAAGCGGCCTAACGGATTAATGGGGTTATTACAAACAGAAAAATGCATCGGGCGGCTTTCCTTCTCGTGGGCAATATTGTTTTTCTCAAGAAAACATCCGTGTCGGGCGCCCTCGGCTGGGCGCCCCCCCCCCGGACGCGCCCGGAC
>NW_006203974.1:570125-571591 GCF_000334495.1 Tupaia belangeri chinensis
GAGAGCGCTCACCCCCAGGGGGAGCCTGGACTCCTGCCCACTGGGGAGACAGCGACCCCTGCCTGCTGCGGGCAAACTGCTCGGACAGGAAGAAAGAAGAGTCGGGCGGTTAAGCAACTGAAACAGGAAAGAACGTGAGGTTAGGAGCTGCGGGGGCCAGGGCGAAGAGGAAGCGGGCCAGGAGTGCGTGTCACCTACCCAGCTAAATCTGCTGAGGGACAGTCCTCTCCCCTGTGTGTGGAAGAGAAAGAAAGAATGACACGGTGATCGGTGAGGGGATGCGTCCTTCTAACAAACAAGAACCACAGCAAAGACAGTCCTGAGCTGGTCTGCACGTCCCATGGGCGCCACCTCTGGGGGTTGGCGTGGCCAGCTGCAGCCCCCCGGGTCTGCATGGTCAGGGTCCAGGGGAGTGTGCCGGGGCCACTGCACTGTCTGTACATGGCCCAGGGGACACCCAGCGGGTCTGCGCCACCGATCCCCCCCACCACCGGTGCTGCTGGGGGTCACAGTCCTGGGTGGACACGGAGCTATTGTCCAGCCCTGGAGACTTCAGGGAAGGCTCATAAGTAAAGAGATGAACGAGATACTCCGCGGTCTCACCTTTCCTTGTGACGGCGGTGGTGTGCGTGGGGTCACCTACGGAGGAAAGGCAGAGAAGGTCACTGCCAACGTCGCTCCCCAGAGCCCTGACTCACGTCCTGCCAGCCCCGTTGTCGCCTTCCGTCTTCCGACAAGCTCTTATCTACTGACACCACCTGCTCTCTGCCCGGTGCCCCGTGTCTGTGCCCATGCAAATTCAGGACCTGAGTGCCCGTGACTATTGGAGGCCACGCAGAAAACCCAGTCCCAGTGCTCGCTGCAGCACACACACGTGGCCTTCGCCGTGCTGCGTGCACATGTGTCTGTGCCGTGGCCCTCTCAGGCCGTTTGCTCGGGCATTCCAAACTCCTATGGGCACGCCTCCAGGTCTGCGGCTTCTACAACGCGCTACCACCAGCAAAATAGTGTCTAAACACACCCTGCACCGGCCTGTGTAATTAGAAGCCCGCGGTTTTGCACTTGTTTCTAATAGGTTTTATTTTATAGGGCAGTTTCTGGTTTACAGAAAAATGGTGCAGGAATTAGTTTCCAGACACCCAGCACAGTTTCACCTCTCATGAAGGCACTTTAAAAAGTCCGCAGGAAAACGGAATTGAAGCACGAGTTTATTTGATGCAGGACGAATGCTCAGACCGTGCTTGGTTTTCCAGTTTGTATTATCCATGGACTGTGTGAAGACCCCTGGTGTTTACCCCCGGCACTGGAGTAGCTCCTCTGCCGGGACCGAGGAACACAGAGTGACACGTTATTGTTGCCAGCTGAAGCTGCGGTTCGTGTTAGGATTCACTGTGATGTGTGTCTGAGTGGACACAGGTGGACAGTGAGTGTCCTGACCCACCACGGCAGGACGAGCCGTTCCCGGC
>NW_006203974.1:571749-573522 GCF_000334495.1 Tupaia belangeri chinensis
GCCCCCGTCCTGCAAGACAGAGGCACAGCCAGTCAGGGCGAGTCTGCGGCCCACGCTCGACCCCACACTCGTCCCCCAGCGGGGCTGGGCCTGTGCTCCTTTCTAGATCGGGCCTGGGGGGAGGGTAAGGGCCCTGCGCTAGGGAGCCCACCAAGGGCCTCTGAAGCTCCAAGGCCACGTGGGGCTGGCAGCCAGGTCTCGGCCGGGTACCCGCCGCTTGCTGGGTAGCTGCGTCCATCAGTGACTCGAGGCCACCGGGGCTGACTCTGAGAGACCAGGCAGGTTAATGAAGCACTGGGAGAAGACAACCGGACCCCTGGCTTCCGGCGTGAAGGAAAGTGCTCGGGAAACACACACAGAATGACCCCACGGGCCCAGACCCAGAGCCCGCGAGCTCGGACATGGCCGGCAGCACTGGCCTCTGTCTCCCAAGGTCGGCGTCTCCTGGCACGGGATGCTGAGTTGGGATAATTGCGTCCACATCTCGGGTAGGAAGGGCGCCGGGGCATGGTTCAGAGCACCGCAGTGGCCCTGGGTCAGTCAGCACTCACGGAGGACAGCACAGGGCGAGGCTGGGAGGTGCGGGGGTGTGTTCCTGCAGGCTCCCGGCACCTCCCCTGGGTACCCTACGTGCCCACCAGAGCGAGCAGGCTCGACCCAGTGAGGGCACCACGCCAGGACCCCACGAGCGACTCAGCTCCCTGACCAGGATGCCACGTGCACCGACGTTTGAGGGCCGACTCCCCAGGGCAGCTCTCAGAAAGGCAAAGGGAAGGGGCCAGGAGGCGGCGATGTCGGCTCTCCTCCACTCCTTGCTGTGACTGCGGCCGCCTCTGGACCTCAGCCTGTGCCCGGACCCGAGGTCCAGTCAGAGCAGTGACCGGGAAGTGCGGAGGGCCTCGTGACTCGCCGGGTCCCATCTGCAGACAATCCTGTGCAGCACGGAGAGCAATGCGGGCTCCCAGCATTCCCCTCGGCTCTTCTTGTGCTGTTGGGGAGGACAGGATGCCATCCGGCTTGGGAGGGGGGTTTGCCCCAGAGGTTCGTGTGCTTCTCCAGACGCTGTGACTGCACGTGACAGAGCTCAGTGCGTGGTCGCAGGACGACTTTGGAGAGGGCTCTGTTTGCTGTTGCTGTTTATGGCCAGCCTTGGGACCCTGCAGGCACCCTGAGCTTTTCCCACTGCCTCCCCCGCTCACCCAGGTAACACTCCCCCACCCCCGTGACACGAAGCAAAAGCGCCCTGTCCCCGCGATGCTGCCACCCTGTTCCCCTTGCACGGTCAGGCCAGGTACTTTGCTCTCAGCCCTGCCTGTCCCCAGGCTGCTCGGCTGGCTGTTCTGGCTCTTCAGCCCTCCCAGCTGCCCACACCCTGCGGGCAGACTGAACTTTCCCACACGGAGGGCCCCGGGGCCTCCTTTCACTAGGCCCAGTGGCCCCATCGCCCGCAGAACAGATCTGTCCCCTGAGCAGACGAGCATGCTGCCCAGGTTCCTCACTGGCCTTCAGCCTCTGTCGGAGTTGGCTCTCCTCCCGCCCTCTGCCCACCCACCCACGCCCAGCCTACTCTCCTCCCACCCTCCGCACCCCTGCTGGCTCTCAGAGCCTCCCACCCCACCCAGGCCCACCGTGCCCACCACCTGCTGCTCGGAGGGCCATGCACTCTGGCCGGGCCTTGCTGCCTGCTCCCAGAGCCGCCCGTGCCGTCCTGAGTGGTCGCCCCAGCTCGCCCGGGCACACGCGCTGGACCCTGTGGCCTGCACCGCAAGCTCA
>NW_006203974.1:573609-589339 GCF_000334495.1 Tupaia belangeri chinensis
TTGGGAGAGAGTTGGTAAGGCAAGCGCGGCGGAGGTGTGCTCGCGGCGGTAACCGGACCTCCTATCTCCCATCACCGCGCCTTCTCCCGTGACCGTTACGACCATCGCCCTGTTGCAGTCAGGCCAGACACCTTCCCAGCAGCACGCAGACCCCAGCTCTGCCCGTCAGGAGTTCCCGCGGCCCGCGCAGTGCCCGCGCTCTGGGCGCACGAGCTGTTCATGCCCTGCTGCTTCCCGCTGCAGCCCTGAGCCACTCCGGCAGCTTGGGGCTCAGGTCCTGGCTCTTGGGTCTCGGCTCAGCGTCCTTGGGGCAGACTTGAAGAGGCTGGAGCAGTCTGGGAAGGGACAGAGCCAGGCAGGAGCTGGTGACGCTGTCTCCTTACACACTCACCCTCCCTGTGGACAGTGCCGGGACGCCCCCACTGTGGGTTCTCCTCGTGGGCTCCATCTTTCAGCCGGCGCCTGCCCAACTCAGTAGCCAGTTGTCCCGTCCCCACCACCTGGTGCCGACCGCTCTCCAAAACCCAAAGCATTTTAAGCACTGATGACACTGCGAGCAGAAAATTCCAAACTTGAACTGTCACGACGGGTCGCAGTCAACATGCAAGCCTGTGACACACTTTACTCAACACCCCAAGGGAGAGGGAGCCCCCTAAGCCCCCTCGCTTGGTGCTGACGACCAAGACAGTCCAGACCAGTCAGGGCGGTGACACCTTTGCTTTCTGGCAGGCTTCATCTCACCTGTAATTATTAGAAATATTAAAAAAAATAAAAGAAATATTATCTAAAACTGGGACCAGCAGACGGCATAATGACTATGTCGCTGGACTCCCATGTAGTCGACTGAGGTTCGAGTCCCGGACCTGGTGGATTAAACTCACACAGGGAATGTGTGTGTGTGTACCCAAGATCCCGAGAGGAGAGTGGAGGAGAAGGGACTGCAGTGTGGCCATCCCCCTGGGGGGTGATTTCTCACTTTTTGTCTCTTTGTCTCTCTTTCTCTCTGTCTCTCTCTTTCTGGTGAGCGCACGCACGCACCCTATAGCAAAAACCTCTCAAAAAAAAAAAAAGATAATTAAAAAAAGAAATATCTAAAACTACCTTCAGGCATGTTTATAAAGTTTATAGGAAACCTAAGCGAATCTGACACTTAGACTTGAATTCTATTCCCCAAAGATCTCATTAGTAAATGAAATATTCCCAAATCCTAACATATTCCCAATCAGACACATTTCTGGTCTAGGTGCAGTGACCGAGGCAGGAAGGCGCTGGAGGAAGACTAGGCAAAACAGAGCCAGAGACTTACCCTTGTAAATACCAATGACTGAATTTTGACAGAGGTGCAAAAAACAATTAAATGGAGAAAAGTCTTTTTAGTAGTGTTGGAACAATTGGACATTCATGTGCAAAATATTGAACCTCAACCCAAATTCACACCTTAAACAAAAATCACGGGACCATCAGATGGCGTAATAGTTACGTTGCTAGACTCCCACATACTAGACCATGGTTCAAGTCCCAGACCCGGCAGCCTAAATCTCACTCTGGGCAAGAGTGGATAGAAGGGATTGTGGCGTGTCCATGTCCCCTGAAGGGCGACTTTTTCCTGTCTCTCTGGCAAGTACAAATGCCCTATAGCAAAACATGTCTCTCAAAAAACCCCTCAAAATATATGATAGACCTGTACCTATAACGTAAACTGTAACGTTTCAGGAGAAAACACAAGGGGATCTTCATGACCTGCACGTGGGCAACAAGTTCTTAGACTGACACGAAAGTCCGAGCTACAAAAAATAACATGTATGGGGAAGAGGCGATAGGAAGGGGAGTGGGGACTCGGAGGTGAGGACGGTGTGATGGGAAGGGGAGTGGGGACTCGGAGGTGAGGACGGTGTGATGGGAAGGGGAGTGGGGACTCGGAGGTGGGGACGGTGTGATGGGAAGGGGAGTGGGGACTCGGAGGTGGGGACGGTGTGATGGGAAGGGAGCAGAGGTGGTTCCCGGGCTGACCTTGTGTGCTGGCAGCTACAAGAACCCGTCACCACACAAGGTCACTATCTCGATCACCTTCAGGAGCCAGTCTGGCCTCAGCGAAACATTCCTATTGTCACGTGACTGTCACCACCACCCGTGTCCAGAGTGGTCTCGCCTTCTCAGACTGAAGCTTAAACCCAGCACACGCTCACTCGCGGTTTCCAGGTCCCCCCCCTGGCATCCGCCATTCCACCTGTCTCCAAGACGGCCGCCCTAGGGTCCTGGCACACACAGGGTCGCACACGCTGTCCCCCACGCTGGCTGCATTCTGCGTCTGCAGCGCCACACCCGCGTGCTCCCTCCATGCCAGTTCAGTCTGAACCCTGATTCCTTTTACGTGCCCCAGATTCCTCCCCGAGGCCTGACCTGCCACGACACCCCATGTCCTCACACAGCTCTGGCAGGAGCGACGCACAAACACTCTCTTCCCTTGGCAGCCTGAACGAAATGCCTGCCCGTGAGAGCCGGCAGCAGCCCTGACGCCAGACGTGGCCGCAGCTCTGGAAGCCCGGGCACATTCTCAGACAGGCCGTGCGCTGGGAGCTGCACCTCGGGCCTGGCCCACCGCTCTGCAGGGGCCCGTGCAGGCTTGCACAGGTGGCCCCGGGAGGTCAGCAGCAGCCTTGATCCTTCAGGATCCTGGGTCTGGGCGTTTGGTCCTCTCACCTGGGTCCCTCGGCCCCTCATGGTGGTGGCCCCCTCGCTCTCACGCAGGAATGAGCTTGATCTGCAGTTTCCGTGGGGCACAGTGAGTGGTAAGTGGGCGAGGTCAGCCAGCATATCCTGAAAGCGTTCTGGGCTTATGGTGTATGGGCGTGGCCCTTCCCAGTCACTTGTACCTCGCCCTGGCTGAGGCTCTCCATCCCTGGGAGGTGCTGCTGCACCCGGAACACACATGGGAGGAACAAGAAGACAGGACCAGGCCGTTCGGGACGAAGGTGACCACATGGCGTCACAGAGCCTGGGTGGAGAGACAGCCCGACGGAGCACCCCTGCTGCAACGGCAGAGCTTGGCCAGCCCCTGGACTCAGCCCTTGCTCTGTCCAGTCTGGGGTACCTGCGACCCACCTGCAGGGGCGCCTCCAGGTGACCTGTGGAACGTGGGTTCTCTAGGAGAGGGAGCTGCTCCGTCTGAGTTTAACACTCACGTGCAGTCGTGCTCCCAGGAGCACCTTCTAAGAATTCACTAGGGCTAACACAAGCAGCAGCAGTGCCCGACGCAGCTGAGACTCGCATGTGCTGGTCCACGCCGTTCCTGTTGCTAGTAGCTCATCTTCTCTGCCACTGATGAGAAGGCCAGGAAGAGTAGGCGGCCAGGTGCTCCAGAAAACGAGACGCGGAGAGCCAGGATGGCAGCCGGCCCTGCCTGGGGGTGGAAACAAGCCAGGGTGCCGGGTGCCTGCAGCCCCTCCGCTCGCCTCTGGGGGGCGACGGGTCAGGCTTGCCGTCTCAGACAACTTTTGGCTGGCTTGTTTGGAGCTGAATTTTGAGGCAAGAGATGGTGGAGGAAGGAATCTGATTTTTCAAAATAAAACATTCTCATCATTTAGAAAGATAATACATACTCAAGTAGATATCAAACAAAAATAAGAAAATCCTGTGGACAAAATTCTATCACTGTTCACGTGTCGATGTCCACACTGCTTCAGAGCTGGCTTTACGCACACGCAGAAATCCGAAGGTGCACACCAGTTGTGAACCCGGTTTTGACTTTTTTACTCCATTGTATGGTAGGAACCTCTTTTCATATCAATATGAAGAAATATGAAGAAGAAAGGCAAAACAATGACAAGCAACTTGGAAAATAAAATAACCTTCTGTTGAACAGTTTTAAACACCTGGTGGGAAGACCATGGGCCCGTCTCACTCATCTTCACACGCGTTCCCACCTGCCTGTGTCATCCTGTTCTGAAAGTTTCACCAGGTGTTTTCCTTCCCCTGGTCCTGCGATAACGCCTGTGACCAGCAGGGGGCGCTCGCACACGCCGCGTCAGGCGGTGCAGTTCTGAATCCGGAGGATTTTCAGCTGGTCCCCAGTCTGCTTTAAGGTTGCAGAACTTGGAAGTCGCACCGGAGGTTCATTTTTGGCTGACACACCTGAGGATCCGTGGTCATCAGACAGGGTAACAATTCACCCCTTTGAATATCCTAGCTATTTTGTGAAAGTAGGGAGGAGGCATTTGCACCACCCTTTGTGTTTAATTTGATTCAAGCAGACAAACTGATCAGAAGAAAATGCTGTAATTTGGGAAGATTACTATTCACCGGTGCCTGGCTTTTGTGTCTGGCTGAGAGAGTTCTAAGTACCTCTTGCCTGAGTCAGTAACTGCTGAAGGTGTGCGGTCCAGGGCTGCCGCCCGTGCCCGCGTGCTCACTGCGGGAGGTCTGGGCACTAGGAGGTGGCCCTGCTTCTGTCGGGGACCATGCAAGGCCCAAGGAGTCCTGGGTCCCCCCTCACGCCCAGCTTTAGTCTGTGTGCTTTCTCTTCTGCTGAATCATAAAGCTCTGGCTGTAAGTGGAGCGGACTCCTGGCTTCCACAGGGGCATGGTAGATCGCAGGCCTGCGAGCCCACAGGACCGACCTGTCATTCACCTCCTGACTCCTGTCCCTCGCTGGCTCACAGAGATGGAGACCTTGTGGTGGCATCGCACAGCATCCGAGCGCCTGGAACAGCAGGGAAGGTGGCCCGGCCTCCTGCTGGGGCAGGTATCTACAGGAAGCATACCCTGTACCCCCACTTCGAGCACACTTGTTAGCACGCATTCTGGAGAACTCTTCCCACCTGATGGGACACGTGTTGGCCACGAGAGCTGGCGTCTGGAGCGTCCCCAGCTCTGGTCAGCCTAAGTTCGCACTCCTCAGGCCACCAACACAGGGCCCCTCCTGCCAGGCCCTCATCTCAGCCCATCCCTGTGCTCACCCAGGGAACCTCAAGGCCCTGGCCATGTGTGACCGGCAGCCTCAGGCCCGAGACGTCGGCCAGCACCCAGCCCTGTGGTCCCCTGTGGTGTGTCAGAACGACCCCTCGGAAGAATGCTCCCGGACGTGCCAGATGGTGACACCTGGTGTCAAGGGCCACATTTCATCTGTATTTGCTTAATCAAGGAGGCCGTCCCAGTCCTAGGGTGCACATTTCTCCCTGCAGTGTACAGAAAGGAGCAACGAAGGGGGTCCTTGGTGCCTAGCTAGGGAGCAGGCGTCACCTCTCCACCCTCACCACTTGGTGGTGCCATTTCGCAAACTGAGACAGGGAGGGGCGAAGGAGAAGGAGCAGCTAACAGCTCAGGGTCACCCCAGAGGACGGCCATGCCCAGGGAGAGGCTCGCGGAGTGGGCGCAGCCCAGGAGGCTCCAGCTACAGACCTGGGCTCTGCGCCGGGCGTGGGGGGACTCGCTGGTCAGTCAGGCCATGGGGCGAGGTGGGGAGGGAGAGTGGAGTTCAGCGCTTGCGTTTCTGTCTTAGCAGGGAAGTCTGGTCCGGTTAAGAGGTGGGTGTGGTTAAGAGGTGGGTGCGAATTAGAAAGGGAATGTGCTCCTAGCTAGGGTAGCTAGGAAAGGAACCCGGGGTTGGCCGATGAGGTGGGTTAGATACGTTGGCGGGCATCGAGGGAATTAGAGCAGCTGGAACTGCTCTGCATGAGGAAAGTGGGTTCGGGAAACACTGGGAGCTCGACACACAAGTGCTAGTCTGGCTTGGCATCGGGGGCTTTCCGACGCTGCCCCTCTGAAACGCGATCGCCGAGGGCCTGGCCACCTCCTTCAGTGAGGACAGCCTGCCTCAGCTCACGGCCGCGCTGTCGGGCAGCTCTGTCCTGCCCGCACGACTGGACAGCCAGCTGTCCCTGGAACTTCCTCCTGTAACTCACAGGTGGACGCCACAGAACTGGATATGCCCTAGGGACATTCCGGACGCCGGCCGTCTGTCCGGACTTCACTAGTGACCGAGGGTGGAGAGTGCGCGGCTCACATCGTCCCTTCTTCCCCCGGCAAAGCCTTGCTACTCGAGGCTTTCTCGAGAAACTCAGACACCAGACAGGTCAGGGCGTGATCTGGGTGACTGCGTGGGTGCACAGATTAGCCACGCTGCACGATAAGGAACGAGACAGAGTGAGATTCAGAACCGATGGGGCCAACTGATGGCATAGCCGTTACATTGCCGGTCCACCACACGGCTGACTGCAGTTCGAGTCCCAGATCCGGCGGCTTGAAACTCACGCTGGGCACATGTGCGTGTGTACTCAGGATGCTGGGAGAAGGAGGGATGTGGCGTGGCCATCCGCCCTGGCCATCCGCCCTGGGAGGTGACTTCTCACTTTCCTTCTTACTGTCACTGTCTCTCTCTCTCTGACGAGTGCATGTGCTAAGGCAAAAATTCTCTTAGAATGTTTTTTGGAATTGATGTTATTTTTTTCTTGTGAAAATGATGATAACAGTAGATATGCCTCCTCAGCATTGTTTTATTCATAGCGAAGAACCATAGAACAATACAGACTGGATATCTGTTTTCTGCCCTTGGGCTCTTCGTCACACTTCCTTCATGGCTTACAAAACCCTGTCCCACAGCTCGGGAATCCTATGGCTTCTCCTGGCAGACTTCGCGCCGGCTGGCCTCCTCCTGTCAGCCACCAGTGTGCTCGGTGAGCTCTCACCTGCGCCTGCCAGTCACTAGGTCAGGGCTGTGGCGTCTCTATGCTTCGGGGAAACCCCCCAGTGGCAGAGACAGGCACCCACAAAATAAAGACTACCAAACAGAACCGGTGCCGGTGAGAGGACGCGTCTGGAGACTGTTGGCGTTGTGGTCTTTCTCCTCCTCCTCCACATCCACCTCCCCTGGGGCTTTGGCCATCCCAGCAATTACAGGGCACTGTGACTCTCTAATTCAACTTTGGTTTAAATGTATGTATTTTAAAAGGGAGCGAGTATGCCATTTTTAGTCAAATAACTTGCAATGTGCTTCAGGGAGAGCGGAAGTCTTTTCCTGCAAGATCGAGGCATTGTAGATTTGGCAATCTGGAGAGAACTCTTTTCTGTTGGAGGGGTGTACATGGTTTTTCCTGTCCTTTTGCCCTCTGCAGGGCTTAAGAATATGTTTGTCTTGGAATTACTGACTTGAGCGGGCTTCAGAAGCTGTGGGCGTCGTCTTGTTATGAAAAGCTGTGCAGTACCCATGCTGGGCTCCGCTCTGTGGCTGGGGAGATCACAGGCAACCCTCCTATGAGAGGGGCTGGGGTCCTCGCCAGCGGCTCTGAGAACGCCTGTCTTCCCAGGTTACCAGTGGCATGGGGTCCACCTGGTGTCGCTCCTGGTGTCAGGGACTGCAGCTTTGCCAGGGGTGGGAGGGTGTTCCACGTGTCGGCTTTGTACTCTGAGCAGATGTGGGGCTGGGGTGGCCACAGGACGCCGGTTCCTGAGATGTGGCGGGGTGCGTCTAGTCCCATTTTCTCTCTGAGATGAGCTCAGACTCCCTGGCCCGTCCAGTCTCAGCCACAGGTGACACAGTGCTGTGCTCCCTGCTCCCTGGGTGTGCCCACATCTGCCAGCACTGGGAACTCCCGTGCCTGGGCTTCTGCACAGGGAGCCCTACGATGGCTGCAGTTCTGCATCTTCCCTGCAGGGGGAGCGCTTGTGTGCTGTCTGCACCTGCTGACCTGGTGAGGGACGGGAAGCAGGAGGGACAAATGACTCCTCTCTAGGTAAGGAAGCGTGAAGAAGGGGGCGCTTTGCACTGGTGACCCTCTGGAGGCTGGCTCTCGGCCCTCTCTGGCTGGAGTTCTCTGCACGGTCGCCCGGTGTGCAGGGAGAGAGCACGCCTGACCTGTTCTGTTCCTCCGCTCAGGAACCCACAGTCGGCTCCTGGTAAAGGACCTGGTGGCCTTCCTGGCAGGAGCAGCTCCCGATGTCGGTTCCCTGCAGTCACTGCCCCAGAAGGTGCAGCTGTCTGGGGGCTCAGTGGCCATGTCCTGTGGACGGTGGTGGGGCGCGCCTGCTGACGCTAGACTTCGCTGCCAACCTCGCATTGGAAAGACCACCTGTCAGTCAGTGTCACCATCGAGCGACCTTTGCCCTCTAGAGGAACCCAAGGCCGATGACCCAGAAGCCCGCCCTGGGCCTCGAGGTCAGCTCTCTGCGGCACAGGCCACAGGACCTGCAGCGCAGGGAGGAGGCGGGAGGAGCAGCGGCTACACAGGCTTCTAGCACTGAGGCCTCGGGTCCTGTCGCAGGTGCAGCTGGGTGCCTGACCACCCTGGGCCTCCCCCAGAAGTCACCGGGCAGCACCACAGGTCCGGGCCGAGGCCATCGGGAGGACGCGGAACTTCCATCTCGGGTCTGAAGAGGCCCATGGAGGGCACGGTCGCCTTCCGGGCGAGCCTCGCCTGGGATTCCAGAGCCAGATGTCTGATGAGCAGCAAGAGGTGTAGCGAGCCCAGCCGCCCTGTCCCCCCAGTGGCTCCTGGAGGGCAGCCACAGCCTGTCGCCACAGAGCCAGGCGCCTGCGGAGACTGGCGGGAAGAAGACTGGCACCGTCGCCTTCGGAGAAACATTCACAGCCCTCTGTCCTTGTCTCGTTTCTCCGGTGAGGAGTTGAGCCAGGTGTGGAAAGCAGCCGGCCCCACGGCCATGGCTGGCGAGAGGCAGAGGCTGGGACCTCGCGTGACTGTCACCTGCCTGGAATGGCTTCAGCCCCAAGGGTCACGGAGAGAGCTGTGATCATGCCTGCTCGAGGGGCCGGGCTCATGGGAGCCTTCCCGGCTCTATCAGCCAATCGGCACGAGGTCCCTGGGCAGGCGACACCGCTCTTGCTGCTTTGTGGAAATGATGTTCAGAGGACACGGGGTGGGTTCCGGCCACACCCGGCTCTGGTAGCCTCACAGCAAACGACGTAGTTTTCATGCTCACCCTCGCGCTCTTTTGTGACCCCAAATGCTTCGACTTCTAGCTGCCTGTGTGTGGCAGGTGGTGGTTCTGCAGGGAGGCGTCCAGAAAAGCTGAATGGCACTCTCAGCGGCGGGGAGGACGGTGGCCCGGGAGGCAGGTGCGCGTGGCAGGTGGAAGGACTTTGGAGGACCCAGAGAGCGGCCTCCGGGAGCCAGCAGCTTCAGCTCAGGTCCCAGGCAAGCCTGGAGTTGTGGGGGGAGGGCTTCTTTCAGCCACTTGCTGGGGCCCGCTGCCCAGCACGTCTGCTGCAGGCCCCAGGCCCAGCGCCAGGCCCCACCAGGCAAGTTGCCTGGCTGTGCAGCGAGGGAGCGCCTGGGAGCCCCGGCTGCTTCCCCACGCTTGCTCTCCTCCGCCGCTGACTGAGGCTTGTCAGGCTTGCCCTGGGCTCTGGGATTCTGTCTCCTTGGCCAGGCGTCCACTCTCCTCTCCAGTACAGGACCCGACTGACCTTGGTGGTCCTCAGAGGGATGTCCACTTCCTGGAATGGAACTCCTGGCAGGATCTGGTTCCTGGAGAGCCCTGGGTGGCACACGGGGCCAACCTGCCCTGTGCCCTGAACCCCTACTTCATAGCGGCTGGGGCTTTCCTGTTCTCTGGGGCTTTTGCAGGGTTGGATGTGGGAGTGACAGGGACAGAGATAGAGAGGGAGGGAGAGACAGACACTGTGAGAGAGACAGAGAAGGAAACTTGGGGAGACGCGGAGGATAAGGAGAGGGAGAGAAAGAGACGTGGAGATGGTGAGGGACAGAGCTGGAGAGACAGCGAGGCAGAGAGGGGAGTGGGAGAGCAGGAGGGACAGGAGGCAGCGTGGGCAGACTGGCCGTCCTCTCAGCATGGCCTCCTACTCGGGCTCCTGAGCGCAGGGAGGACGTCTGACTGCCCACCCCTCCCTGGTACTGCCGGCCGCTGCTGCTGCCCCGCCTCTGCCGCCCCACTGGGCTGTCTCTCCTTGGTCGGGAAGTCCTGGGACCGTGAGTGCCTGTAAAGCCATTTAAACAGCAGGGGTCTGTGGCCCTCTCTCCACGCCACCACTGAGAAATCTGCTCTGGAGATGTGACTGCTGTCCGGGAATGGGAAGACGCCGGAGTGCTGCCGGGGCTGTCAGCGTCAGCAGCTCTTTCTCCAAGGGGAGGTCGCGGACGGAGTCTTGGAGTGTCTGTGGGGTTGCAACTGTCTGCCTGGGACTCGAGCGAGCCCCTGCCCTCTGCTCCCCTGCCTCTGTGGGAAGGGCACCTGGCAGGCATCATCAGGCCTCCTGGTGGACGAGGGCAAAGGACCGACGCTCTAGCACATGAGCCCCATGAGCTCTGTCCTCTGGGAATAACCCTGGGGGCTCACAGCACCACCCCGGTGACAGCCTTGCCTGTGGGCTCAACCTAGGCTTCGTCTTTCCTTCACTCAGCTGACATGTAAGTACCATATGCACACACGCATACACAGGTATTCATGCACATACACAGGCATGCACACACACAGAGTCATGCACATGTACATACACAGACATGCACACACATGTATGCACACACATAAACAGGCATACACACATACACAGACATGCACATACACAGGCATACACATACATACACAAGCATGCACACACCCATACACAGGCATGCATACACATATACAGGCACGCACACATACACGTAGGCATGCACACACATACACAGGCATACACACATACACAGACATGCACACACACAGACATGCACACACAGGCATGCACACATACACAAGCATGCACATACATGCACAGGCATGCACACACATACACAGGCATGCATACACATTTACAGGAATGCACACATATGCACAAGCATACACACACATACACAGGCATACACACATACATGCACACACAAGCATCCATACACATGCAGGCATGCACACACAGGCATGCACACACATACACAGCATGCACAGGCATACACAAACACGCACACACACATGCACACACACATACACAGGCATGCACACACAGAGGCATGCACACACATACACAGACATACACACACATGCACATACACAGGCATACACACAGGCATGCACACACAGGCATACACACATGGCATATACACACATATACAGGCATGCACACACACAGGCCTGCACACACACATACACAGGCATGCACACATCTACACAAGCATGCACACACAGAGGCATGCACACACATACACAGACATACGCACACATGCACATACACAGGCATACACACAGGCATGCACACACAGGCATACACACATGGCATATACACACATATACAGGCATGCACACACACAGGCCTGCACACACACATACACAGGCATGCACACATCTACACAAGCATGCACACACAGAGGCATGCACACACATACACAGACATACGCACACATGCACATACACAGGCATACACACAGGCATGCACACACAGGCATACACACATGGCATATACACACATATACAGGCATTCAGACACACAGGCACTCACACATACACAGGCATGCACACACACAGGCATGCACACACACATACACAGGCCTGTACACACACAGGTGTGCACACACACAGACATAGTCATGGGCATGCATACACACAGGCATGCACACACAGGCATACACACACTGGCATATACACACATACACAGGCATGCACACACATACAAAGACATATACACAGATACACAGGCATACAGACACACGGGCTCTCACACATACACAGGCACTTACACATACACAGGCATGCACACACGTACACAAGCATGCACACACAGGCGTGCACACACATACACAAACCTGCACACACAGGCGTGTGCACACATACACAGGCATGCACTCACATACATACATGCATCTAGATGTTTCCTTGGTCTGTTTGACGCGAGTGTGTATCCTGGCGCACTGCTCCACCCTGCTCGGACTGGAAGGTAGCACCTGCACGTCACTAATTTAGCAAAGAGCCTCGTGCTGGGGACTGCAGGGTCCACCAGCCTTCGGAGGGGCCTGCTGAAGGTCACACTCCGGCAGCCACGTGGAGACAGCTTCGTACAAGGTATTTGTATGTGGCCAGGCCTTACATGCAGGTATAAAATCTGGAGGAAGATGTGTAAAACAGGGCTGGTGTTTTCTGTCACCTCATGTTTTCAAGAGAAGAATGAAACCTGGTGGACGTTTCCTACGAGTGTACAAATCCCGGGGCCCTGTCTCCCCGGCCCACTCTGCTGCGGATTTCTGGCCAAGTTGCCGTCTCTCAGGGCTGCCGGGTCTGCCTCCTGGAGGGTCTGGCTCCCGGGAGCCTCCAGTGGAGAGGGGTCAGGCGTGGCTAGGTGAGTGGGAGGCGCCTTCAGGTCTTCACCAGGGGCGATGCTGCACAGCATGAGCCCCTCCTTGCCTAGCGCACCTCCCAGCAGGCACTGGGGTTCCAGCTCGGTTTGGGTCCCAGGGCAGCCCATGGATGAGGGACTGGGACCCTCAGAAACCACCTGGCATTTGTTAGGGAGTCATCAAGGGAGCCCCGTCCCTTCCTCCTTGGAGGATGGCCACATGAGGGAAACACAACTGGTCAAACAGGTTTGGCCAGGTGTTGCAGGCGCAGTCACTGCAAGGCCCACACCAGAGGGCCCAGGCTGGCCAGTGGGAGCTATGGACATGGCCAGCATCCTGCAGACCCACTTCTCCACCGCATGGGGACACCTGTGCCCAGGAAGCACCTCCCTGGCCCTCCTGGTGGCCCCATGTGCTGCAGCCCTTTCTGGTCGCTCTGGTAGGAGCTTCTCTTCCTGGGCTCCAGAGCTGCCCAGGGCTGGACGCCAGACACCTCCTCCTGCCGCTGTTACCACACCACAGGGGAAGACTTTGGCACCTTCTGTTGGTGAAACATGGCTCTGGCTGCTCAGGAATTTGAGCCGTGTTTTCAACGTTTATGTTTCCCCGGGTTAGAAAGCCGGTGCTGAGGTACAGACAGTGACGCTTCTACCTGCAAGTGTCAGTGACGGCGCGGCACTAGTGGGCTCTGGCGGGAGCTCTGCCTGCTCACGAGGACTTCCGAGCAAGCCAGGACTCGGTCCGCCCGGTTTACCCTGCCTGTCTTGCAGACACTGGGGACGTGGCATGAGGTAGCAGCAGCTGCAGGAGAGGCGGACACTCACAGTCATGTTCTTCCTCCAAGGCAGCGAGGAGCCTCCACGTGGATGGAGCCCAGGTTGGACTTCCCACCAGTGTAACCCACTTTCTAGCCAGCGGTTTCCGAAGCAGGCTCGAGCACTGGCCTGCAAACGACCACGGTCCAGGCCAACCCTCCTTGACCAGAGCTCCTCTGCTGCCCTGCACTGGTAGGTCACCAGTGGTCACCTGGGTTCTTGGCAGACAGAGGCAGACTGCTGGCCCCATGGCCTCTCATTACACTGGCCATCGAGAGCTCGCACCCAGGACTCAGGGCAGGTCCACGCCCCTCCGGGTTCCCTCTTTCCCCTTGGGCCTGCCCCGCTCCGTCATGCGAACCATGCTGAGCACCCTTGGCCTGAGGTGCTCCTTGGTGCTCTGCAGCAGGAGCGAGGCTGGGACGTGGCCCGCAATGACGGATGCCCCATCTCCCGGGACCTGCCCCTGGAGCCCAGGGCCAGGTGTGGAGCTGCAGACGAGGCTCGGCCTTACCTTATACATGCTGCACAGCCCGGGCTGGCGGGCCTGCGAGGGCAGAGGGCTCCTGCTCTGCGTTAGCCAGGGTACCTGCCGAGGGACACAGAGCGGGCGGCGTGAGCGCTGGGCACCGCGGCGGCCCCACCGTCCTCTCTTGCACTCGGGCTCGCCAGGCCCGGGGTGGTGAGGAGTGAGCAAGGGATGGAGGGTTAGCAGGACTGGTCAGCAGCCAGGCATGAAGACAGATGGACAGGCCAGTGCAAGGGCTGAGGAGTGAGATGGGGTGGATGGGCCTTCCCCTGGAGAGGCAGACTCGGGCCCGGGGAGAAGGAAGGAAAGGAAAGACGGAGGGAAAGAACTCTTTCCTTTGGAGTGTTCAAGGGCCCTGTGCAAACGATTAGCCAATTGTGAAAATATTGTAGCAGATGCCAGGTACGGAAGGAGGGCTGGGAGAGAGCCTTCCCTCAGCTGCTGGGAGGCCTTCTGCAGCTGAACATGGAAGGGGCATGTCTTCCGGTTTGTTCTATTTGCAGGGTTTTGTCTGCTTCTGTTTCTGTTATAGTGGGCGCATTAGTGGCTGCATCCGGTTTTCAAGCCGAGGTCATGGTGGGCTAGGCTGACCACGGCAGTCTGCAGGGGCCTGGGGCCTAGTACGAGGAGGTACTTGCAGAAGCAACTGTGTCCAAAAGTCATTCCAGTTCATACTTGGAATGACGTTTTTCTTTTTAGAGTAATTTTTTTTTTTCTGGCCAGGAGATATGTGGTACTTGTCAGTGAGAGACAGAGACAGACAGAAAGGGAATGGTCACACTTGAATCCCCTGTCCTCCATCTCTCTCTCTCCTTTTAGGTTTTTAGCACACCTGCCACCAGGTCCGGGCCTCAAATCATGAGCCAGGCATGTGGGACCCAGCTGCCTTCCCCGCCGGGCCAGGGCTGGCCCTGCACTGCATTTCCTCACTGGCCTCTCATTGCTGATGAGGGCATTGCCCCGTGAAGCTGGATTTGGCACAAGTAGAAGGAGCTGCATGGACCTTGGGGTGCTGTGGGGGTCAGTGCCCGGCCTGGCCGAGCCTGCTCGCCTGGGCTGTTGGCTGAGCCACAGCATGTGCCAGTCGGTAGGCTCCGAGCCGAACCGAAGGTGTCACTACAGGAAAACAGTGAGGGCTGTGTGGAGTGCATCCTCTGACTATCTACGGCAGAGTACTGGGGATGTGGGGGAGAGAGACACAGTGATCGGGAGATGAAGCCAGCAGAACAGGTCTCAGGAGACGCTGGGCCTGGACCACAGGTGCAGGGTTCCTGTGAAACAGGTTACCAGCTGGCTGGGCATGGGAGTAGAGCTGGCCACGGCACATGGACACGAGCCTGGATTCCGGAGTAGAACCGCCATTGCGAACACACCAGTGTTTCCAGGGGTACGTCCCCGTGGCTGTGGTCTTAGCTGTGCACCCTGGGTGCTTCTCCCTTCATGAAAGAGGTTATTTGTTCTACACTAGCAAGAATCATAGGTGACTCTGACTCCCGGTGCTGGGTATTTACAAGTGCGAGTGAGGATCTGTTTAAAGCATGTCCCAGAGGACAAGCCTGTGGTTCTTTCCTGATTAGACTTTGCTGTTCCCGTAGAAACAACCACTGCTGTAGACCCCTCACTTGCTGCCGTACACCCTCATCTGCTGCCGTGCACCCCCCACCTGCTGCCGTGCACCCCTCACCTCACCTGCTGCTGTGCACCCTCACCTGCTGCCGTGCACCCCTCACCTGCTGCCGTGCACCCTCACCTGCTGCCGTGCACCCTCACCTGCTGTCGTGCACCCTCACCTGCTGCTGTATACCCCTCACCTTCTGCTGTATGCACAGGCTGTGCTGTGAACTTGCAAAGGAGAACTTTCTATTTCTTTCTTCCTCTTTTAATGCAATTTCCTTTCCTCATAAAGAAAACGTGACTATGTGACAATTGCCTGTAGCCCGGTGGGCTGTGTTAGTCCCTCCACCATTCCACCTAGGCCGTCCAGGCAGGCAGTGGAGCACTGGGGTGGGGGAGCTGCAGCTCTGAGCCAGGGCAGCCAGGGATGGTTGTAGGGATGCATGAGAGCCTGGGACCTAGCTCCTGGCAGCCGACACACCGACTCCGGAAAAGCAAGG
>NW_006203974.1:589655-596735 GCF_000334495.1 Tupaia belangeri chinensis
GAGCCGAACCGAAGGTGTCACTATAGGAAGACAGTGAGGGCTGTGTGGAGTGCATCTTCTGACTATCTACGGCAGAGTACTGGGGATGTGGGGGAGAGAGACACAGTGATCGGGAGATGAAGCCAGTAGAACAGGTCTCAGGAGACGTTGGGCCTGGACCACAGGTGCAGGGTTCCTGTGAAACAGGTTACCAGCTGGCTGGGCATGGGAGTAGAGCTGGCCACGGCACATGGACACGAGCCTGGATTCCGGAGTAGAACCGCCATTGCGAACACACCAGTGTTTCCAGGGGTACGTCCCCGTGGCTGTGGTCTTAGCTGTGCACCCTGGGTGCTTCTCCCTTCATGAAAGAGGTTATTTGTTCTACACTAGCAAGAATCATAGGTGACTCTGACTCCCGGTGCTGGGTATTTACAAGTGCGAGTGAGGATCTGTTTAAAGCATGTCCCAGAGGACAAGCCTGTGGTTCTTTCCTGATTAGACTTTGCTGTTCCCGTAGAAACAACCACTGCTGTAGACCCCTCACTTGCTGCCGTACACCCTCATCTGCTGCCGTGCACCCCCCACCTGCTGCCGTGCACCCCTCACCCGCTGCCCTGCACCCCCTCCCCCCCCTCCCCTGCTGCCGTGCCCCCCTCACCTGCTGCCGTGCACCCTCACCTGCTGCTGTGCACCCTCACCTGCTGCCGTGCACCCCTCACCTGCTGCCGTGCACCCTCACCTGCTGCCGTGCACCCTCACCTGCTGTCGTGCACCCTCACCTGCTGCTGTATACCCCTCACCTTCTGCTGTATGCACAGGCTGTGCTGTGAACTTGCAAAGGAGAACTTTCTATTTCTTTCTTCCTTTTTTAATGCAATTTCCTTTCCTCATAAAGAAAACGTGACTATGTGACAATTGCCTGTAGCCCGGTGGGCTGTGTTAGTCCCTCCACCATTCCACCTAGGCCGTCCAGGCAGGCAGTGGAGCACTGGGGTGGGGGAGCTGCAGCTCTGAGCCAGGGCAGCCAGGGATGGTTGTAGGGATGCATGAGAGCCTGGGACCTAGCTCCTGGCAGCCGACACACCGACTCCGGAAAAGCAAGGCAAGGGCATGCCCATGGAAGATCGCAGAGGAGGGCACAGTGCTCTTGCCACGGCAGGTGGGTCTGACAAGAGAAGGGATCTCTCAGTAGAAGGGAAGCCCACAGTCAGTGACCGTGATGCCCAGCGAGGACTAGAGTGGACAGGCTATGGTGGACTTGGAAGGGGTCTTCCTGATGACAGCAGTCCCTCAGATGTCAAGCTAAACCCTCCCTCCACCAGCTGGCATTGCCTGTCACCAAATGGCAAATAGTTCTGCTAAAAGGAAAGTAAATAAAGAGGGAGGTAAATACCCTAGTAGAGAAATGAGTGTAAAGGAGGAGGAGGGTTAGGTGAGGGTCTGCGGCAGGAGTGTGGGCAGGGCACGGCGGCGATGTCGACATTAAGTGCACATCTCTGGTCTGACTTCTGACGAGCAGACCCACGTTACCCTGGACCTCATCCCGCATCCCGCACACCATCCTTAAGAAGACCCAGCCTGCCTGCTTGAGGTCCTCTGACCTCTGGGCCGTCTCCCAGGGAACGGTGGGGGTGACCCCCGGAGTGCACACCTCCTTGCACTCTGCAGACGGCACCCCGCACCCCGCTCTGGCGGCCACGGGACGCTGCTTGGAGAGAAGCATTAGTACACAAGGCCGAGAAGAGCAGTCAGAACAGAAAGGCCCCGAGGCCGAACGTTGGAGGGGGGGAGAACCAAAGTCTCTGTGGGTAAGAGCGGGTGACCGAGAACAGGAGGGCAGGTGCCAGGACTTACCTGTCGGCTGTGCCAGGAGACCGCGTGCTTATGTAGGCCAGGGTGCCGAAAAGACAACGGAAGAGAGCCACGTGCAATTAGTACACCACCCTCAGTCTGTGAAAGGCTTTAATTAATGCACCATAGAGCAGAAGTGCGTGACAATATCCAGTCATAGCCTCACCACCAGAAGGTGGTCACCGTGAGACACACGAGCGTCACTCGCAGACGTATCCATTACCCAGAGCTGCAGCAGAGTCCCTGTCGACACAGGCACTCGCATCTCCCTAACCATCGCCACCTCCAACAGCAGCGGACGGCGTGGCTGCTGGGATGCGGAGGACACTGGAAGCAGCCGGTCATGGCCCAGGAAAACCTCCGATCAGTAACTGGTCGGGGTGGTGGCTCTTCAAAAGGAAGTCCCGTAAGAAATCCCAGAGTGTTTGAGTGCAGAAACAAATGCACCTGCCTTCTCTGCCAAAGCTCTTGCCAACAGCGGGCGGTGGCAGCCAGTCACCAGCCCGGCTCCTGGTGAGATTCGGTTTGGCTCTGTGCACTGCTCGCCGTGAGCTAAGTGCTCTCCTGTTGCGAGCGAGGACAGTTCTGTCCACCACTGGGAGCAGCCCTGCAGTCACAACCTGGGGCAGGCCACGCTGGGGAGGCCCCAAGCAGGTGCTTCTGTGTCCTTCATGCCATCTCTTGGCACCCACACCAGAGGGTTATGGGACAGCCAGTTAGGTCCTCGGGTTAACAATGGGGAATTAAATTACTGCAGAACTGAAACATGCTTAATGAAGTCCAGATGTAATGAAAGTAATCAGGGGCAGCACATTCCGACTAACTGACAAGACGGATTACACTCCGCAGCGTAAATGGAGAAACGGTTCCCATCCCACAGTCCGATGAGCGGCACGGGGAACCGCGTGCTAGAGAGCGAGTGGCGTAAAACAGGGAACGAGGGAAAACCATCAGAATAATAGCTAGCTTCAAAAACTGTTTGAAGTATGGTTTGGAGAAATTTGAAATGTGATTTGAAGAAATTGGAAATGAGTGTGTTCTCACTGCCTTCTTGCTTGTGAACCGCCCAGGGCCACACCGACGGTCCTGCGTCGCTGGCCTGTAAACCTTACCTACGCTCCATAAGAAGGAAAAAGAACAGTCCCCAAAGCCAGTGCTTCTGGGCGTGGCCCGCTAGGCCCAGGTGCCGACCTCACAGGTGTGCGTGTCTGGCACAAGCGTGGGCATCGAGGGGAGCTGGTGCCTTTCCCCCCGGCCCTGAGGCCGACCGTGCGTGAGGCCCGAGTCCCAGGGAGCTGGGCGCCTGCTCCTTAAAGGCCACACACAGTCCCCTTTCTTTCCTCGAACAACGGAGGGGACTGTTCTCCGTGAATGCACTTTTCACTGATGGCTCTCAAAGGAATATGCCTCCTCAAGGGATTTTTAATGCGCGTTCCTTGAATGTCAGCTGCTGGCCACACGGGTGGGCATCGTCAGGGCACACGGCCAACGGAGGGGGCACGTGTCCCGGGGAGGGGCACTGGCAGAGGACGGGGCCGAGGACAAAGGGCCCCTTGGTCGGGGCTGCAATCAGAGTCTCACAGGGTCTACCACGAGCCCCACCCTGCACACAGCAGCAGGACTGCTGTCCCCAGTGACAGCCCGGGGGAGCAGGCGGTCACCGGGCATGTCATCCATACTCCCTGGGGACATGAGATGACTTCCTAGGAATGGGATAGAGAAAGGGGAAGGTGAGCTTTATCACGGGTGACAGTGAAAAGGCCATTTTTTTCTTGTAAGTACCTTAAGTTTATCCAAAGGATATTTCTGGCATACAGAAATGAGGCCTGCCCTGGCTTATAAACAGAGAAATCCAAAAATAAAAACGAAAGTGAGAAACTGCTCCACAGCAGCCTGTGTCAAAAACAGCCCAGATTCCGGCCTCCCGCAGGCTCGTCCTGGGTACAGAGAGCACGAGGCTTGTCTCTCCGCGTCTGCAAGGAACGCTCAACGACCCAGCTGGGTTAACTAGCAGACGCTGCCTCTCAGAACTCTGCCCGCGTCCATCCGGCCCCGCGGCCACGCAGCTCCAGCCGCTGGTACAGGCTGGGCCGCGGGGGGGCGCCCCCCCCCCGCCGGCCCGGCCCGGCGCCCACGCGCCCCCAGCCGCTGGTACAGGCTGCTCCGTGGCTGCACGCCACCTCCGGCTGGGCGTTTCCTTTAAAATCAAAGGGCAAAGCTGCTCGTTTGAAAATCTGTTCTCAACACTCAGTAGTGCAAAGAACTGATACTTCAAAATCTGTGAAATGATGATGTAGAAATTGACTATGTTTTTAAAGTCCTGTTCAGAATGTTTTGAGTTTTCTGGATCCTTGATAATCCAGCAATGCTGTCTTGCAGACATCGACTGTTTCTGAAACTGGAAGCTTGTTTTGGAAATATTGATGAGACTTCAAACAATAAGGGCTGTGACTCATAGAGGGAGAACATCTGTGTGTATACGCCCACCCTGAGGGGGATCAGGGATGGATGTACACGCTTTTCCACTTTCATTTCAACTGAGACCCACGGCCGAAACCAAGCAGTTCTCCCATAGACGCTGCCCAGCATTACCCTGCAATGCACCCATGTTCCTGCTCCTTGGGGTAAGCAGATCGGTTCATGTTTTCCCAGGTGGTGACGCTGCACGCATGGGGTGCCTAGGGAACCACAGACTCTCTGCTGGCCCAGGTCCCGGAGCTGGGGTGCTTTGAAAGTGTGGATGAAGCACCCCAGCGACACCAGCATCAGAAATAGAACTGCTCGAGGGCAGGATGGCGTCTGCAGAGACAGACCCCGAGCAAACCAACAGGGTGTGAGTGCAGGGCATGTGAGGCATACCCAGTGCCGTTCACACAGAGTCGCGACCAGCGTCAGAACCCGAGCACCCCCCTGGGATGGGCGGTAGAGACACCTCAATTCCCCGAAACTTCCACGTGCTTTAACTCACAGGAAAGGTAAAACTGACATTCGTGTTGATCTTCCGCAAGTTTGTGATCATCAGTAATGGTAAGAGTTGTTTTAGAGACCGACAGGTATCTCAGAAGCTCCAGAGCTCCCCATGGTACGGGGCTGTGCTACGACTGCAAGGGTCCCCGCAGTCACTGAGTGCCAAGCCCCTCGCGTTCCCATGGGCCCCGAGAACAGCAGGGGCACGGGAAGAGGAAGGCAGCGGTGGCATCCTCCCCACCTGGGGGAATGCGGGTGCACCGGAAACCAGTGGCTTCTCCTGAAAGCCTCTAAAAGGATCCAGCACTCCAGGGGTCACACGAATGCCACGTCTGTGATCTGGGGCCACATGGGGTCAGTATCTTAACAAACACCAGCCACAGGCCAACCTCCAGAGCTGCCCAGAAGCCACCCTCAGAAACAGGGCCACCGGGGCCGTACATGCGACAGTTCTATTCACAGAGCGTTAGCTGTTACATAACAACTTCCGAAGTGTTAGAGTCCAAGGAACGAGTCAGCAAATACACACTGAGGTTTGAGTCACAGAACAGCCTTTATCCCTCCACCCTACTCCATAGCTCAGACGAAAGCGCAAGTTTGCACAAGGCGGGCTGAAACTTAGCAGTCGGGACCCAGCCTGCCCCCATCTCAGTCGGATCATTGTCATCGAGTGCCAACTAGCTGCTCAGACTCCAGAAAAGAGGAGAAGCCAGTGTGGACCCGGATATGGCGGCAGAGGCAGAGCAGCCGGAAGCCCCCAGCCTGAGAGACCCTGAGGAATGCCTTGTCCAGGACACCCCGGGGGGCCAGGGTGCACCCTGCCCTTGCACTCCCGACCCACGCCCTGCTCAGGGTCCCTTGGAGGAGGGAGCAGTGAGATAAATGAATCTGGTAAGCAGCAGCCCAGGCGTTCGCGGCCGGACCCCCGACCCCGAGCCTGCAGGCCAGCTCTGCCTCTCGCGGCTCAGTCCTCCTGACCACGCCTCTCCTTCTTCACAGAAAGCCAGCTTCTCTACTCCTCAGAGCTCACCTTGCCGGAGCCCCGCTTGGGCGCACCCCTGTCACCGCCAAAGAAGCGTCCGATAGAGTCAAGGATGCCCGTGTCTCTGTGTCGCGGGAGGAAGCTGGGCCGGGCATGGTCCGCGGTGCCCGCTGTGGCCAGGTACTTGGACCCGTGCCTCTGGGAGGGTCTCTTCTGTGACGCCATCACATCCAGGCCCTCGGGAGCAGCTGCAGTGTCTTCGTGGATGGTCTGGAGCTCGTCGGACTCGGAGGGCCTGTCTTTGAAGGTGTTGTCCTCCCTCCCCGGGGCATCTCGGGAAAAGAGGCGGGTCGAGTGGGGGCGTCTCCCCGGGTCAGCTGGGCGGGCGTCCTGCCAGGCATTCTTCGGGTCCCCTGTGCTCTTGGAGTCTGTCACCGCCGTGTCCCTAGACGAGGTCCCATTGTTCTGGCTCGCATCTGCCTCTCCTGAAAACAACAATGAGATGTGAATGCAGGCCTGTGCCAAGCGGGGCACGCACAAAGCCGCCTTCTTCCAGCGTCCTCGCTCGCCTCTCCTATAAAACCCGGAGTCTGCGCGGGCCGGGGCGCCGCATGGCAGCCTCGGCCTCTCCTGGCCAGAGCGGGCCTCTGCGGGCCTCTGCGGCGGCTCCTTTTCTTAGAGGCCCTGGGGGTCACTCTGTTACCTGAGCCTCAGCACCCGGATGAAACGCGCCGGGTTTGCTGAGGAGGGGCCTGAGCCTGCACAGGTCACCAGCCCGTCCCCTCGGCCTGCCTTCACCACATGCACCTGCACAGGCCGAGGCACCTGCAGGCCAGAGCCCCTCAAGGCCTGGTGCGGGAGCGCTACCTGCTGTGAGCTGTCCTTGACAAAGGAGCTCTCAGCATTCCTGGTAGAAAGGGCAGCTCCCACGTCTTCTGCAATTCAGCCTTAAAGAAACGGGGCATTTAGAGCCTTCTGTCCCAGATCCCATGGGAGGCCCCTAGCATCAGAGAGTTGCTTGTTCAGGAAGTTCTGCGTTGGCCTCTGCACAGCATGCTCAGGCGTTAGAGGCAGGAGCCAGAGGCCACCACCCGGGACTTTCACGGTGACACAGGGCTTCTCTCAGAGCCCAAGAGGGGCACTTGCTTCCAAGCCACGGTGCGCTGGCTTTACAGGCCACCGGCATGTTAGCTTCCTCTCCAAACTGCACTTCTCCATAGAAACCTGTTTACTCACGTTTTCCTGTAACGGCATTCTTCATCTACCCATCCCTCCTCCCACCCACGTGTCCGTCCCCC
>NW_006203974.1:597175-600519 GCF_000334495.1 Tupaia belangeri chinensis
CCCCCCCCCCCCCCCACTTACCCGCCCCTCCACCCACTCACGTATCCATCCCTCCACCCACATATCCCTCCCTCCACCTACCCATGTGTCCATCCATCCCTCCACCCACTCACGTATCCATCCCTCCACCCACCCATGTATCTATTCATTCCTCCATCTACCCACCTATCCATCCATCCCTCCAACCAAGTGTATTCACCCACTCGTGTATCCATCCCTCCACCTAGCCACCCATGTGTCCACCCCCCTCCACCCACCTACCCACGTATCCATCCAACCACCCAGCCAGCCACCAGAGTCCATGCACCCATCCATCTACACATTGTGTCCATCCACCCATGCATCCACCCACTCACTGACATTTGCCAACCAGAATCCATCTCTCCATCCATGCATCCACCCACTCACTGACATCTACCTGTTGGTATCTATCCATCTCTCCATCCATCCATCCACCCACTCACTGACATTTACCCACCACTATCCATCTAGCCATCTCTCCACCCATCTGTCCATCCATTTACCCCCTGTCCATCCACCCACCCACTGTACGTCGGTTCCTTATTATGCACTGCTGTTCCAGGCGTGCGGGTTGCTGTGGAGAACAAGATGAGGCCCTTATGCTAACGAAGCTCACGTTCCAGTGGGAGGATCAGATTAAACCAGGTCCCCCGAGACGGCATGCCCACACCCTAAGCCTGGTACCTGTGACTGACCTCATTGGAAACGGGGTCTGTACTGGCATGACCAAATGAGGAGGAGGCCGTTCCCGCAGGCGGGGCCCCCACCTAAAGGCGGGCACCCTCGTAAGAAGAGGAGATTTCAGTGTAAAGACGGGTGCACGGGGACAAAGGGCAACAATGGCGGCAGAGCCTGGAGTGATGTGTTCACATGCCACAGCCTCTAGGAACCGGCTGCATTTCCGAAAGTCAGAGGCACGGCAGACCCTGCGTGGGCCTTGTAGAGAGCATGGCCCTGCGGGCACCTGGCTTAGGAGTCAGGCCTCCACGCTGTGGGCGACCATAGCTGGCAACCTTTTGGCGGCTGTGGAGGGCCCACGAAACCCGGTAAAGATGCCCAGAGTGGGCTCAGGGTGGACAGGAGGACCTGCGCCAGGTACCATCTGGATGAAGTGGGGCCCCGGTGTGAGGACTGGAGCAGGGGGCTCCTGGCAGAGAGAAGGCGGGTTGCCCTAGGGGACCTGGGCAGAGGTGAGCTCCAGGTGCTCCTGGGGGCAGCAGGATGGCTGCTGGTCACCTGCAGGGAGGGCGGTGGGGACCAGAGCCTCTGCCCCAGCCGAGGGCCCGGGAGAGCTTGGGGCAGAGCAGAGCGGGCCTGTGGGCAGGAAGGGCTGGGACTTGGCTGAGGCAGGGGGAGGATTCCAGCGGGGATGGCCAGGGATCAGGTGCGATGAGAGGGGAGGCTGGAAGGGCTTCGTCCTGAGCCGCTAGGAAAGGGGGCAGGCATGGGGCCTCTTGTTGGAACCCCGTGAAGAAAAGGCTCTGGGCTGGAGCTGGGGGGAGGCTGCAGTGAGGGTGGCATACCGGGAGTCCTGCCAGGTCCCTCCCAGCTATATCCCAGGGGAAGGCCAGAGACCAAACAGATGGCCTAAGGTGGTAAGGGCCGAGGTGTCCACAGGCTGTGGATGGGGAGCACTTCAGAGGGCTTCCTTGAAGGGTAACCGTGTCAGGGTCCCTCCACCACCCCAGTTCTGATGACTTGCTGGGAGGTCAGGGTGCACGTCCTGCCGTGGCTACAGTTTATTACAAGGAAAGGATGCAGGGAATGAGTCAGGGGACAGGCACACGCAGTGAGTCGGGGAGCACTGGCATTCCCCAGCAAGAGTGGGTGGTGGACACCTGAGGAGTGCTGCTTCTTGGGGATGCCCGCCAGAGTCTCGACCCTGCACAGCCACAATCCAGGCTCCCAGAAAGGAGTGTGTGGGGACAGCCTAGAGGACCCCTCATGGCCAAGGGCCACCTTGTGGGCACACCTTCCTCAGAACAGGGGCCTCTGGGAGCTGGGCGCATTGTACAGGACAGTGAGAAGACTGTCCCCTGTGGTTTGGCCTGCTCAGAAATGGTGCACGTTTCTTCATGTGGACTGGGAAGACACAGCATCTGGGGATGCTGGGACGCCATGTGTTACAGTCTCGGAACCAGCAGTTCAGAGGTTGGCAGGAGAGGCTCCCCGGCTGTCCCGTGTGCTCCAGCAGCAGCCCCACCTCATCGCACTGGCTTAGCCTGGGCTCCACAAGACCAGGAGACCCAGCCCCCATGTGTGCACATGCACACACACACAGATGTGCACACACCACACACATGCACGCACACCCACGAACATGCATGCACACCCACACACGAACATGCATGCACACCCACACACGTGTACACACATGCACACAACACATGCACGAACATGCATGCGTACCAACACACTTGTACGCACACAGACACACATGCATGCACATGCACATAGGCAGAAAAGAACTGCTAGAATTGGAACTTCACATCCCCTGCCTCCGAATCAGCATTTCTTGTGCAACTCCGGTGAAATGGAATCGCCCTTGCACTGGGAGAGCTGGGGCTGAGGAGGATGGACTGAGGCTGCTCCCAGCTGCCCGGCTTAGCTGACATGAAAGCAAAGCACCTTCCAGGGCCAGACCCCGGCCACCCTGCTCTCTGCGGGCCTCCCTCAGCCCCTGAGGAGCTGCAGCCCCTCCTCTTTCACGTCTGAAGGCTGCTGTGTCAGGGCTCCCCCTGGGCGAGGCCAGCTGGTGGCCGTGGGGGCAGGACCTTCTGTTGGGGAGGCGGGTCCTCTATTTTGTATACTTGTGCACAGGGTATGCAGTTAAAGGGAACAGATCCCAAACCGGTTTACAACGACCTGCAGGCCAGGAAACGGCCCCGTAAGTGGCTGGTCACTTAGCGTGCACAATGACCTGCGTCTCCAGAGAGCTGCTCACCTCCATGGACGTGCACACGTTTGCTGTGACGAAGGCAAAGGCCAGGGGCCCGGGATTCCGTGGTCGTGCCAGGGTCTCCACCCCACCACGTTCACCTTAGACGCAGGTCGCCCATGCCAGGGCTAGCGAGCAAAAGACGGTGAGGGGCAGGGTCTGTGGGGCACATCCTGTTAAACCCGCTATGGAAGAACACGGGCGTTTGTAACATGCACGGCCAGAGCATCGGTGCGTCGCGGTGTGTGAGGGCGACATGCGTGCGGTGGTCGGGATGAGGCTCAGCGTGGCGGAGGAGCGGTGCCTATCTGGAGTCGCCAGGGCAGAAGTGGTTAGCGATTCTGTAGCTGCGCTTCATATTCTGCGGCTAACAGGAATCGGTGCC
>NW_006203974.1:600550-602522 GCF_000334495.1 Tupaia belangeri chinensis
AACGTGGAAGGAGAACAATCGCTGCCCTGTGCGGGACCACGGCACCAGCAAACACAGAGCCTCTGAGCGCTGACATCGTGGACAGCGGGGCTTTGTGTGCCTGAATGCGGCTGTTTGTGAGGCGCGGACAGGGCGTCTGTGTCCCCAGGCAGCTTTGCCTACTTGGAGATGTGTGGCGAGGTGTCGGCCCTGCGGTGAGCAGGGCTCCTGGTCAAGTACGGCTTCGGTGCAGCGGCCGGCCTGGCCTTCCGTCGGCCGACGGAGGCCGCTCAGGTTCCAGGAGCAGGCACTCTTACACGCGATGAGTGACACGCAGGTCTGAGTTTACCAGAAGATGCCTTCCTAATGGTTTCTGTATTACTGATCAGATTCTGCAGTCGCAAGGAAACTTGTTTCCAAAAAAGAACAAACCAAACCCCAAAACCAGTGCACCTCAACCACCACCAGAACACTCCCCAGGAAAACGTGGCCGTCAGAGGTACAGTGTGGACACCCCCGCAGGGTTGGAGAGCACCTCTGAGCAACAGACGGCAGAGCATTCGCAGTTCCATGGCTTCCGAGGCACAGAAACACCCACCAGAGGAGGCCATGCTGTTTGGGCACGGCGTCACTATTTTACAGACACCCAGTATGGTGGCCGCCGGGGTTTGGCCTTGGGCTGAGTGGCTCCACCCAAAGGTCGCGGGGCCCCAGCTTTACATGGAGTGCCCACCACGTCCTCACCTCGTCCCCACCACGACCCCACCTTGTCTCCACCATGTTCCCACCACGTCCGCCCCACTTCCTGCTTCCTATCCACCATCCCAGTGCTCGGGCACCTGTGGGGTATTTCTGATGTGACTGCAAACACCCAGGTTCTTCTTTTAGAGAAATTTTTGCTATAGGACACATGTGCTCATCAATGAGATAGAGACAGAGAGACAGAAAGTGAGAAGTCAGCCCCTGGGGGAATGGCCACACCACAATCCCCTCTGTATTCTCTTCTCGGGATCTTGGGCGGGCATGCATGCACATGTGTCTGGTGTGAGTTTTAAGCCACTGGGTTTGGGACTCGAACTGTAGTCGACTACATGGGAGTGCAGCGACGTGGCCTTTATGCCGCCTGCTGGTCCCAGGCACCCGTCTTCTTCCTCTCTTTGCCACTTTGTATGGACATTCACCTACTGGTGGCGCTTCCTCCCTGCATGTTGGGACCCAGAGCGGTCCCGCCAAGCCCACGGCAGCTGGAGCCTGGAACAACCTGTCCAGGGTTGCAGCAGAAGGTCCTGACTGTGCTCCTTGACTCTCTGTCCTCCCCTGTGCCCAGGACGGGGCCTCTGTGGGGGTCAGTGCAGGCCACGTGAAGGTTTACGGCTGCCCGCCTGCCTTCCCCAGGGCAGAGTTCTCACCAGGGCCGCGACCAGGCCTCACCTCCCCACCAGCCGACCCAGCTCAGCGGCCTGAGGTCCACTGAGGATTTCCTTAGGTCCCGACTCTTCTCAGATGATCTAAGTAGTGCTGATTGAGAAGTTAACTCCCGTGTGTAACTTGACCTTCCTGGAGGCTCAGTTCAGACTCAAGCATTTCACTCCAGCGCTCTCCTGTCACAAACACGTCCCAATGTAGCTGGTGTGTCGTCCGTGTCACACACAGTGCCGGGAGGGCCGACGTGCACAGCCCTTCCTCCAGGAGCACGTCTGGGGTCTGCAAGGAGCGACCAGACACGTGGTGACAACCTGGTGACAGGACGGCCGCGGCACAGAGCTGGGGGAGGTCTCCATGTGGGCCGAAGTGGGCCAGAGTCTGAGAGAGCTGCAGGGAAGGGCCTAGCTGCCTCTGCCCTCTGCCCTCTGCCCTCAGCCCTCAGCCCTCAGCCCGCAGCCCGCAGCCCGCAGCCCGCAGCCCGCAGACCTCAGCCTGCAGACCTCAGCCCTCAGCCCGCAGCCTTCAGCCAGGGCCTCCTGAGCAGCGGCTGAGCCTGGCTGCCTGCGGA
>NW_006203974.1:603339-616194 GCF_000334495.1 Tupaia belangeri chinensis
GGGCGGGCCACGTGAAGGTTTACGGCTGCCCGCCTGCCTTCCCCAGGGCAGAGTTCTCACCAGGGCCGCGACCAGGCCTCACCTCCCCACCAGCCGACCCAGCTCAGCGGCCTGAGGTCCACTGAGGATTTCCTTAGGTCCCGACTCTTCTCAGATGATCTAAGTAGTGCTGATTGAGAAGTTAACTCCCGTGTGTAACTTGACCTTCCTGGAGGCTCAGTTCAGACTCAAGCATTTCACTCCAGCGCTCTCCTGTCACAAACACGTCCCAATGTAGCTGGTGTGTCGTCCGTGTCACACACAGTGCCGGGAGGGCCGACGTGCACAGCCCTTCCTCCAGGAGCACGTCTGGGGTCTGCAAGGAGCGACCAGACACGTGGTGACAACCTGGTGACAGGACGGCCGCGGCACAGAGCTGGGGGAGGTCTCCATGTGGGCCGAAGTGGGCCAGAGTCTGAGAGAGCTGCAGGGAAGGGCCTAGCTGCCTCTGCCCTCTGCCCTCAGCCCTCAGCCCTCAGCCCGCAGCCCGCAGCCCGCAGCCCGCAGACCACAGCCTGCAGACCTCAGCCCTCAGCCCGCAGCCTTCAGCCAGGGCCTCCTGAGCAGCGGCTGAGCCTGGCTGCATGCGGAGTTTCTGCAGCCTGAAATGGGAAAGCACAGGATTCTGACCTCGGTGTCGCAGGCCCTTTTAGCAGTAGCACGTGGCGATCTGGTATGTGGTTGTACCACTACTGCCGCCATGGGAGTGCCACGCCACAGAGCCTCAGGGAAGTCCTGGCTGGGCATGCCCACAGCACTTTGCTGGGTGTCCGCCCCATTCTCATCACCCTTGAGGCAGGGAGTGTCACCAGTCCCTGCATTTACAGGAGGAAATAGACTTAGCAGCGAGGCAGAATGGACGGCCATCCCAGGCCACCCCCCAGTTCCACCCCACCTCTGGCAGACTCCTTCCTGGCCCTCCTCTAGCCCAACCTGGCTTTAACTACCACTGCTCTGTCTCCCAGGTAAAACCCAACCTCTGGGACCTGACGGCCAGCCCCTTTCTGGACCATGGCTGCTGGCACACCTGGCACAGGCACCTGTCACGAGCTGGACCTCAGCAGCCTTCACCCACCAGCGACAGACACCAAGCACACTCGGGCCACACACGGCAGGTCCCTGACAGCTGTAGCCCTTGCCCACTTGTGTGGGCTGCAACCTCGCCCTGACTTACTGCCGGGTCGTCCCTGGCAGAACACGTCAGTGACCGTCAAACACAGCGAAACCCGAGTTCAGGACCCTGGGTGTCATGTGGCCACTCTGACGCCCATCCGTCTCAGAGTCCCCTGCAGTCACAGAGGCTGCAGTGCAGCAGCCTGTGATGGTGCAGACTGGCCTGCCCGTCACCTGCTGAGACCAGGAGATGACGCAAGGCGGAGCTCGTGCAGGGCTGTCTCCACACAGCTAGGACGCCCGTGAGCACATCGGAGTCAGACCTCTTTCCTTCCCAGAGCACGCTCCTCACACGGTCCCACTGCATCCGTGTTCCGCAGTGACTCACGAGAACCGCATGTGCAAATGTACCTACACGTGAGCAGCACTTGGTGAGCGAGTGCAGTGGCACGTCGCATTGGGCGACACTCCCAGCGTGTCACATGTGACAACAGCTGTCTAGCGTGTCCTCGAGCTGGTGCTGGCGCCTATCTGCTTGTCTGCGAAGCTGCCGTAGGTAAGAATCCATCACAGCAGCTCGGAGACATCCTCCCGCCAGTGGAAGCGAGCTGAGACCAGGAGGCCTTTCCTCCAGTGCGCTTCCTGATTTCTGTTCGCAGACACGCAAATAGGCCATAGGGCTGTGACCTGCCTGCCTGCCTTCCCCTGGGGTCCGTGTCTGCCTGCTTGCCTGCCTGCCTTCCCCTGGGGTCTGTGTCTGCCTGCTTGCCTGCCTGCCTTCCCCTGGGGTCTGTGTCTGCCTGCTTGCCTGCCTGCCGGCCCCTGGGGTCCATGCCTGCCTGCCTTACCCTGGGGGTCCATGCCTGTCTGCCTGCAGGCCCAGTGGCTGCGGTGTCCGTGCAGGGCCAGGCCTGCCTGCCAGCTGCCAGAGCACAGGCTCCCATCTACAGACGCATCCTCCGACCACCCCACAGGGACACGTTTCAGGGAAACTTAAGGAGGGCCAACCAGAAGGAGGCAGGGATGGCTCCCTGTGTCCAGGCCTGTGACCAGGCCAGAAGTGCTTGAGGAAGGTGTGAAATGGGCCATCCACTCCCTGAACATGATTTCCAGGGACCTTCTGCGTGCGTGCAGTCCTTCCGCTCGGTGTGCTGGCATACGCTATCGGGCAGAACGTCCTGTCCCATCGGATGTGACAAGCTACGGAACAAAGCACTGACCAGTGGCCCTTACCAACGGCCAGTCCCTGGCTGCAGGGGGAGGCACCCAGCGTGCAGCTTGATGGCTCTGATGGGCCCAGAGGAAACATGATGGGTCCCAGGTCACGCCTTCCCAGCTGGCTGCACGACACGCCAGGCCCTGGCTGCAGAGCACGCCTGTTGGAGAGCCACCTTCGCCCCCCCCCCGCCCCTGGTTCTGAACAAGGATAAGCCGCACCTGGAGGATAAGAACAGCCAGGTTCGCACATGCGACGAGTCTGACCTCCGACCTCAGCTCCTGGGACAGGCACCTCAAGCAGAAACAACAACCGTGAGTGCGTGGCTGGGAAGGCCAGGGGCCGCAGGCCTGATCCGAACCGGAGCAGAAGGGACAACGGGCACCTGCACGCCTGCCGCCACCCGGGCCCTCTCGGGGCCGCGCCTTGCAGGGAGCTGTGGAATTTGGAAGTGTAGGCCAGCGCAGAAGAGGACGCTCCTTGTTTGTGGAATACTTCTGTCACTGGCGTGCTGTGCTCAGGGTCACCAGGGAGGGCGAGGAAAACAAAAAGGCCCTGCTGTGGCCCGTAGCCTCGCTATGGCAGCAATTCTGCATCTATGAGCGGCATGTGGCCGCCCGCCAGGCTGCCCGCAGAGCTCTCTTGGAACTTCCTCACGAACGAATCTCATCAACCCACCAGCTCGCACGAATGCCTCCTTTGTGTGCATGGGACACGCAGTTTTTATCTGCTTTAAATAGCTCACCCTTGGGGCCCTCCCATGGCAGGGAAGGGTCACGGGAGAGTCACCGTGTGCTCTGGGGCATTGGGTGGGGTCTGAACCTGCTCCCCTGGCCTGGCCACGCACGTCCGTGACCACTGAGGCTGCACTTAGAAGGCTTGAGTTCTGTATCACACAAGGGCGGCGACCGCCCACAGCACCAGGGTGGAGATATGAGCTTGAAGAAAGCGCCAGCCCGCAGACAGCTGTCCACGTGGTGCACCTGGGGGCTCTCGAGGTCACCCTGTGCCAACAAGGAATAGCCCCCGGGTGGTCGAACGACCCTCAGGAAAGCAGCCTTACAGGAAATGCCGGGAATCGCCCTGGTGGGGTGTAAGTGCCTGTGATCGCTCTGTCGGGGTGCTCTGGGCAGCTCTGCACCGCAGGAGCTCGGTCCATACCAGCTGTCGTAAACCGAATTTAGACCCCTCCACCGAAGGTCTAGAGCCAAACAGAGCTGGCTGAGCCCTCGACTCCGCCACCTCCCTGTGCCCTTGGACACGGAACGGGTCTCCCCGAGGCCTGGCTGCCCACCTGCCAAGTTACCAGCTGGTCAGGCTCCCCCCAGCCCTGCCCTGACGAGCGTGTGCAGTGCACGCCGGGGAGCACCCCCACTTCTGGGCGAGGAAGCGCTCGGTAAGGATCGTGCTGCTGTTGCTGCAGTTATGGCGTTCACAGAGCCAGCCTGGGGGCCCTGGGGCCGGGAGTAAGGTCCTGCACGGTTTCTGCCACCCACCACTCCCTATTTATCCACCACCTACCACCACCCACCCCATCACCCACTGTTTATCCACCCACCTTCCACCACCCACCCACCCCATCACCCACTGTTTATCCACCCCCATCCCCACTGCCCACCCACCACTCACTCCCATCTCCCTGCCCACCCATCCATTCAGCCCATGCTCAGCTAGTGCAGACTGGGGGTACTTTATCCTAAAGGTGTGAGGGTCCCCTGTGGGGCTTAAGCCTGGAGACCAGCAAGAGGCTCCTGGGCCACGCTGGCATGGCCCAGAGGACAGTGACCCAGTCAGGGCCACACTGATGGAAGTGGGGGACGCGCGGGCCCCAGAGCTGTTTATAAAGATGATTTCCAAGATCTGGCTGTGGTGAAGCTTTGGGGGTTGCAGAGGAGAGGGGTCTAAGCAGCTTCAGATATGTGCCCCCAGGAACTTGCCAAAAATACAGTTCTCGTCCCTCCCCTCTTCCCCCTTCTCCCCCAGGGCCCCTGTATGGACCCAGCAGTCCCCTGGGTGACTCTGACCCTGAGCACCTCAGGTTGGGGAACCACGGTCCTCCCATGCAGCCTGTGCACACCTAACAGACGGGACCCTAAAGGCCACAGCAGTGGGGGCCGATCTCGGCTGCACATGCTGAGTCTGGGCGCCTTCAAAGTCCACCAGCGCCAGGCCCACCCCAGATCACTAAGCAGAGCCTCCTGGGCAGGACGAGGGTGGGGCACTGAAGCCCCGGCAGAGGGTGACCCAGAGCCATTCCTGGTCATCCGGGAGCCCCTCCATGTGGTTCATGGCCAAGTTACCCACGCGAACGTGCATCTGCCCTCACAGTGCATGTGTCTGCTGCTTCTTTAAAAACCGAACTTCAGAAGCTTCTCATTTACTGTTTCATCCCCCCCTTCCAGTTCTAAAGTTTGATTGGTAAGTAATCAAATAAAAAGTGTTTGGGAAGAATTCCCAATGGGAGACCTGCCTGAATCCCACGAGGTCCGTGGAGCAGACCCTATATTACCCCTGGGAGCAGCCAGACCCCGGAAGCTTCCAGTCACCCCGGCATGGCCAGAAACAGGTCAGACCGGGGCTCTGCCCCGGGGAGAGGAGAGCAGTGTCCACGGCAGGGTGGGACGCTGCACCTGTCTCAGCTCCCTGGAGACCCTGCTTCCTGAGCACTGGCATCGCCACCCCCTACCCACCACTGCTCTGAGTTAGAGAGGGAGGTGCTGAAAGCGAGTTCCCGTCCTCAGTCTCCCTGGAGGCCGGCCCTTGCCCGGGCCACCTTGCCAGGGCATCGCCCACCTGGGAGCAGGCAAAGGGCATCCCAAAGTGTGCTGACGTGCCCCCCTAGCTCGAGCACGGCGCCAAGTGTTACCTTGGCACCCAGACGCTCACCTGCTTTCTAACACTACTCAAGGACCACCACGGTCCTCCCTGGCCAGAGAAGGCTGCCTGGAGCCCGGAGGCCCTCACACTGCATTTGGCAGGGAGGGGTAACCTGGTGCTTGCGAAGTGCGAGGCCCCTGGCCCCACTCAGCCGGCGCTGCAGTAAGCGGGCTATTCTTAGGTTCCTCCACAGGGACAGTCGCGATCTGTGTGCAGCAGCCGCTGGCCCTGGAGGCCGCAGGAACAATGGGGTCGAATGTCCGTGGGGCGGCCGTGCAGTCAGGGGCTCCTCACACAATGTCTGCTTGTCAGAACGGCAGTCGGCCGCGAGGAGCTGCCGCGCGGTGCCAGCGCGGTGCCAGCCAGGGCCAGCCACCGCTGTTTTTAAGGGTAAAAGGACTTAAAAGCTCTCCAAGTGAGGGGGTACTCAGTGAGACCCTTACAGACTTCTCGGTGAGCAAGCAAGGTGCACGGGCTAGGAGGAGGCGAGGCAGGACTTCGGTAAGGGGCCGCGGCGGTGCTCTGGGACACCATCGTAGCGCGGCCTCGGTACCTCCCCACGACCTGGTCACCGCCTCACTCCTCACGGATGTGCGTTGCCGTGTGCTGACCTCGTGCGAATTTGCTTGCCTCTGGGAAGCATTTTGAGGTGCGCACCGAGGTCAGATCACCTGACATCGCTCACCTCTCCCAGGGCATCCGATTGAGCAAGGTGAGCAGTCCTGTCTTCACCGGGCAGGGGTAGACGCGTGAACTTGACCTCGCAGAGCATGATCACAAGTGGGAAGCCTACATGTCTACGTCGTGGACACAAGTGTGAGAAGTCACAGTGTGGGCGGTTTCCTTCCACCTCCCGGCTGTTCTCCATGTTGTCGCAGTCAACCTGGCGTGACGTCCCGGGAGTCCCGGTCATGCGGTACCTAAAGCTGTAACTGGACGCCTTAGTCGCCCAGGGCTCCGGCCAGGCACCATGGGGCCCAAGCCAGTGTCGTGCACGCAGCGGGGCTGCCGTGGGCCGCAAGATCCCACCTGAGCAGGGGCTCTGCAAGCCCCCATGCGGTGCAGGCTGCCGTCGCAGGGACTGGCCTTTCTGTGCAGCTCGTGTCCGCACGGGTAAATGTCCCACTCGCAGTCGGGGTGTGAGTACTCAGGTTCCCAAGTGCTTCCCGGGCGGGCCCGGGGTCGGGTGGGGGAGCGTGCAGGGTGTGTGGGAGTCAGGCTGCCTTGAGAGAGCCCAGATGCCGGGGCGAGCCGTCACCGCTGCCCTGCTCAGTGTGGAGCCCTACTGGGTCTTCCCTCGCGGCTCTACACACACCGTGGAATCCCTGTGTCTGCACCTCTGGGCCCACCCGCTTCCCTGCAGGACATGCCAGCCCCGCTTCCCCCAGGACACACGTCTGCCCGCTGACTACCCCGCCATTCCCGAAGGCAGCGCACTCGGCTGGTTTACACGGCCAAGCCACCCGGCTCCAGAGCCCGAGCATTCCCAGGGCCTGCCCTAGGACAGGTTCTGTCCCACGTGCCCCTGCAGGTGCTCGGGGACCCAGTGTGGCGTAGCCCACAGGAGGGGCAGCTGGTGGGGGCCTCACCAGTGAGGAGGCCCACGGCCTGCTCACTTCCACCCTGGGCCGCTCTCCGGGCTGTCCGCATGCCCCTGCTGGTCACTCAGCAGCCTCATCCTGGGCGTACGGCCACCACGCCTGTCACCCACACTGTCCTCCGAGACCCCAGGGCGGACATGGGCTAGGGCATGCTCAGGGCCCCCGGGCTTGCCCACGTCAATGGGCCTGAGACTGAGCTCATCTCAGATTGCCCTCCAAGCTTCGACCCGCCCTGACCTCCACTCTCTGCCCTGGCGTCCAGCGTCCACCCTCTGGGCCACCAGCGTCTGCTTCCTTTGCCAGACTCCTGAGTCTGGGGCCTGTCACGCCATCCTCCTGGCACCCAGAACCAGCTTGCAGGCCACTGTCCCTAGCGGGCCCTCCTGATCTTCACGGCAGGTGCTGGGTCCCTGCCTCGGTCCCTCCATGGAGGCCCCTTTCTGGGGGCTGCTGTCAGCTCCACCTGACTGGGACCTGCCCTGCCCAGCTCCCTCTTCAGCCAGGAGGACCGGCAGGCCCACCCTCTCATCCAGCGAGAGGCCCCTCCCCAGTTCCCATAACCACCTGATGGGTAATAACGTTAGGTCTTAAGTACTAGAAGAAAATGAACTTCATTTTGAGAGGAGAAAAATAAACAAATAAACCTCTTCACTTAAGAAAGGCCATATTAGAACCAGCAGATGGCATAATGGTTACATCACTGGAGTCTCACGTAGTTGACCACGGTTCAAGTCCCAGACCCAGCAACTTAAAATTCATGCTGGGCATGTGTTCTTGTGTGCTCAAAATCCCGAGAGGAGAATGGAAGAGAAGGGACTGTGGAGTGGTCATCCCCCCAGGGGGTGATTTCTCACTTTCTGACTCTTTGGTGAGCACACATGCCCTATAGCAGAAATCTCTCAAAAAAACTTTTTTTAAAAAGACCATTTTTTTGGGAGAGGTTTTTGCTATAGGGCGCGTGCACTCGCCAGACAGACAGAGAGAGACAGAGAGACAAAAACCGAGAAATCACCCCCGAGAGGGGATGGCCACGCCGCAATCCCTTCTCCTCCATTCTCCTCTTGGGATCTTGGGCACGCACGCACACGCACCCGGCGTGAGTTTTAAGCCGCCGGGTCCAGGATGCGAACCACGGTCGACTACATGGGAGTCCAGCGACATAGCCATTACGCTAACTGCTGGTTCCCTAAAAAGACCATTATTCTTTTCAAATAGATTTACGTCTAGGAAATGGACATGTTTGTTCCCTCAATAACCATCATTATGATGATTAGAAGGTTTTGGTTTATTGTATGCTGTGCGTGTGTGGATGTGTGTGCGTGTGTGCCTGTATGAAAATATGTGTGAGACGCCCCATGTGGCAGCAGATCTAGCTCTCGAGGTACGGGGACGGCTGTGATCTTGACGGCCCTCTGTCAGACCACAGAGGTGGTCTCCGAAGTAAGTGGCCTGCGTGTCCGGGGCGACTGCTTGTTCTTTGCCATTAGGAAAGGGACACGGCGCAGGTTAGAGAGGGCTGGTGACGTGGTGAACTGACAGAGTGTGGACGGCGGGCCCCGCCCCACGTCCCTACGTGCCCTGCGAATATTACATTAGCGCCGACGGATGGCTGAATTAACTGACCCGTCTTGGCGGTGGCTGTCTGAATCAGATCAGGCTGCTGGACACTTGCCGGCAGGCCTGCTGTGGAGGCGCCCGCACCGCACGCCGGCCTCCGCAGTCCTGGAGACCCTCCAGGTGAGCCTGTTAGCAGCAGTGCTGGGTCACGGGGATAACTCAGACGATCTGCACGTGCCACCTTGTAGCACAGCCATCTCCAGAGTTCAGATGTCACTACTGAGTTTGGGCTGTTTCAGAGACCTGGTATGGGCCGCACCTGGTGTTGGCCAAGAGACCTATGGCTGTGCGAAGCCTGGCACTGGGGCCCAGCAGCGCAACTCCGGCCACTCGCACCAGTCCGTGACGACGGGCAGATGGACGAAATGCAGCCCAGCAAGTGCTGTCCAGCAGAGCAAAGGACGGGCCGCTGGCTGGCTGCAGCAGGGTGGCTCCAGGACCCCCACGCCAAGGGAAAGGGGCCATCATAGACAACCAGATTGTATAGCGAACTCCCCCCTGCCCCAGCCCTTCAGCAAAACCACAGAGGGAAATGCAAATTAGAGGTCACCAGGGGCTGGAGGCCAGCGGGTATGGAGGCTAGTGCTCAGGGCTCCGGGGGCTGGAGGCGGGAGGGTGGGATGGAGGCTAGTGCTCAGGGCTCCGGGGGCTGGAGGGGGGAGGGGGGGATGGAGGCTAGTCGGGGGCTGGAGGCGGGAGGGTGGGATGGAGGCTAGTGCTCAGGGCTCCAGGGGCTGGAGGCGGGAAGGTGGGAGGGATGGAGGATAGTGCTCAGGGCTCCAAGTTTTTTTCCTTCCTATTTTTTAAGTTTTAGTTTTTGCTCAAGGAAGTCTGTTCTTGCTGCAGAGAGACAGAGAGAGGGAAAAAGAGAGAGGGGGAAAGGAGAACTCATCCCCTAGGAGGGTGGCCACGCTGCAATCCCTTCTCCTCCACTCCCCTCAGGAATTTGGGCACGCATGCCCCCAGGACCACAACTCCAACTGTGCAGATGCCGCCGTGTAAGATCCAGCCCTCCCAGCACCACGCGCCAGCGGGCCGGGCTTCCCGTCTTCGGACTGTGAGTAGGAGCACGCGCTAACATCAGGTCATGAGGGCTGCACAACTCCATGAGCACACTAGGCACCACGAGTCTGTGGCTGAAAACTGCCACACTTGTGTAAAAGTGCTGTCGTGGTAAAGCCATTATGAAACAAAAGCAGCCACGGAAGCTTTAACTCACTGTTGTGCAGTGCAGCCTTTCCACAAGGCAGAGAAGGAGCCAGCAGGTTTCTCAGCCAGCGGGGAGCAGGGGTGTCCTTGGTGTCTCACTGCCGCGCTCGCAGGCTCGCTGGTGCGGGTCAGCACGTACCATCGACACCCCCGGAAGCAGTGAGAGCTCGTCTCCTGACACGAATCTCGCACAGAAGTCGGTTCTGTCGGAGAACTACCAACAAGTTGAAAGCTAGACATCGAATTGCTGATTCTCTAAAACGTGACCATGGGAGACGGAGGCCGGTCCAGATTCCCGTCAGAGACTGGCCTGCCCCAGGGTCTCTCTGGCTTCTCTCCGAGTCCCCGCTCAGAAGCGAATGTCTTACAACACACTTCCCGAGCAGCTCACACACCCTCGGCTGGCCAGGGGCCACGTCTGGGCTCCCTGGTCTGCAGTACGGTAGTGTCATGACCTGGAAGCTTGTCTCGGGCTCCAGCCTGGTAGGGCTCCGAGGACCACACAGAAGGGAAGAAAAGCGGGTGCCGGGCCACCGGCTCAGAGGGCGAACAGGAGGCCTGAGGACGACTGTGTCAGGTCTTCCGCGGTGTCTGAGTGTCAGCGCCCGCGTCCTAGGTATCGTCTCTCCACTGTGCAGAGAAAAGCCAAAGCCCGAAAGGGCGGAAGTATAAAACAAGAACGGCATTTATTAGGTGGTAGAGTCAGGGTTAGAACCCAGGTCATGAATGGTCTCTGCAGGGCAGGGCCTCCACCCGACCTGCTGGCTGCAGTGTCTCTGAGGATGCTGCCTCTGCAGGGCAAAGCTCTGCACATAGAGGCGGAGGGGGACTTTCATCCCGACCTAAGGGAAGACTGTTCGCTGGGAGAAGCTGGAGTCTGGGCTGAGGGAAGACGGGTTGAGGGAAAAGGGTGGCTTCATTTTGTTTCTTTGGAGATCCCCCTAAACTGAGCGTCAAAGCCACGTTTGGCAGCTCACGCAGGACCTAGAAGACCTGCCCACTTGGCTGGAAAGAGGAATTTTGCCCTGTGGAGGCTGTGCCCTGGGTGATGCGTAATTAAGGGAGGAAAACTGCTTTTACACCTGTCTTTATGACACTGCAGGTTTATTTTAAGGACTTTATCGCTGGGTAATAATGGCATTTTAAACTCTGCGAATAAGTACAACCTTTGTAGCTATGGTAACAGGTACCAGTTCAGTTTCCTGCCAAGCACAGCTCGTCACCGCTGAAGTTCTCGGCGCAGTTACAGCGGCAGCAGCACCTTGGGCTCTCGCTGAGCATGCTGTTCCCATGTTCTCGTTTATCTCCTGAATTCAAGACGTTACGTGTCTAAAAGCCATTGTTCCACGGACGCGTTTCCAAACTCGTGACCTACCGCCTCTCTGAGCACGTCTGGCTGAGGAGACTTCCCTGGCTCTAGTTATCCCTTTGGAGAGAGAGTGGCAGTTGCGGAACCAGGAAGGATTCAAAAGCTGCGAATATTTGAAACCTAGTTTGGAAGGTAAGCCAGAGTTCGTAAACACAAAATCGCACGCTAGTTAAAATGTCAAATGATTTACATCTCCCTACACAAGCTTTGTTGAAGCCGGCAACATGAAAGAGTCGTTTTCTGTTCACAAAACGAGTCCCTTCTGATTACAGATCGGAGCTGTGAGCCTTGGGGGCACCTGTGAACACACACTGTGCCCTGGTGGCTCTGAAGTCCCGGCCTCCGAGGAGCCAGCCCATGCCGGCTGTGTAAAGGGCAGCAGCCGCTCCTGCCCTGTGCCTCACTGCCACGGGGTGAGCCTGGCTCATCAAGGCCTGCGCTGCTATCCAGCCCGTGGCCCTGAGCACAGTCACTGCGCACACTCCACCCACACGGGCCTGCGGCTATGCTGGCTCCCGCTGCGTGCTTCCTGTCGGGCCCCTGGACAGCCCCGCACTGCAGGTCCTCGCCAGCCTCACTTCGTTCATTTGAACTTAGCCACGGTAAGCAAGGATGACTAAGGACTCGACAGCACCCCTGAGAACACCAGGCAGACCCCGTTGTAAGGCAAGGTCGGCTGGGAACTTCCCGCAGAGGAGAAGGTGGAGGCAGACGCGTCTCAGCTTCCTTTCAGCCCTGCCCTTTACTTTACCCATGGGTGGCAGTAAAACATTCTTGGCAGAAGCCAGGCCACATCCTAAGGATCCCCTTGGGCACAGATGCCTCCCCTGCCCTCCTTCATGACAGCAGGTGGACAACGGCAGCCTGGAGGGCGGGCCCAGTCACTCCGCAAGGGGAGCCAAAGAGGAGGGGCTCAGCTGCAGGGCCGTGAGAGCCCAAGCTGTTCTCGCTGCCTCTGTGTGCCGATCTGCTCAGGCTCGGCCACCCAGGGCCGGGGCAGAGAGGCTTAGCCGCATCGTAACTCCTGGCCCCAGTGGCCAGCCCCGGCTGGGTGCAAGGAGGGATGGCAACAGCGTGACCTACTGGAGCCACTTCCAGATCGGGGTCTGCGGTGGCAGCAGCATCCCAGCGGGGCAGACGGGGTCCCGGAGGCGGATGCCGGGAGCTGTGGTCTGGAGCGTGGAGGCTCTGCCCGCTGGCCGAGGCCCACCACAGCTGCTGTTTGTGCTGTGGGCACTTGCACTCGCCCTTTGTTCAGAACGCTCTCAGTTGACCTATTGTGGCCCTGGTGACCCTAAATGACCTTGAGAGCAGACTTGACTTCCAAAGGCTGGGACTGGGACCAGTCAGGGGCAAGATCCCAGCATGCCGCCTCTGGGTGCACGCAGCCAGGCTTACTAGGCACAGCTGGGCAACTCCGGCCAGTCCAGAGCAGCTCCGTAGGCATGGCCCTGCCATGCATCCCAACACAATGGTCCCCGGGACATGGCCATCCTGCCTTGGAACTTGCCGTTCTCCGTGGGAAGGCTCTGACGGCCCAGGGAGGCCCAGTGCAGACACCCCACCTCCACTGCCCCTGCAGTGCTGTGCTGTCTGCTATTGCCCACCACATGCAGGTAGATGTGTGAGTCAGCCGTGCGGGCTGTGCCAGGCCGCATTTGCACACCCTGGGTGCCTGCACGGCTCCTACTGCAGCATGTGCACGAGGGAAAGCTGGCTTCCTGCTAACTGACGGCCGGATGAAGCCAGTTTCCTGGTGACAGGCCTGTGCAGTGGACGGGACAACACCAGCGGCTTTGCCCCGCGGGCCCGGC
>NW_006203974.1:616764-618959 GCF_000334495.1 Tupaia belangeri chinensis
CCCCCGGCAGCCGGGCGGGGGCCGCCATCTGCCGCGCCCCCCGCCGCTTCCTCCACCGGCTCGGGCCAGGCTGGAGAGGGGCCCGTGCAGGGTGTTGACTAGGCCTGCCCAGGTGCAGCAGGAGAGCCCAGCAGGGGCCGGCCCCTGAGGACTCAGACTGCGAGCCTCTGCCTCAGCTGGAGCGTCCATGGTGGCCACCAGCCGGGTGTCTGTAACACACAGGGTCTACACTCAACAGGGTGGGCCAGCCAGGTGGATAGCCACTGTGTGGGGACGTCGTCCTGATCGAGCTATGGGACAAAGGTGGCTGGCTGCTCACTTCAAAGGACAGGAGCCCGCTGAGAGCAGCATCTCTACATGTGTGTGCATGCCTCCACACACATGTGCACACACACCATGTGTGTACACCACACTCCATGTGCACACGTATACACACCACACCCCACATGCACACACTCCACATGCACACACACACCATACAGGCATACACATACTGCATAGTCCACGTATACACACACATACATTTTGCACACTTCATGTGCACACATACATAGCACACATGCACACACCTACTGCATACAAAGTGCACACACCATGTTCACACACGTGCACACGTGTGAGTGCACACACATCATATGCACATGTCCCATGCACACACACTCGGTGGATAGCCACGAGCACTCCCACGTCACTGCTTGCTGTGTCCCAGAGGTGGAATTCCTCACAGGGAGGAGCCTGGCCTCAGGCCACGCCATCTGGTGCATTGCACACGGCACACGCAGTTTGCTAAGGCTGCCTGGGTGCTGGCCGATGTGAGGTGGTCCCTCTGTCATTCCGAGATGCTCCTCCCATGAGCCAGGCCCTCTTCCAGGCTGGGACAGAGCCGGGAGTGACCGGACAAATGTCCTTGCTGTCAGGCTCTCATATGTTGGAGTGACCAGGGGCCAGGCAAAGTGACAGGTCACTGTGCACACCCTGTGTCTATCCCTGTGTCCACCTCCTCTGGGCTCCATGCAGGACAGGGACTGAGCAGCACTTCTGGCCGTGGACTCTGAGTGGACGAGAGCCACCACCCCCGCCTGGCCTCCAGGCTTGCTACTGGGCTGTCCTCTGCTCTCTCTCAGTCCCTCTGCTCCCCTCTCAGCTGCACGACCTTGAAACACTGACCCCTTTAAGATATGGGTCTTCTCTCGGCCTGGGAGGGACCTGAAGCCATTGCTTTGAAATGCAGCCACCAAGGAAGCTGTCCCTGACTGACTCTGATACGCCTCCAGCAAAAGCAGTGGCCCCAGCACCCAGTCTCCCCACCGGGTCCTCCGCCCTCCCTGTCAGCCCCTGGCTCCGCTCCTCTCCCGCGCGGTCTGGAGTCACTGGCCTCCCTGCCCTCTGGAACTGGGACACCTTCGAGCCCTCACAGCTAGCTCCGGCTCAGCACTGGCATGGTCCCCGTTTACAGAGGGAAAGCCCGAGGCATTCCAATCTGAGGCCCTGGCCCAGGGGTCGAGTCTATGCCTTGAGCACCAGATGTTGCACCAGATGTTGCACCACTGAACAGCAAGGTAAAGCGGTGGGGGCTGCTGAGCAAGCCCGACCGGCCCACTGCGAGAGCTCCTACAGGCCTGGAGCAGGACTGAGGAACAGAACACAGGGAGAAGGAAGCCAGCTTCCTGAAGGGTGGCCTGGGTGCTGAGGAGGCAGGGTCAGCCAACACTATTAGGATTTGTGACCCTACAAAGTGTATCCATAGCCACGGCCCAGCACAGAGCAGGACGGTGTTCCAGGGTCGGACTGTTCACACATGTCTGTCAGACGCAGAGGTGACAACCGTCCTGTTCTTCAAGGGAGTCCTTGTGGTCCCCGGGACACGAGTGTGGGCCTCGGCCTCAGCTGTCCCAGCGGTCACACCCTCATGGCCGTAGAAGAGGCTGGGCCAGGCGATTTCCAGCCTGCGGTCCCAGGCTGTGGCTTGCACCCTTCCTAGGATGCAGTCACAGAGCACAGCGTCTGTGACATGTCCAGATGGCGCTAAAGGCTCAGGCAGCCACGGAAGCCTAACTAGCACGAATATTCCAGGAAGCTGCAGAAGGCGTTTTACAGAGACACTCTCTGTCTCTGCAGAGGGCAAGTGCAGAGGAACCCACAGGGGACACGAAAGGACCTCCTGGCTGCCACTACCCTGGGTGGGGCTGGGGTGT
>NW_006203974.1:619929-624252 GCF_000334495.1 Tupaia belangeri chinensis
CCGCAGGGACCAGAAAAGGCCCCCCCGCCTGCCACTACCCTGGGTGGGGCTGGGGTTTAAATTGGCAGCAGCCTCTATTTTCTGCCTTAGTTTACTGATCAGAATGCATTAAAGACATGCAGTGCTCAGAACAGCATCTCAGAAAAGAGGATCTTCTCATGGAAGTTTCCTAAAAAACAAGTTTAAACGAAAATGCATTTTTTAAATGTTATGTGAAGCTGCAATCCTAAATTTCCACCTGAAATTCACATACTATTTCCAAATTTTAAACATCATCAAAATTAAAAGGAAAACCCCTCACCACCACCACCACCTGGATCAAGCAAAGCCTGCCCAAGGGCCACAGCTGCCCACCCACCACGACAGCCTCCCGGAGCTGCCAGACGGAGCTGCCTTGGAGAAAGGTGAGCACAGAACTATCGGGAAGGACAAATTGTTCTGGGACAATAATAAAAATAACTAACATAATAAAATAATAAAAATAATAATTATTCTAAAAATAGTTCCTCCAGTGCACCCACTCTGACCCATTAGCCTTATGAAAGAATTAAGCGATGACAAAACCCCACAATTCAAAGTGAAACCATGGCAGGGTTTGAAAAAGCAGCACTTGAGACAACCCAAATGAAAGGCAGTCAGGGTTGTATCAATGACAGTTTATCCACAACAGAGAATATTACATGGTTATGAGAAAGGTTAGTAACTAGGACCATAACAGCCTAGGGAAAAGTAATCGGTTGAAAAGATCAGCAGAATACAGGATCTTACTGGGGATGGAGCGGCGGAGTGCTGAGGCGTGACACCGGCGGGCTGACCCACATGGGAGGCCCGGTTCCTGTCTGCACACTCCCTGAGTACTCCGGGCACAGAAACGCCCATGAGCCTGGGCTGCCTGAGGCTGGGGGTGGATCATGGCACCAAGACCCTGCTGGGGAACTATCTCTATGTGTCTCTTTCTGTTTCTCTTGCTCATAGAAAAAATAAAACTTTGAAACTCTTATCTTGAAAAAGAGAAAAAGGGATTAGGCTATGTTGAGTTCTTTAGTTCGTTTGTTAGTTTAAATTTCATTGATTAATTAATTTTAATGTAATGATCAAATTTAAAATATGTGCAAGAATAAAAATAGAACAACATTTTGATTTTAAAAATCAGGGAGAACACTGAGTAAAATAACCCAAATGCAGAATGCAGGTGTGGCCCCCCAGGACACCTGGGGCATTTGCTTCACTGCCTAGTCCAGGTGACAGACCCCCGGCGCCGACTGCGGATGGGACACAGGACGCCCTGCCCTCAGGGCTTGCAACAGTGGAAGTAGGTACTAAACACACACGTGAGAAGGTGAAATCATGCAGGACAAGCTATGGTGGGTGGGAGAGGGTGGGCAGCTCTGGTTGGACGCAATGGGACAGCTTCCCAGGAAGGGGCTTTGGTGTTGCTCTGAATGTTCACAGATACTTCCACCTTCTGGACTTTCCTCTGGTCTCATCTGAACATCTTTGAAGCTTGCTCTTGCTTTTTAACATCTGTCCTCGTGGAGAGACAAAATTTCCACCTGTGCACACCCGTCTCCAAGGGTCGGTCGTGCAGACACTGGCTTCCTTGGTCACCGCCTCTGTCTGGAAGAGCTCTTCTCCTCTCCTCCTCTCCTCCCCTGCCTCCCCTGCCCTCCCCTCCCTCCGCTCCTCTCCTCCGTGGCTTCTAATCTTCCCAGTATCCTCATATTAAGTATTTTTCTCATATGTTCTCATCTGGACGTCCTGCCTCGTAGCATCAGAGTCCCACACCGGCACAAACTCTCAGCCTTCCATGCCCTTCCGTCCACGCAGTGCGACCTCCACGGGGCCAGACCTTCCACTTGACTGTTTTGTCGTCCCACCCACAGCGTACTGCATGGCGCATCCCAGGTGCTCAAAGGGACTGCATGGTGAACGCGATGTAGGCAAGGTGCCCACACGGACGTCTCGCTGGCCGACGGCTGCGCTGCTGAGAGCCACACGCTGCTATGGGTCTAGGGTGTCCCGTGAGGAACGCGATGCCAGCACTCCGTGTCACTCAGCTTGTTGCTGGCACATACGATATGCTAATGGGGGAGCACCTGGCTGACGTAGGAAACCCCGGCCAGTGGCCCAATGCCCGCGTAGCCTTTTACTGGCGTGGAGCTGAGCGGCTCCCCCTGGGACGCGGAAGTTCCAGGCTGGTCGGGTTTCGCTGTCTGTGGAGCACGAAGTCCAACGTGAAGCCCAAGCACAGCAGATGTCGTGTGGCTGACAGGTGCTGTCCGGGCCTTACTTCACGTGACTGGGACTTCACATCCGATTTTTATTTCATTGTGTCCATGTGCGTTTTTACTGTAAGCGAGCCCAAGCTTGGTAAGATAACCTGGGACAAGCTCGCACACGTACACACATGTGTGCTTACATGGCCCAAGGTGGACAGTTTCCAGGCATGTTCTGCACCGTAAGTCCGTCCTCACGTCTCAGCAGTGAGCCATAGCAGGGACCGTCTGCCTAGTGACTTGCAGGAGGACGCTGTCTCACGGGCCACCAACATGACTGGCCTGGACAGTGCTACGGGCTGAGGCAAGAGGAGGCTGTTTCCAGGGGGACCCTGTGGCGCTGGGCAGCTGACCTCTGCCCCGTGGGTGCTTATCCCTGCCTGCTCGGACTTCTAGGACCTTCCCCTCCAGAGGAGCCAGGGTCGTTCCGAAGAGCGGGGCTGCCCCCTGTTGGCAACTCCTCTCCTCCCTGGTGTAAGCAGGGCGACCTGGGTACGCTAGCTCTCCTCCTAGCCCTGAGGTTAAGGAACTCTGCAGGGAGACCAGGGCGAACTCCGCCCTCCTTCTGCCTGGGTCTCAGTGACAAGGGCAGTGGGTGTGAGGCTCATGACAGACACCGTGTTTCACCAGTCAGTCTGCTGCAGCGGAACCCAGCTCCCGGGCTCAGACAACGCCTGCGTCTCTCGGTACCGTGTCCTGAGATGTTTTCTCTCTCCCCTGTGCCGAGGCACGGCAGGCCTGCAGCCCTGCGATGCGGTCGGGATGGCGTGGGGCCCTGGGAGTGCTGCTCATGGCCACTGTCCTGCTGAGACAGTCCTGAGTGGGAGTCTTACCACGAAGTGCAGAGAAAGGACGTGTCAGTCACCGCTGGCTTCAACCATGACTGAGAGGAGGCTGGCCCGACGGCGGTTGCCACCCGTGGCTCCGCGTGCTCTGGGGGCCAGCCTGTTGGAAGTGTGTTGCCGGTCATGTCTCTGCAGCGCCTCTTCTCTAACTGCGTCCCCAGCTGATGTGCGGCATGGTCTTTCTCTGACGTTTGCGGGTGGCTCTCTCTAGTCGTCACAGCGCTCGCCCACCCAGTGACACGTGGGCAGAATGAGTGCCAGGAGCCTCGGGTCTCACAGAACATCAGGAAGAGTCTCTCCCGCGTACTTAGGGACTTCACCCTCCCATCAAGGAAATGCCTTTTCTTTTTTTTTGGAGAGGTTTTTTCACTATAGGGCACGTGCGCTCGCCAGACAGACAGAGAGACAGAAAGCGAGAAATCACCCCCCAGGGGGGATGGTCACGCTGCAATCCCTTCTCCTCCATTCTCCTCTCAGGATCTTGGGCACGCATGCACATGCGCCCGGCGTGAGTTTTAAGCCACCGGGTCCGGGACGCGAACTGCAGTAGACTACATGGGAGTCCAGCGACAGTCATTATGCTAACTGCTGATTCCCGAAATGCCTTTTCTTAACAGGGAGGGAGTGGTACCCTCAGCTGCGTGCCTCTGGGACAGCCCTGGCTTGCAAGGAATTTCACTCTTCTCCCAGAATTCCCGGCAAATTCCCGATGGCAGGAATTCTCTTGTCCCCTCCTGTCTGTTCTCTTGGCTGTGCGGCCCTTCCTGGGGATTTCAGGACAGGCTGGGGGAGGAGAAACCCCCGAGGTCAGAAGCAGCGGCCCAGCAGTTCGACTGCACCTCCAGTTTGTCCTTGGGGTCCTGGAGCAAGACCACAGAACGCGTGCGGGACAGGCCGCCCTCTCCTGGGTGGACGGCGAGGCACCTCTGCTGTACCTCTTCACACTCTCCTCTGCTCCATCTGGGCCCGTCGGTGCTGCTGGGACCGGGCCCTCATCACAGAGGGGCTGAGGGCCAGGAGGATGGAGCAGGCCTGGGGCATGGCGAGCAGCCAGGCAGAAGCTGGCGCGGCCTCGCTCGTCCCACTAACACACACGTCCAGGCTAGGAAATGGCTGCCGTCTTCTGCATCTCTGTTAGGTTCCACCCGAGTGTGGCCTGAGACCCTGACTCTCTAAACTCAGCCCAGGCTTTTGAGGGGTTA
>NW_006203974.1:624689-625060 GCF_000334495.1 Tupaia belangeri chinensis
TCGGCCGCCCGAGGGAACCCTGCCTCTGCGTATTTACCGTGGAGTCCCGCAGTCTGCCTGGAGGAGGGGCAGTCCGTCTGCTTTGTCTTCACTCCACGGTAAATAAGCAGAGGCCTGCCTGGGAGGCCGGTGAGCAGAGCCTGGGGAGAGAGGGCCCACAGGTGCTGGGCACAGCTCTCTCTCCTCCACAGCGGTCAGCTCGGGCACACACACACTCTGTTCGCGCCATTCGGAGTGAGTGAGAAAAGGAAAGGGCACCGCACAACCACCAGTGGGGCTGGCCACGCGTGAGACAGCAGAGGCTCTGGTCCCCCATAACCGCCAGTGTGGCTGGGCACGCGCGGGAGAGGAGGGACTCTCGGCCCCCCTAA
>NW_006203974.1:625574-630898 GCF_000334495.1 Tupaia belangeri chinensis
GGTCTCTCCATTCTGTGGAAAATAACAAAATCCTTCCTTGAGACACAGTTTCAGCAGCAGAAGAGTTGTGGCATGTTTTCCTCCTGGTACTCACGTTCTAGCCTCTGTCTTTAGGGCAGGAGATGGGGTCTGGGCTCCAGCGCGTGTTTTCTGCACATGGTCCTGAGCCTGGCCGGCTCTCTCTGCCAGCGCACTCAGGCGTCCCCTGGTCTCGTGGAGGTGTACTTTTATCTTTTATCTTTTTTGGAGAAGTTTTAGCTATAGGGCGCGTGTATTCGCCAGAAAGAGAGAGCCAGAGACAGAAAGAAATCACCCCCCCGGGGGGATGGCCACACTGCAATCCCTTCTCCTCCACTCTCCTCTCAGGATCTTGGGCATGCACGCACACGTGCCCTGCGTAAGTTTAAGCCACCGGATTTGAGACTTGAACCACAGTCAACTACATGGGAGTCCCGCAATGTACCCATTATGCTCTCCGTTGGTCCCAAAAAGAAACGAAATATCAAGGCCCGGAGGGTAGCCTGGCAGTAGAACGAGATGCCCTGTGAGGCCAACCCACGTGGGAAGGTTGCTGGTTCCCGTCTAGCAGGCCCGAGTAGCCCAGGCACGGGCATGCCCACCACCCAGGCTGGCTGAGGCTGGCACACTGCAGTATCCAGACCCTACTAGGGTGCAGTCTCTCTCTCATTTGTGGAACAAGTAGGTAAGAATGAGTTTTAAAAGAAGAAGAGCAATGGGATATGAGCTTGGGTAAAACGAAGGAGCTGAGCCTCGCCCTGTCCATCCCAGGCTGCTCCCTCTGCCACCGCTAAGACTGAGCGACGCCCGGGACAAACCGGCCCCAGCCCCTCTTCCTGATGCCAAGGCTGAGACGGTGGGCCTCGCGGGGGCAGCATCAATACACAAGCCTCCCATGTTCCTGGTGGGGGGGCGGCGGCCACTGTGGGGCAGGCCAGCAGTGCCATCCTCCGCCCCGTGGGGAATCGGCCTCGAAACCCAAGTTCTCCCCTCTGCTCGGGGCTGCATCTGAGCTGTGCAAACCCAAAGGCAGGACCAGAGAGCCTCACTTTCGAGTCCGAAGTGTTAGTGCACAGTTAGGCCGCGGACGCAGGGGCACCCCGGGCTCTGCTTACGCCTCTGGGGTCAGTTCCACTTTCTACTGTGGTACTCAACTTGTGCACATGGAATCCAGAATGCACGGGGAGGCGCAAGGCTAGCACTGCCCCGACCCCCCCTCTGCCACCCTCTCTCTGCTGCCAAGCCCCTCCTGGGAGGCGAGCAGTGTCTGCTGCCCTCTCTCCGCTGCCAAGCCCCTCCTGGGAGGCGAGCAGTGCGGCCAGCTCCCCTGGGCCCCCACAGATGCTGGGTGCACGTCCAGGCGCTGACTCACGCATCCTCTCCTACCCGTCCCTGCACGCTCAGTGCCGCTCTGCAGTGCCGCTCGGCCCGGGCTTCGCCACAGACGGGGAGACCCAGCCTGGGCTTCCTGTCGGCACCCACAGAGCCACCTGCTTCTGCCCACGTCTGCCCACGCGCCAGCACCTCAGCTCTTTCTACTGCCGTTTCTAGTTTATGTGTAACAGCTGTCCGCCTTGTGGGGTGCCGTGCTCCTCGAAGCACGCCTACGACACGGTTTGTGCACGCTCCTGTCCCAGCACTCACGTCCATCTGTGCTGCGCGCCCGGTGCTCACAGTGCACGCACTGCCGCCCACGCTCCCGGTCGCTCCCTGTCGCGCTGCCCCGCGCCACCTCCACGCTCTCCGCCCTCCCCTTCCAGCGCCTGGTGGCCACCATTGCCTGCTGTTCGTCAGCGCCACCAAGACTTCGGCTTCTGCGAGACACGCGGACACACGGTGTCGTTACGTGAGGACGCGGTGCTTGCCTTTCCGAGCCGGGCTTATTTCACTCAGCTTCGTTTCCGCCAGGTTCATCCGTGTGGCCTCCAATGACAGGACTTAGTCCTTTTTAATGGCCGATGGTATCTCCTCACACACGCTGCCGCCGAGCGGTGTCTGTCCGTCAGTGTCGGCCGCTCAGGATGATGGCTTCTCTTAGCTGCGCCTGTCGCTGCCGTGAACACAGACGTGCAGAGTCTCCCTCTGATGAACGCTTCTTCTCCCTGGGGTGCGTGCCCGTGTAGGGCTGCCGGATCACAAGCTAGCTCTACGGCTAGTTCTCGGGGGTTCCCCACCCTGTTCCCCCAGGGGCCGTACAGTCGCCAAGCCCGCCAAGTGCACGAGGGGCCTTCCCCACAGCCTTGCCAGCGCTTGCTTGTGTTTCGGTGATAACCGTTCTGACTGGGGTGAAGTGACACCGCCTGTGGTTTTGATTTGTATTTCCCTTATGACGAGTGATGTCGAACATTCTCACGCGCTTTCGACTATTTGTGTCTTCTTTCTGAGTTGTCTGTTCATATAGATTCCCCCCAATTTATGTTTTTTTTATTCCATCACAGAGAAACAGATAAAGAGAGAAAGCACCTCTGACAGTCCTGGTGTGATCCACCCCCTTCGGCCAGCCCCGAGTCATCGCACGCAAGTGCCTGGTATGTGCAGGAAGCCACCTGTGTGAGCCTGGAGCCCCACGACGGTCTACCTGGCAGGGCATCGTGTTTTACCACTGCAGTCTGGCCCCCAGTCGCCCACCTTCAAATTGGACTACTAGTTTGTTGTTTGTTTTAATTTTGTTGTTGTTGAACTTTGAGTTCTTTATATAACCTAGTTATTAATCCCTTGTTGAGTGTATGGTACGGTTTGCACATATTTTCTCCCTTCTGTAGGTTGTCTCTTTACTCTATTGAATGTTTTCTTTGCTGTGCAGACGATTTTTCCAGAATTCAGATTTCCATTAACACCCACTGCCAGTCATTCCGGTTGTTTGCATTTGTTTTTTCCCCCGATACTGTGAAACCAGGGCTGCACCAGTTCTTGTTAGCTCCTCACACTGCGTACACACGAGGATCATTTCTGGAAGACGCATGAGTCAGCTGGAATCTCTGACAGATCATCCTGCCCAGAGGTAATGCAAAGGGGCTGCTTCTCTCAGGCCCCGCTGCCTACAGCTTCCTACACTGGCCTCCGCACATATTCTCCAGAAGCAGCCTCTCATTCCCTAAGAACTGTCAGCCAGGACCAGAGCCACGCAGAGTCTCGACTTCACAGCCTCTTCTTTCAGAGCGAGTGGTGGGCACAGTCAGCAAGACCATAATTTCGTAGCCAAATCACTGAGGTGCCGACTCTGGTCCAGCTAAAACTGTGCAACTTTGGATAAGTCTCTTAGCGTCTCTGGGCCTGTTTCCTTATCTACAAATGAAGGGAAATAGTAATATTGCTTGATATGGTGACAATGACAGTGAATAAGGGTAATATTCACAAAATCCTAAGAGGAAGCCTGGCACATAGAAACTGCTGTGGATGTGTTCATTAAAAGAAATGGAAATCCTATTTTAAAAAGTGAATAAAAGGTGGGACTCCCCCCTGGGCCTTAGCTGTTGGCACCTAGTGCCTCATGGCCCAGATCTGTTTCATGCGTTCTCTGCAGGGGAGTGTCTAGTCTGCCCGGCTTCCCCACCCCTCTAGGGATCTGCTCAAGCAGGTCCCTGCACGGGCTCCTCTCTCTGGGATGCAGACAGCAGGAAACACACATGACAGCTGACTGGAATCTGAGGGCCCTGGGGACCCCACTCTGCCGTGTGCTGCACTCCCCTGGGTCTCTGGGGACCAGTTGAATGGTACTGACCTGGGCCGCTCCCGGCAAGGCCACCCACCCCCGCCCACTCCTGTAGCAGCTGGGGCTGACACACAGCAGCAGGCGTGCAGGAACCTAGGGTTAGAGAGAGGGAGAACTGGGGAGGTCTACAGGGTTCGAGCTGGACTGTATCGTGAGCCAGAAAACTCGTCTTTGACAAGTGCAGCTTCCTTGCACTGCCCCCTCCTGCTCTGCTCCCCGGAGTTTGTGACTTGCAGCAAATGTCCCAACTGATATGTCAGCCTCAAGTCTGATTCAGACCCAGAGCAGCCCACGGTTCCACACAGGGACGGGGGCCGTGGGCTGCGGGAGACAGAGAGGAAGGTAGAAGCAGAGGGCCAGGCCTGAGGAGCGTCTGCAGCCTGGGAGAAAGCCTTCACCCGAAACGTTCAAGTGCGCGCGTGTGTGTGCTGAGCATGTGTGTGGGAGTGGACAGCATGAACAAGGCCCCCGCCAGCCAACATTTACAACGCTGTCCCCACAATTCAAGGATGCCCCAGGTGATTTATAGAAACTGAGACCTGGATTGCTTAATGCCCGTGAAGCAGATGAGGAGAGGCTGCCCTCACGGACAGCGGCCCCGCCGCCAGGCTCCAGCTGAGCGATGCGCCAGCCAGTGGGCTCTGCCCGAGAGCTGCGACGCGTGGTGCGGCAATTACTGGCAGGAAGTAGTAAGAGTGACAACATCGGGCTCAGCAGCCATGGAGGAAGTGCAGAGCGAGAGCGGCTGCTGTTTTCTGGTGCACTGACAAAGGTGGAAACCATTCTGTGACACGTCCAGCCTCTCCTGAGGACAAATAGGAAGAGCACGCGGGCCCCGCCGGAAAGGCCCTCCTCGGTCCTAACCCCGACTGCCCTGTGGCTGCTCTTGAAACACCGGCCGAGGCAGACCCCGTCCCCGCTCCTGTTGCCTGCTGACGTGAGCGACCCACCATTCATTCTTTCCTCTTGAGTTTCTTATGTTTTGATCTTTTAATTCACTTACTTTGTTGGCGTAACGACTGTCCGTGTCCGTGAGGACCGATGTGACTTTTCAGCTTCAGTCTCCAGACAACGTGTGCTGATTCAACCGGGGACTGGTGCACCCGCCGTCTGTGGTAAGCTGCAGCGCATCAGGGGACTAGCATGCGCCCTGCAAATGCAGCCCAGAAGCCTTTGGGTGTGCAGGGAAAGGTGGCCGAGAAAGGAACAGAGCTCTAGCCCCTAATCCAGGAGCAGGCAACCAGGCCCACTTTTGTTGAGAGTAACTGTGGCTGGAACTCTGGCCTGGGGGCTGGCGGGTGGTGGGTGGTTATAGCTCCTCTCCTATGTGGCTGACCCTGGGTTGCGTCCCAGACCCAACAACTTGAAAGTCACGCTAGGTATGTGTGTCTGCATGTCCCAAGTCCTGAGAGAATGGAAGAGAAGGGATTGCCGCATAGCCATCCCCCACAAGGCGATGCCTCACGTTCTCTCTCTTGTCTCTCTCTGGCAAGCGCACATGCCACATCCCCACCCCAACAAAAGAAAGAGAAAAAAATCTTAGGCCTGCTTCAGCCTCTAAACTTTGGGTAGCAGTTCCCTCATGAGGGCAGCG
>NW_006203974.1:630915-631283 GCF_000334495.1 Tupaia belangeri chinensis
AGGGTCCCTCTGCTATCCAGGGAGTACACTTTAGCTTTGTCCCCATCGGAACCGCGTGCTGACACGGAGGAGAAGGTGCAGCCAGCCACAGGCACGGCCTGGTGTCGGAGTCCGGCTTGCTCTGGGACCAGCCTGCAGCGACCTGCTCCTTTGTAACCAGGGCAGCACTCACCTCCTGGCAACACGCCAACCTGGAGGGGCGTCGCTGCCCCATAAGAGTTCTTCCACTTGCCATTTGCACGCACATGCACATACACGCACGCAGATTTCTCACACACACACACGCAAACTACAGGTGAAACTGAATCGTTGACCTTGCACGTCGCAAAGTTTGGTGGTCTGATGAGCTGGCCGCGGTCTGCAGCGGT
>NW_006203974.1:631314-639309 GCF_000334495.1 Tupaia belangeri chinensis
GCACTGTGGGCTGGTGGTCTAGGGAGCCAGATCCTACCTGACTGACCACACAGTGGGAATCCCAGCCCCAGTGGAAAAGCACCCTTAGACATGTGCATGTGCACAAGCCCAAACTCCGACGAGGCGGCGACAAGGAGGGGGCCTTCGGTGAGGCATGCCTGGTGCTCTCCTGCTCCATGCCCGTCCCTCTCTGGCAAGCACACGTGCCCTCCGGCATTAGAAAAAAAGACTGATGTTCTGGAGGTGGCAATCCCAGCAGAAGTTTTTTCTTTTTTTTTGAGAGATTTTCACTGTAGGGCGCGTGCGCTCGCCAGACAGACAGAGAGAGACATAGAGACAGAAAGCGAGAAATCACCCCCCAGGGGGGATGGTCACGCCGCAATCCCTTCTCCTCCATTCTCCTCTCGGGATCTTGGGCACGCATGCACACGCGCCCGGCGTGAGTTTTAAGCCACCGGGTCCGGGACACGAACCGCGGTCGACTACGTGGGAGTCCAGCAACATAGCCATTACGCTAACTGCTGGTTCCCCCCCAGCAGAAGTTTTTAAGTTTTAATCACTGTAGAACAGTTCAGAAGGTAATAAAAAAGGCCGAGGCAGAGGAAAACACCTAGAAGTCATTTCCTTAAAAACACTTATAAAGTTTATTCCTAAAGTTCTGATTCAGACTCGAAAGCACTCATCAAGGGAAGAAAGGGTGGTTGGGACATGTCCCAAAGTGGCATTTCAGCTGCCAAACCAGCTACATGCCAGTCGTGCTGGTCATTGGTCATGTCCACCACAGGCTGCCTTTTAGAAATATGTAAGAATTGATGCAGAGAATTTTGCAAACCTTAAGAAGATTACAGTGCACATTTTCGGAAATGCCCTGACACTCACCGAGTCTGGGATCAGGGCTCAGACGTCGGTGCCCACCTGAGGGCGCCACAGGGCTCCAGCTCCTGGCATCCAGCTCAGCGCTCACTCCCCTCACCCACCAAACACCAGCAGGGGCAGAGGACTCAGCAGACAAGACCCAGCCCTGCCCGGAGCAGCTCACAGAGCAGGAACCGAAATGCACTTTGGAGTGAAATCCGAAAACCAGCAAGCCAAGAGACAGAGGACGAGGGCTCAGGTGGACAACGGGTGCTCCGGCACGGCGAATCACCGCTTAGTCCCTAACACATTAGCAGGGTCAGTGCCCTCCTGGCTGACAGCCCCGCAGCCACTGCAGCCACCGACTGCGCGTGACAGTTGCACGTTCCTCCCCACGTCTCTGCCTCCCGAGCACATGCGGAGGATGCCCGGAGTGCTGTGGCTCACACCGACGTCCGCCAGCTGCCCCGCCTTCCACTTCTCTCCCACTCCCAGCAGGACCCACAGGCTGGCTCTGATCCTGGCTCAGGTCTGGCAGCAGCACCACGTGTACTTTGAGCCCTGTGTCACTCCGGGGGGATGACACTCGCAGGTACCCCCTGCAGGTGCAGACAGGAGCCACCAGAACTCTCCTAGAAATCGTCTGGGCCTCAGGACTGGTGGCATGTGGCATGTGGCATCAGTTCTTCTCTGCCCGACAGCTGGGCACTTGGGCCTGGAGACGCAGGCTGCCTGGTGGCATTGGAGGCCAGCGTGGGCCCCGCACCTGCTGGCACAATGTAAGTCTGACGTTCTCATCACACTCATCCCGGGGCTGTGTGAGACACGTTAGGTAAATGAAAACGCCCTTTCGCAGAAGTGCAGAAACCACTGCAAACAGCAGATGGGCAGCATGCTAGCGTCGCATCGTTATCAGAACGAGCCCTGATTTTTCCTCGGAATCTTCTAAGTCGGCTCACAGGGGCCCTGGGCCAAGGACATGTGGCATGGCAGCAGAAACAACACATTACTGCGGGTCATGGGGCAGCACAGCCACTGGCACGTTCTGGAATCTTCCATGTGCTGACCTCTGTCCACCTCAAGTTCCTCATTAGGATAATGACGCTCCTCAGCATCACTGCGAGGATTCCATGAAACATACGCACAAACTTCCACAGGGGAAGCTTCCCCGCAACCGGCCCTTTCTCACACCTGGGATGCGGAGTGGTTGCCTCAGTGCCCGGCCCTCCTGCCCTGTCTGTACAAGAGGACCCGCCACTGGCTGGGTGTGGATGATTTCTTCGGGGCTATCCAGACCACAGAGGGCTACGAATGCAGCAGAAGTCGGTTGATAAGAAATGCTTCCAAGTCCCTTTTTACGAATCCAGGATCTGACTAGCAGGGGTTAGGTATCTGCAGTCAGTGTGCTAATCCCAGCCAGGAAGCCAAAGGTATCATGCTCACTAGAGAGAGACAGAGACAGAGACAGGGAGGGAGAGAACACCCCCAGTGGGGCATGGTCACCCCAGAATCCCTTCTCCATTTCTCCGTCCTGTTGAGACTTAGAGCATACACACACATGTACCTGGCATGCTTTTCAAGTTGCTGGAGCCAGGATTCAAACCACAGCCAGCTATGTGAGACCCGGCTTCCTTAACCACTAGGCAACAGGGCTGGCCTAAGAAAAACCTTAATCCTCCTAAAAGAAAATGAAGCATTTAATAAAGTAGCCACCGTTCAAAGCCCCTCTTTGCATAAGATCTCCCTAGACAGGGTCTGACACACTGGGTGACAGTGAGAAGGCGCACACTGCTGTCTCCTCGTGGGTCTGTGGGCTCTGTGTAGAGACGGTGTGGCCGTGTGGAGGGCCTGGGGTGGAGTTAGAGGTGCAGCCTGTACTTTGTCGTGTAAGAGTCTCCCTGAACTGAGGCAGAGACAAGGAAACCACCCGAACACAGTTATTTGCTTAAGGACGAATGGTTCTTACCCCATGAGCCCTCCGGGAACAGGCCTCTGCCTGCCGCAGGAGGAGCTCGGCTTCATTAAGGGCCTGGAGGCAGGAGGTGGAGCAGGAGCGAGCAGTGCCCCAGTGACCCACATGGGAACTTCTGGGCTCGCGTCAGCAACTCGCAGAGTACATGAGCACACACTGCCAGGGTCTGGGGCGGCTGAGGCTGGGAGCGGAGGGTGGCTCTGGCCCAGACCTGCATTCTCTTTATCTCTCTGTCTCTCATTTATGGAAGAAATAAATCATTTTTTAAAATGAAAAAAAGTAAAAGAATACCCAGGAAGCGTGGGTGTGCAGGAAACAGGCACCATGGAAACACACAGCAGCGCAGCGGCCAGACCCTACCCAGGCCACCTTCACGTCCGATCGAGGAGACGGACTAAGAGTGGGAGTGACAGTGACCTGTGGCCTTGGGTTGAGAACTGCAGAGCGGACATTAGTCCTGCTGCTCCTAGGGAGCAGCCGGCTCCAGGAGCGACACATAAAATGCTGGTCCGAGTGCTACACCTAGGACGGTTGGGGGTCGATCAAATTGCCGGTTAACTGCAGGGACCTCCTGACATGCTGTGACTACAGGAGGTGAGGGACGTGGGCTTCATGAGCCCCAGCATACTGGAGGTGTGCTTCCCCGAGGTACGGTGCCTGCCTGTGCCCTCCCACGACACCCTCTGGAAGCTCGTCTCTCACGTGCACCACGCAGAGTCCAGGCTAAAGGCTGCTGGGCACGGGCACCTGCCCCACGGAGAGGTGAGCCAGACCCCCTCCTGGAACCTGGCCACCACAGGCAGGGCTTGGCACTGTGCGAGTGCTCAGCCTGGCTCCGAGGAGCACTGGCCATTGCCACCATGGTCTCATATAAGAAGCATCAGTCCCGCATGGAGGGGCTCCTGGCCAGGAGCCCCGCCATTCCGCCAGGGCCTGGCCTGGAGCAGCTGTGAGCTCTTGATACCGTGGCCCTCACCTGAACACAGCGGAGGCAGCCCTGCGGCTGAGCCCTCGTCCCTCTCAGGACAACGTGTACTATAACGTAGCTGCTGCTGTTTTAGACAGCCATCCACACATCGCGTCCTGGCCCTGAGGCTGCAGGGAGGGCAAACAGGAGGGGCTGGCTCTAAGGAGCCAGGAGGAGCATAAAGGATGGGTGAGGACCCAGGATTATTGATCTGGACAGAGGATGTCAACCAAGAGCAGCTACCTTGGGGCCCTAAGCTTGAAGGAATAGGGACAGGGGCTGCTGCGCCAATGCTGATGGCACTGGAACCCACAGGCGACGTGACCCAGCCACGTCCACCGTGAGCAGTGGCTTGGGATGTAGCAAGAGCCTTTGGGTCTGGAGACGCGGGACAGAGCGCCTCGCCTCGGAGACATGTTGTGTCGAATGGCGGGGCCTCCGAAGGTGGACGCCTCTTACCTGCAGCATGAGGTCAGGCCCCATGCGGGCTGGCCATGTTTAAATTCCCTTCACACGGGCCCCCAACGAAATCTCAGAGGCTGTGACTACACCTGACACTAGGGAGCGACTCAGCCAGTCGTCCCCACTCTGCGTAGCACCCACACGCTCTCAACGGCACGGCGAGGGCCACTGGCTATGCATCGGGTGACCCAACTCCTGCATGGGCTAAAAACACGTCTGGTGACAAACCACGTCAAGACCGCTCTGAGTACGGAAGAGTCACCATAGGAACGAGTGGCGTGGGTGTGTGTGCGCTTGCGTGCACGTGCGTGCATGGTTACAAAAACAGCTTTTATAACTGCACTTGTTACTCAGCATTTTTGACTCATTCCTTTGAAAAAATGGTAATCTTATTCTTGCTCTAGACTTGATTTTAGTAACTAACAAAAAATATTGGCAAAACCCTGAAAGCCTGAGGATGGAAGCAGAGGCTGGGGAGGGAAATCAGGCCAGAATTACGCGAATGGGCTTGGCCATCGGCACGCACAGACCCGGAGGAGGGCTGGAGAGGCGAGCAGAAGTGCAGGCCGAGACTCCCGTCCAGCCCCGGCTCTCACCCACACGTAGACACTTGCGGCGGCAAAGTCCGCTGTGGCAGAGGCGTCCCGAGAGTGTGGGAGGTGGGGCAGCAGCCTCCCTCTGTCCACGTGCTTGACAGCCAGAAATGTCTGGGACATTACCAGAGGGCCCTGGGGGCAGGGTCACCCTTGGGTAAGAGCCTCTGGTCTAGGGAGAGGTGATCCACAGAGGAAAACTCGCCAGTCCAGTCCTGACGTGCTCGTGAGGACCCTGGGGCAGAGCAACTGGAGCTGGGCCAGTGTGACAAGGACTAGCAACTGGCCAGAGGCCCAGTCCCTTCGTCATTAACACAAGTGCAGGCAGTGCAACGGCTCTGGGCGAGGACACGGAACGCAGCAGGGGAAGGCATGGCTACTGGGGCCTCGCAGGAGGAAAGCCTGTCTGCAGTGTACCGCCCAGGAAGTGCAGGGCCGCCCAGGCAGGAGGAAGGGTTCTGCAACTGTACACCTGACAAGGGTCGCGCACCTAGGATCTGTAAAGAGCGCGCGACTCAATGACAACACCCCAACTGAAAGAGGTGGGCAGACCTGACAGACAGCTCTCCAGAGAAGATGCCCGTGAGGCTCGATGTCATATCCAGGCAGGAAAGGCAGAGCGAAGCCACAACGAGAACCAGCTCACACCCCAGGAGGCTGTCACCGCTGCGTGGCTGTCGCACCTGGTAACGGCTGGTGAGGATGTGGCGGAGCTGTCGTGCTCACACGGTGCTGGCGGGACGGCAATGCGGCTGACGTGGAAAGGCCTGGTAACTCCTGACCAAGCTGCACGTGGCGTCACCGGTGACTCAGCAGTTCCACTCCCAGGTAATCCTCAGAGCTGAGAATGCCGTCCACAAAGAGCTCTGTGCACGGGCACGCACGACACGCTTCCGAACAGCCGCAGGTGGCAACGCCCAGCTGCCGTCAGCCGGGAATGGGGAGACGCAGTGGGGGCTGGGCCTGCGGTGGCCTCTTCTCCAGCACCCCTGCTCCGATATGGGCACACGTGACATTATGATGTCACGGGAAGCCAGACACCGGGAGCCACGTGCTGCGTGGGTCCCAGGGACCAAGACTAGGGTGGGACAATCCTGAAAGGCATTGCCAGGCTGGGGAGGAGGGCTGGGGACACGTGGTGACTGCTGGTTGGTATGGAACTTCCTTTCGGGTGACAGAGACATACTCAAAGCCTACCGAGGTGAGGGTGTGACAGTTCTGGGAACGCTGAACTGCACATGTCAACGGGGACGAGCTCTGTCTCACGAAGCTCTTTACACAGACCCACGAGGCTGTTGCCAGGCCCCAGTGAGTTTGGGCTGGCCACTAACTCACAGAGGGAGGGAAAGGTCAGGGCATCGCTGTCCTCACGGGGACCTGCAAGCCCAGGCAGCCCAGCGGACACCCTGCCGCTCAGCTTCAGAACCCAAGCCTGGCCCCGACACATGGGAAGTAACATGGCAGGAGACATGAGTGTGGCCAGTCGCCAGCTGCGTCATCCTGTTCTCTGTGTGCTAGACTGGGTCCCTCAGGCGTGTCTGTGGGTGAGGGCGTGGTGAGCCCTTCCACTCAGCCCTGCTCACAGGAGGGCCCAGAGGAAAAGAGCCTCTGTGGGGTGAGATTTCAAATCCAGGGTCCTTTTCTAGGAGTGTTTGCAATGTAGCAGAGGAACACACAGGAAGCATTTTTGATAATGTGAATATATAGGAATTCAGATTTTTTAAAATAAGAAAGAACTGTACCAGAGAAATATCAGTACATTCACACAAAAACTTGCAGATGGCTCTGTTTACGGCGGGGTTCACAGCAGCTCAGACAGCGGGGAGCCAAACGGTCACTAACCGACGAGGGGATGGACAGGTGTGTACCGGGATGGGGGGGGCGGTGCAGGCTGTCATGATCTCTGTGGGCGTGTGTGAGCGCATATGTGCGTGCAGTGCCGACACACCACAGCCTCAGGGGACCTTGGAAACTGTGCCACACGAAGAGCAGACGTGACAGGCCATGGGGATGCACTGACACGTGTGTGGAATAGGGAACCCAGGACGGGAGTAGCTCAGTGGTGACTGGAGGCAGAGCGCGGGGATGGGAGAGAGCAGAAGAGCGCAGGCTTCTATCTGAGTCGAGGTCAGTGTTCTAAACTCGGCTGTCAGGACAGCTGCACAGATCTACATATACTGTAAAAGACATCGCACCGTGCACTTGAAGGGGTGACAGCAAGATCTGGACCGCACCTCCACAGAGCTGTTACAGGAGCCCCAGACGCTTGCCCGCCTGCGGTTAAACCGGCAGGTCAGTGACTGGCAGGGAGTTTGGGACCACGTGGTAGGGGGCCTTCCCGCCATCTAGGATTAGAGCTTCTGGGACGCTGCTGGAGACAGTTAGCAGTGTCCTTAGATAATGCGTACAGAGACGGGTCAGGGTTTTATCCAAACAGTGACTTTCGGAAGTCACAGCGACATAATGGTGTCCCCCCCAGCTCTCAGCAGGTCGGCTATGCAACTGCACTACTGACTGCTATTCTAGGACACGCTGCCTCGCCATTTACCCCGGGGCTGCTGCTTATCAGCTGGCTGGGGGGATAGGAGGGCGTGCCTGGGCGGAGGTGGCTGGAGCAGTGAGATACACAGACGGGCTCTGTCACGTGGAGTTGGATAGCTGAGTGAATTTCGAGTTTGGTTACAGTGCTCTCACAGCTAGTTTATGTGAGGGCTCACGCCTCCGGTTCAAAGGATACTGTACATCAGTGGGAACAGCCAGGCAGCGGAAACCTCTTTTCACCTTGAGGGTGAATACATTCCCGTTAGTTTTGCACAAGAGAGTGACTTGATTTTCCCAAGTGTGTGTTATTCCCTGCACCTGTTTCTGGATTTCACTGCTTCCTATGGTGCCCACTGGTGGGAGAGCCACAGGTCAAATGCTGGAAGAAAAACGTGTCTTTGCTCAAATGACAGAGTCCCGCATCAGAGCGTGAGCACTGCTCTGCAGTCGTGCCTCTGCTTTGCCAGTCCCTGTGCTTTAGTCTCCGCTCCCACATAGAGCAGGCATGGAGACACAGTGCCCCCGGCTGCTGTGAGCGTGCCCGAGACCCTGGGCGTGACCCCCCGCGGTCTGACCCCAGCTGGCTCAGGGACCTCGCTAGTGAC
>NW_006203974.1:641044-643950 GCF_000334495.1 Tupaia belangeri chinensis
GTGAGTTTGGCCAGTCGCCAGCTGCGTCATCCTGTTCTCTGTGTGCTAGACTGGGTCCCTCAGGCGTGTCTGTGGGTGAGGGCGTGGTGAGCCCTTCCACTCAGCCCTGCTCACAGGAGGGCCCAGAGGAAAAGAGCCTCTGTGGGGTGAGATTTCAAATCCAGGGTCCTTTTCTAGGAGTGTTTGCAATGTAGCAGAGGAACACACAGGAAGCATTTTTGATAATGTGAATATATAGGAATTCAGATTTTTTAAAATAAGAAAGAACTGTACCAGAGAAATATCAGTACATTCACACAAAAACTTGCAGATGGCTCTGTTTACGGCGGGGTTCACAGCAGCTCAGACAGCGGGGAGCCAAACGGTCACTAACCGACGAGGGGATGGACAGGTGTGTACCGGTATGGGGGGGGCGGTGCAGGCTGTCATGATCTCTGTGGGCGTGTGTGAGCGCATATGTGCGTGCAGTGCCGACACACCACAGCCTCAGGGGACCTTGGAAACTGTGCCACACGAAGAGCAGACGTGACAGGCCATGGGGATGCACTGACACGTGTGTGGAATAGGGAACCCAGGACGGGAGTAGCTCAGTGGTGACTGGAGGCAGAGCGCGGGGATGGGAGAGAGCAGAAGAGCGCAGGCTTCTATCTGAGTCGAGGTCAGTGTTCTAAACTCGGCTGTCAGGACAGCTGCACAGATCTACATATACCGTAAAAGACATCGCACCGTGCACTTGAAGGGGTGACAGCAAGATCTGGACCGCACCTCCACAGAGCTGTTACAGGAGCCCCAGACGCTTGCCCGCCTGCGGTTAAACCGGCAGGTCAGTGACTGGCAGGGAGTTTGGGACCACGTGGTAGGGGGCCTTCCCGCCATCTAGGATTAGAGCTTCTGGGACGCTGCTGGAGACAGTTAGCAGTGTCCTTAGATAATGCGTACAGAGACGGGTCAGGGTTTTATCCAAACAGTGACTTTCGGAAGTCACAGCGACATAATGGTGTCCCCCCCAGCTCTCAGCAGGTCGGCTATGCAACTGCACTACTGACTGCTATTCTAGGACACGCGGCCTCGCCATTTACCCCGGGGCTGCTGCTTATCAGCTGGCTGGGGGGATAGGAGGGCGTGCCTGGGCGGAGGTGGCTGGAGCAGTGAGATACACAGACGGGCTCTGTCAGGGCTCTGTCACGTGGAGTTGGATAGCTGAGTGAATTTCGAGTTTGGTTACAGTGCTCTCACAGCTAGTTTATGTGAGGGCTCACGCCTCCGGTTCAAAGGATACTGTACATCAGTGGGAACAGCCAGGCAGCGGAAACCTCTTTTCACCTTGAGGGTGAATACATTCCCGTTAGTTTTGCACAAGAGAGTGACTTGATTTTCCCAAGTGTGTGTTATTCCCTGCACCTGTTTCTGGATTTCACTGCTTCCTATGGTGCCCACTGGTGGGAGAGCCACAGGTCAAATGCTGGAAGAAAAACGTGTCTTTGCTCAAATGACAGAGTCCCGCATCAGAGCGTGAGCACTGCTCTGCAGTCGTGCCTCTGCTTTGCCAGTCCCCGTGCTTTAGTCTCCGCTCCCACATAGAGCAGGCATGGAGACACAGTGCCCCCGGCTGCTGTGAGCGTGCCCGAGACCCTGGGCGTGACCCCCCGCGGTCTGACCCCAGCTGGCTCAGGGACCTCGCTAGTGACCAGCGGGGCTTACGCACAGTCAGCTGCCTCCCGATGGCTTCCAGTGGGCAGCTCTTGGGAAATGGGATGTAGGACCTTAAAAGCCAAGGTTTCGCTTTTGTTTTTAGCTGCCAGAGACCGAGAACAGCGGCGAGAAAGGCAAAGGCGGGGAAGCACTCCCCGGTGGCAGGCGACCCTGCCAACCCCTTCTCTGCCCTTTCGCCTTCCGGGCAGGACCTTGAGCACACAGGCATACACACCCGGCATGATTTTCCAGCCACTGAGGCCAGGATTCAAACTGCAGTCAGGCATCTGTGGTCGGGCGCCCTTAACCACGAGGCTACTGGGCTGGCCCAGAAATAGGTTTCGATGCCATAGACTAAGAAGTGAAAAAGGGAAATTTCATACAGACGCTAAGTGCCCCAGTTCTGGCTCACTGGCCCGTAGGGAACAAACTCAAGTTGCAAAGGGGGCTTGCTGTCCCCTCTGCTGGAGCTCTTCTCCAAGTAGTCCTGCTCTCCCTGGGACATGAGGCCTGGGGACAAGGGCTGCCCCAACCTGCCCGGGAGCTGGAGAGAAACAGGCCGGGGGCTGCGGGAGCCTGACTCATTGCAGCAGCCTCACGGGAAAGCTCAGAGACCCGAGGCCGAGGACACCGAAGTCGGCGCCCTCGTCTTGTCGAGTCTGAGCACGGCATTCTCTGTGTGCTGCTGCTTTCCAGGCGCAGACCACTGCTTTTGTATTGCTAATAAAATCAAGCCAGAACACGGTTAAGATGCAAATGATACAGTATTTTTAAAAACCGGCTATGGAGTATTCATCTCATCCCAGCAGGTCATCCATCTCATCCCAGCAGGTCATGTAACAACTAAGTCATCCAGGAAAATGCGCATCAAATAGCTTCCGGAGTATTCAGGAGTATTCACGAAGAAGCAACACTTTCATGTGCGCCATTAAGGGAATTGAGGCTTTAAAAAGTGACACCTGGGGACCAGCAGTTAGCATAATGGCTATGTTGCTGGACTCCCATATAGTCGACCGTGGTTCGCCTCCTGGACCCGGTGTGCGTGCGTGCCCAAGATCCCAAGAGGAGAATGGAGGAGAAGGGATTGCGGCGTGGCCATCCCCCCTGGGGGGTGACTTTTCGCTTTCCGAGAATAGCGGCGAGAAAGGCAAAGGCGGGAAAGCACTCCCCAGTGGCAGGCGAACCTGCCAACCCCTTCTCTGCCCTTTCGCCTT
>NW_006203975.1:0-1898 GCF_000334495.1 Tupaia belangeri chinensis
GCTACCTCGTTTGTTGGAGGCCGAATAATCTGGAGAAATTCTTCATGTCCTTAAATACCTAGTTCACTGGAGCCATGGGGAATCTTCTCCTGAAGGCCCAGCTTCTCCTCCGCTAGCTAATTGGTTGGGGGCTGAATTATCTGAAGAAAATATTCATTCCCCTAAAAATCTAGTTCACTGGAGACATTTGGAACCTTCTCCTGAAGGTCCAGCTTCCTCTCCTGCTAGCACGCTGTTGGAGGCTGAATTATCATTCTCAAATCTCTATTCCCTTCAAAATCTAATTCACTACAGCCATGTGGAACCTTCTCCATTTGCCATTCTTCTCCCTCTACCTCATTTCTTGGAGGCTGAATTATCAGAAAATTATCTTCATTCCCTTAAAAATCTAGTTCACTAGAGCCATGTGGTACCTTCTCCCTTGGCCCGACTTTTTGGGCCGCTAGCTTGTCTGTTGGAGGCTAAAATATCAGTAGAATATCTTCATACCCTTAAAAATGTAGTTCACTGGATCCATGTGGAAACTTCTCCTGAAGGCCCAGCTTCCTCCCCCGGTAGCACGTACTTGGAGGGTGAATTATCAGTCGAAAATCTTCATTCCCTAAAAAATCTAGTTCACTGTAGCCATGGGGAACCTTGTCTTCTACTGCTAGCTCGTTTGATGGAGGCTGAAGTAGTAGTAGAGAATCTTCATTCCCTTAAAAATTTAGTTCACTGCAGCCATGCGGCACCTACTCCTGTAGAACCAGCTTCTTCTCCTGCTACCTGGTTTGTTGGAGACTGAATTATCAGTAGAAAATATTCATTCCCTTAAATATTCCAGATCACTGGAGCCATGTGGAACCTTCTCCAGAAGGCCCTGCTTTTTGTCATGCTACCTCGTTTGTTGGAGGCTGAATTATCATTAGAAAATCTTCATTCCCTTAAAAATCTAGTTCACTGTAGCCATGGGGAACCTTGTCTTCTACTGCTAGCTCGTTTGTTTGGGCTGATTTATCAGTAGAAAATACTCATTCCCCTAAAAATTTGTTGCAGTAGAGGCATTTGGAACCATCTCCTAAAGGCCCAAATTCTTCTGCTGGTAGCTCATTTGTTTGAGGCTGAATTTTCAGAAGAATATCTTCATTCCCTTAAAAATCGAGTTCACTAGAGTCATGTGGAATGATCTTCATTGGCCCATCTACTTCTGCCACTATCTCATTTGTTAGAGGCTTAACTATCAGTAGAAAATCTTCATTTCCTTAAAATCTATTTCACATTAGCCATGTGGAACCTTCTCCTGAAGTCCCAACTTCTTCGGTCGCTATGTCATTTGTTGAAGGCTGAATTATCAGTAGAAAATCTTAATTCTCTTAAATTCTAGTTCACTGGAGCCATGTGGTTTCTTCTCTGGAAAACCCTGCTTTTTCTGCAGCTAGTTGCTCAATTATCAGTAAAAAATCTTCATACCTTTAAAAATCTAGTTCACTGGAGCCATGTGGAAACTTCTCCTGAAGGCCCAGCTTCCTTACCCATTAGCACGTACTTGGAGGCTGAATTATCAGTCAAAAATCTTCATTCCCTTAAAAATCTAGTTCACAGGAGCCGTATGGAACCTTCTTTAGAAGGCCCATCATTTTTGGCCGCTACCTCGTTGTTTTAGGCTGGATTATCAGCAGTAAATCTTCATTACCTTAAAAATTTAGTTCACTGGAGGCATGTGGGAACTTCTCCTGTAGACCAAGCTTCTTCTCCCGCTACCTCGTTTGTTGGAGGCTGAATTATCAGTAGAAAAATCTTCATTCCCTTAAAATCTAGTTAACTGTAACCATGCAGAATCTTCTCCTGAAGGCCCAACTTCTTTGGCTGCTATCTCGTTTGTTGGAGGTAGAATTATCAGTAGAAAATCTTCATTACCT
>NW_006203976.1:0-900 GCF_000334495.1 Tupaia belangeri chinensis
TCCTTCAGGCGGCAAAACTATGGTTTCCAAACCAAAAAAAAAAAAAAAAAACACATTCATCGTCTCATAGACTGTTGCAAAGGGTGCCAGGCTATGAAACCGGGCAAAGGGGGACCACTCCACACAGGTATTCAGGTCTGGGGGAGGGCTCCAGGATGAAGCTGGAAAATTAATTTCACAGAAGTAAAATTAAGAAAACACAGATATAAATATCTCCTAGTTATAGTAGATCTTTTCTCAAGGTGGGTAGCGGCTTTTCCAACTAAGCGAAAAATGGCTCAAATAGTTGCTAGAACCCTATTAGAAAAAATTATACCCCTGTATAAAGTTCCTGAGACACTCGGCTCAGACAATGGTCCAGCTTTCATTAGTAGGGCCCTACAGGGACTAGCCCAGGCTGTGGGAACTGATTGGAAGTTACATTGTGAATATAACCCCCAGAGTTTGGGGCAAGTAGAAAGAATGAATAGAACTCTAAAGGAGACTTTATCTATATTAGCCCTAGAGACTGGTGGAGACTGAGTGACCCTCCTACCTTTTGCCCTGTTCCGGGTTTGTAACTCCCCTTATGTCCATGGAGTGACCCCATTTGAGATCATGTATGGGGCACCACCTCCCATACGCACTCGTACCCTCTCCTCTCTGATACCTGAAGGAACTGTAGATCATAGAACCAGTCTTCAGGCCCTTCAACAGACTCAAGAAACAATTTGGCCTTTATTCTGAGCACTCCATGAGGCTAAGGACTCCTCGAACCCGGAACATGGTACAGTCCCAGGAGATTGGGTCTGGGTGAAAAGGCACAGGGCACGCTCTTCGGAAGCTAGATGGAAAGGACCTTACGTGACTCTTTTGGTTACTCCTACTATTTTAAAGGTTGATGGAATTGGGCTGTGGATT
>NW_006203977.1:0-920 GCF_000334495.1 Tupaia belangeri chinensis
TAAAGATGTATGGTGATTAAATGTATATTTTAAAAAATTTTAATGATATGATATGAAGGCACACTATTAAAAGTTAACTAATTAAAAATTATGGCCAATATATGATAAGAATAGGTTATGAACCATGAATTATGGTTAATTTTCTTCTTGTCTTCTGAGTCCAGGTGAGGACTGCTTTTCAAATATTCGAAATATAATAGGTGTGCAAAGCATGATCATTGTATGAAACCCAATTGCCTTAGATTATAGTTAGTGGTTTGAAATGCTTAGTAGAACAAAGATTGAATGTGATGATATGCAAAATGGCAAAGGAAACTGTAAATGAAAATGTGATGATATGCAAAATGACAAAAAGGCGAACACAAGTAGATGAACAGAGTAGGTTAGGAGTTAAGATAAAATTTACACTTTTGTAGTTATAAAGATTTTTGTATAATAAAGACTGTTCACAAATGATAGTCTTAGAACATATATACGGACTCTTTGTGAGGAATAGTTACATGCTGCATAAAGACATAAGATTTCAGTCAGTGAGTAACCACATGTTTACAGAAGTCCCATAGATAGTAAACTAGATCAGATAGTTTCTGTGTGTGGTAGGCAATGCCATCTAAATTTGTGTAACTGCAATCTATGTTTGCACAGTGACAAAATTTTCTAAAGATGCATTTCTCAGGACATATTCTTATAGCAATGTTTGACTGAAAATACATATTCATCAACTTGGTGATTAATTAATTGGACTTCTGTTTGAATAAATATACTTACATGAAAAAACAACATAGGGGTGGCGGTGGCATGGTTAAGGGTGCTGGACTCCCACTTGGCCTACTCTGGTTAGAGTCCTGGACCTGACGGCTTCTTTTCTTGCTTTCTCTCGCATTCACTTTATTCCTCTCTGGTCAAATTAAGATAAATAA
>NW_006203978.1:0-686 GCF_000334495.1 Tupaia belangeri chinensis
TTAAAAACAAATCTTATACAGCCTTACATTTTAATTTTTTCTTTAAAAGGAGTTGTTGGGGCTGGCAGGTGGCATGGTGATTAAGGCGCTAGATTTCCACATGGCCTACCACAATTTGAATCCCGGATCTGGAGGCTTGCTTTCCTACTTTCCCTTTTCCTCTCTCTGTCTCTCTCTGGTCAAATTAAGCAAATACTAATGATGATAATAAATGAAATTAAAAAATAATTCTAAAAAAAAGGAGTGAGTTGTGTATAGAGGGGTTAAATAGACAAGGGAAAAAAAACTGCGCTAGAACCAATTAATCATCTTCATCCTCTTCATCTTCCTCTCCTTCCTCATCTTCTTCATCTCCCTCGTCTTCCTCCTCCTCCTTTTTCTTGCTCTCTTGAACCTTGACAACTCTCTTTTTTTGCTGCAATCAGGCTTTTGGTATGCAGCAATATCCTTTTCATATTTTTCCTTCAGCCTAGCAGCCTGCTTTTCATAAGGCTGTTTATCATCTGCAGCAGTGTTATTCCACATCTCTCCCAATTTCTTTGCAACATCACCAATGGATAGGCCAGGATGTTCTCCTTTGATTTTTGGGCGATGTTCAGAACAGAACAAGAAAAAGGCCGAAGGAGGCCTCTTGGGTGCATTGGTATCCTTGAACTTCTTTTTTGTTTCCCCTTTAGGAGGGATAT
>NW_006203978.1:776-8738 GCF_000334495.1 Tupaia belangeri chinensis
GAGAGCGAGAAATCACCCCCCAGGGGGGATGGTCACGCCGCAATCCCTTCTCCTCCATTCTCCTCTTGGGATCTTGGGCATGTATACATGTCTGGTATGAGTTTTAAGCCACCGGTATGGGACTTGAACCATGGTCGACTACATGGGAGTCCAGCGACATAGCCATTACGCTAACTGCTGGTCTCTCATTTCTCTTTCATAACGGGCCTTGTCCGCCTTTGCCATATCTGCAAACTTTCCTTTCTCTTTAGCAGACAAGGTCTTTCACTTTTCTGAGCACTTCTTAGAAAACTTTGGGAAGTTGACTGAAGCAGCTGGGTAGCTGGGTGCTTCTTCTTGTGCTCTTCCTGGCAAGCTTGCACAAAGAATGCATATGATGACATTTTGCCTCTCAGACTCTTAGTAGCTCCTTTGCCCATGTTTAGTTATCTTTCCTCTGCAAGGCACAGAGTTGCCCAGTGCCTGTCCAGCTCTCACTTGCCCTGGTACTGTCTCTATGGAGCTCGATGTATTCCCTGGTGTAATTTTTTTTTTAAGTTTTTTTTTTCTTTCTTTTTTGGAGAGGTTTTTGCTATATGGCATGTGCGCTCGCCAGAAAGATGGAGGGAGACAGAGAGTGAGAAATCACCTCCCAGGGGATAGGCCACACCACAATCCCTTCTCCTCCATTCTCCTCCATTCTCCTCTCGGGATCTTGGGCATGCACGCACACATGCCCGGTGTGAGTTCAAGCCACCAGGTCTGGGACTCGAACCGCGGTTGACTACGTGGGAGTCCAGCGACACAGCCATTACGCTAACTGCTGGTCCCTCCCCAGTGTAATTTTTAAGCCACTGGGTCCCGGACTTGAATCGTGCAGTTGGCCATATGGGATCCAGAGCCGTAACCACCGTGCCACCTGCTGGCCCTGGAGTTTTCTTTGCTAATTGGTTTCTATTAAGTTCTTGAGCTATTAAGGAGCCTGTTAGAAATCTGTTTCCAAGATAGGAAGTTTCTGAACAGTTTTGTGATCTGTGTCTGAGGTTCTGAACTCTGGGTATCTGGTGATCTTGTCTAGGCTACAAGTACTCTTTTGAGAGTCTGTACCCCATAATGTGTTATGTCCTTGGTTTTTGAGGTTCTGGGTCCCAACACACAAGTCTATGAGCTCATGGGCATTTGTGTTCATGACATGAGGTCCTTGAATTGTTTTGAGGCTTGTGTCAAAGAGTGTTAGTTCTCCGAGGCGTTTTGGGGCCCAGTTACCAAGAGGTGAGCTGAGATTTGGGGGTCTTTGTCAAGGGTGTCAAGTCTCTGAACTCTTTTGAATTCTGTGTTGCTTGATAGGAATTCCAAGACAGGAAAGATATGTTTCCAGGTGTAATTTATCTGACTTCTTTTTTTTTTGAGAGGTTTTTACTATAGGGTACTTGTGCTCTCCAGAAAGACAGAGAGAGAGAGAGAGAGAGAGAAAGCGAGAAATCACCCACTGAGGGGATGGCCACGCCGCAATCCCTTCTCCTCCATTGGGATCTTGGACACACATGCACACACGCCCAGCGTGAGTTTAAGCAACTGGGTCCAGGACTTGAAATGCAGTTATGGGAGGCCGGGGATATAGCCATTACGTCAGCTGCTGGTCCCTGTTTTTTTTTTTTTTTTTAAGTTTATTACTTATTTTTTTCATGAATGAGAGCGATACACACAGAGAGGAGAGACAGAGAGTCAGAAGCCCTCAACAGTCTTGCTGCAACGATCCAACCCCCAACTTTAGCCAGCCCCAGTCATGAGCATGTGTGTGTCTGGTGTACTCAGCAAGTCTTTGGGGTGAATTTGGAACTTTTCCATGTGGATCTGCCTCACAGAGCATCACAACCCACTGTTGTACCACGTCCAACTCCTCTCCGACCTCTGTTCTGTTTCCAAAGGTCTCTGAGGTATTAGGCTGTCTGCGTGACACTGTGAGATCACTCCTTGTTTATAGGTTTGGGTTCCAGAATGTGAGATCTCTGAGCTGTTTTATGTTCAGAGTGTCATACATCTGAGCTGTTTTGGTTGGCTGAATCTCAGGAAACAAGATTGCTGAGATTCTGGCTGTGTCCCAGAGTGAATTATTTGAGCTATTTCGAGGTATGTATCCCAGGGTGAGGATTGTATGAGCTATTTGGGGTTTGTTCCTAGTTCTGAAGACCTCTGAGTTATCAGAGATCTGTGTGAAATCTCTGGGTTTTGGGGTTTTGCTTTGAGTCCTCACAAGGTCTGTGAGGTTTAGAAAGGTCCATGTTCAAAGTTTAAGGCCTCTGAATTTTTTTTTTTTTTTGAGAGGTTTTTGCTATAGGGTACATGCACTCGCCAGGAAGACAGAGAGAGACAGAGAGATAGAAAGTGAGAAATCCCCCCCAGGGAGAATAGCCACACCGCAATCCCTTCTCCTCCATTATCCTCTTGGGATATTGGGCACACATGCACACATGGCCAGCATGAGTTTAAGCCACCAGGTCTGAGACTCGAACTGCGGTCGACTACATGGGAGTCTAGCGACATAGCCATTACGCCAACTGCTGGTTCTAGGCCTCTGAATTGTTTTGTGCTTTGTCCAGAGTGGGAGATCTCTGAGCTCTTTGGGACACTGTGGGTCACAGCAGGAGGTCCAGGCAGTGTTTCTGGGTCAATTTCCCAGCCTATAAAAATCTCTGAGCTCTTGTACGTTTTGTCCCAGAATGGGAGGTCTTCATGGCCTTGGGGATTGGTACCACAGAATGAGATGGCCAAGAGGTTGGCCCTATAGCCTAATGTTAAGGGAGGTGGATCCTACATGACTGACCAAATCCCAGTCCTGGTTCCTTGAAAAACACAGTGGGCATGTGTGTGTGTGTGTGTGTGTGTGTGTGTGTGTGTGTATGCCCAAAACCTGACGAGTTGGAAAAATGGAGACGGGATTGTACATGACTATATTCCTTTAGGGCATGCTTTCTCGCTCTGTCTCTCTCTCAGGTGCATGTGTCCTCTGGCAATTAAAAAAAAAGAATGAGATGGCTGAAGTGTTTGTATTTGACTGAAGTGTTTATATTTCTTTTTGTCTCAATGTTGGGGCACCTGTTCCCTTAAGTGTGAGGTTTGTGAGCTCTTTGGAGATATGATCTCTGGGTTTGAGGTCTCTGAACTTTGCAGAAGTTTCTGTCAAGGGTGTGAGCCTTCAGAGCTTTCATGAGTCTAAGTCCTAGACCAAGAGACCTTTGAGTCATTTGGCATGTTTCCAGATGGGAGGTCTCCAATATTTATGTGGGTCTCAGTCACAGCAACGAGAGTTGTTATTTACTTTTGGGTGTATTTCCACAGTCTGAGGTATCAGGTATTTTTCCCCCAGGATTTTGCCATAGGGCATGCACACTTACTGGAGAGAGACAGAAAGATGGAAAGAGAGAAATCATTCCCCTGGGGGGATGGCCACACAGCAATCCCTTTTCCTCTATTTGGGCACTCACACACATGCACTCAACATGCTTTATTTAAAAATTATTTATTTAATTTTGTTGTTCTTTTTTTCTTTCTCTTTCTTTCTTTCTTTCTTTCTTTCTTTCTCTTTTTAAATTTGATCAGAGAGTGAGAGAAAGGGGAAGTGAGAAAGCAAGCCTGCCAGGTCTGGCACTCAAACCATGGTTGGCCATGTGGGAGTCCAGCGCCTCAATCACTATGCCACTGCCGACCCCCTCAGTGTGATTTTTAAGCTGCTGGGTCCAGGGCTTGAACCGTGGTCGACCATGTGGGAGTCCAGTGACTTAAACACCATGCCACCTGCTGGCCCTGGTCTCTGAGGTATTTTTATGAGTGCTTATGCCATGGTGCGATGTGTTTCAGGGTCTGTGTCTCGACTGCTGAGGTATCTGAGCTGCTTGGGGGTCTGTGTCCAGGATGTGAGTGTCTCAAACTGTTTTAGACTTTGCATTTTGGATGAAGGTGTGCACACTCTCTGGATTCTGAGATCCATGAGATGACATTCTTATTCATTTGTGGTGTGAAGTCACTTTTCCTTTCAGAGATGTCAGTCTCAGAGTGTGATGTCACTGACCTATTAGGGATTACTTTCTCTTTTTTATTTCTTAGAGAGAAAATGGTATTTTTCGCACAGACTCTTGCCACATTGCTACGCCCACATGGCTGACTATAGTTCAAGTTCCAGATTTGGTGGCTTGCTTTCTCACATTCCCTCTCTCTCCGGTCAAGTTAAACACTAATAATAATTATTACAATAAATAAAACTAAATAAAATAATTCTTTTCTTAAAAAGAATTGTTCTATTTAACCTCACTTATTTATTGTAATTTGACCAGAAAAGGACAGAGTGAGAGAGAAAGAAAGTGAGAAAGCAAGTCGCCAGGTCCAGGAGTTGAACTGTGGTCAGCCATGTGGGAGTCCAGTGCCCCTAACCACCATGCCACCTGCTGGATCCTAAAATAATTCTTTTTTTTTTTTTAGAATTATTATTTTTTTCTTTCTTTTTTTGGGGGGGAAGGAGAGGTTTTTGCTATAGGGTGCATGTGCCCGCCAGAAAGAGAGAGACAGAGAGACAGAAAGCAAGAAATTACCCTCCAGGGGGTGGCAACGCCGCAATCCCTTCTCCTCCATTCTCCTCTTGGGATCCTGGGCACACACACACATGCGCCCAGCATGAGTTTAAGCCACTGGGTCCAGGACGCAAACCATGGTCGACTACATGGGAGTCCAGCGACATAGCCATTATGTCAACTGCTGGTCCCAAGAGTTATTTTTATTTGACATTATTTATTATTATTATTTTCCAGTTTGATCAGAGAGAGACACAGAGAGAGAGAGGGAAAGTGAGAAAGCAAGCTCCCAGATCCAGGACTTGAACCGTGGTCAGCCATGTGGGAGTGTCTAGCACCTTAACCACCATGCCAACTGCTGGTTCCCTAAATAAAATAATTCTTTAAAAAATTTGGTAGAGGCCATGTGCACTCATCAGAGAGAGACAGAGAGAGGGAGAGAGGGAGAATGCACCTCTCACAATGGGGTATGGTCATACCACAATCTCTTTTCCATTTCTCCATCTTGTTGGGATTTAGAGCATACATATACACATACCTGATGTGTTTTACAAGTCACTGGGGCTAGGATTTGAATCACAAAGTTGGCCATTTGGGATTTGGCTCCCTTGAGCACCAGACCATGGGGTCAGCCTACAGGATTGCTTTATTGATGGCGATGTCTCTGTCTTATTTGGAATTTGTTTCCACCAATTACTTATGGGAATATGTTACAGATAGGACATCTCTGTTCTCATGGCAGTTCTGTATTCCCTGGTGTCTAATCTCTGAAGTGTTTGAGATCTGTGTCTAGTGTACAAAGTCCATGACGTGTTGGGTATCTGTGTCCAGAATATGAGATCCGTGAGTGATTTTGGATACCATCTGAGTGTGTAAGTTGTCTCAGCTCAGGTGGATTCTGAGTTCCCTGCTGTGAAGTTTTTGAGTCATTTTGGTTCTATTTCCAGGAGCAATGTTTCTGCTCCTTTTGGTGCTCTCAGTTCCAGAGAGAGGCATGTCTGATGTGTTAGGAATTTGTTTCCAGGCAACAAGGTCACCTAGCTGTATCTCTTCCAAGGTGTGAAGTGCCTCTACATTTTCGAATGTGTGTGTATATATATATTTTTTTTTTTTTAAGAGTGATTTTTTCCTCTTGGGAAAAATGGATGCATGCACTCATGAGAGAGACAGAGAGACAGAAAGTGAGAAATCACCCCCCTGGGGGATGGCCACACTACAATCTCTTCTACTTTATTCTTCTCTTGGAATTTTAGGCACACAGCCACACGCACCCAGCACAAGATTCAAGCCTCTGGGTCCAGGACTCAAACCGTGGTCAGCCATGAGGGAGTCTAGCAATGTAACCATTTCACCATCTGCTGGTCCCAGAGGGTGTACATTTTTTTTAGAGGTTTTTGCTATAGGGCATGTGCACTAACCAGAAAGGCAGAGAGACAGAAAAGTGAGAAATCACCCCCCAGGGGGAATGGCCACATTGCAATCCCTTATCCTCCATTCTCCTCTTGGGATCTTGGGCATGCATGCACATGTACCCAACATGAGTTTAAGCCACTGGGTCCGGGACTTGAACTGCAGTTGACTACATGGGAGTCCAACAACGTAACCATTACGCCATCTGCTGGTCCAAGTGTGCATTTTCTTAAAAGACTTATTTATTTAACTTTCTTTATTCTTTTAAATTTTGACCAGAGAGAGACAGAGTGAGAGAGAGGGAATACGAGAAAGCAGGCCACCAAGTCTGAGACCGGGACCATGGTCAACCATGTGGGAGTCCAGTACCCCCACAAACACTACCTGCCTCACCCTTAGCGTGTATGTTCTTAAGAAATCTCATAGGCTCTTTGGGTGTTTGTTTCTAGAATCTGAAGTCTTAGACTTACTTATGGGTCTAGGTGCTTGTTTGTGAGGTCTCTGAAATGTTTTGAGGTCTGTATCTAAGGTTTGTGGTCTTAAGTTGGCTTCATAGTGCAGTGGTTAAGCACTGTGCCGAGGAAGTAGGATTCTTCATGGCTGACCAGGGTTTGAGTCCTGGCCCTGGCAGCTTATATGTGTGTATACATGCCCAAGATCCTGACTGGATAGAGAATTAGAGAAAAACTGATTACTGTGACTAGGCTCCACTATGTGTGTGTGTGTGTGTGGCGGGGGGAGGGGTACTTTCTCTTTCTCCTTTTTCTCTTACTCTTGCAAATGTGCCCTCTGGCATAGTAAAATAAAAAAATAGAGAACAAAAGATATGTGGTCTCTATGTTGTGAACTGTGTCCCATGTTTAGAGGGGTCTGACTTGTTTAGGGGTCTGTGTTAATAGGATGATAAGTTTCTGAGCTGTGTTGGGATTTTTTGTTGTTGTTATAGAGCGTATGGGCTCACTGAAGAGAGACAGAGAGAGGGAAAGTGAGAAACCATCTCCACCTTCCCCATAGGGGATTTCTCCCCACCCCCATAGGGGAGGGTCATGCTACAATCCCTTCTCCTCCATTTTCCCTCTTGGAATTCTGGGCAGACACGTACACACACTGGGTGTGATTTTCAAACCACCAGGTCTGGGACTCAAACCATGGTCAACCCATGTGGGAGTCCAGCACCTTAATCACCATGCCACCTGCCTGCTCCTTGGACTCTTTCTTCCAGGGTGAGACCTCTGAGTTTTTTTGTTAAAGATTTATTTATTTTTAATTTTATCTATTATCATTCTTCATTAAATTTGACCAGGGAGGCAGAAAGAAAGGGAGAGTGAGAAAGCAAGCTGTCAGATCCATGGTCTGCTACATGGAAGTCCAGCACCTGAACCATCATACCACCCGCCAGCCCCATCTCTGAGGTTTTTAATGTGTTCCTGAGGGTATCGTAGAAGGGTATGTGATCTATGTCACATGATGTGAGCTTTCCAAGCTGCTGGGGTGTCATCTCTAAACACTTTGCAGGGCTTCTTTTCATGTTATGTGGTCTTTGAGCATTTTTTTCCCCACATGGTTTTGCCCCAAACACCTCCAGCCGGTACAGGTGCATCACCTTCATTTTATCTGTGTTCAAGTCCCTGTTAGTTAAAAAAAATTTTTTGAGATTTTTGCTATAGGGTGCATACACTCACCAGAGAGACAAACAGAAAGTGAGAAATCATCCCCCAGATGGGATGGCCACGCCTCAATCCCTTCTCCTCCATTCTCGTCAGAATTCTGGGTATGCATGTGCACATACCTGGTATAAGTTTCAAGCAGCCAGGTCCAGGATTTGAACCATGGTCAGCTACATGAGTTCAGCACCTTAACCACCATGCCACCTGCTAGCCCCCAAGCCTCTGAACTGTTTCACAGTCTAAGTCAAGAGTAGCCGGTTTTGGGGCTGGCAGGTGGCATAGTGGTTAAGGGCGCTGGACTACCACATGGCTGAAAGGAGTTGGGGGCCTGGAACTAGCAG
>NW_006203978.1:9072-12337 GCF_000334495.1 Tupaia belangeri chinensis
GAGGTGCGGGACTCCCACATGGTAGATCATGGCTGGAGTCCTGGACCTGGTGACTTACTTTCTCACTTTCCCTCTCTGTTGGGCTCTAGAGCAAAAAAAAAAAAAAAAAATTAAATGAATAATTTTTTTGAGAGGTTTTTTGCTATAGGGCACATGCGCTCGCCAGAAAGACAGAGAGACAGAAAGAGACAGAGAGACAGAAAGCGAGAAATCACCCCCCCCAGGGGGGATGGCCACACCGCAATCTCTTCTTTGTTTTTGTTGAGGTTTTTGCTATAGGGCATGTGCGTTCGCCAGAAAGACAGAGACAGAGAGACAGAAAGTGAGAAATCATCCCCCAGTGGAGATGGCCATGCCGGAATCCTTCTCCTCCATTGTCCTCTCGGAATCTTGGGCACGCATGCACATGCGCCCAGTGAGTTTAAGCCACCGGGTCCGGGACTTGAACCACGGTTGGCTACACACAAAACAACACAAAAAAACAGAGGGACCAGCAGGTGGCATGCTGGTTGAGACACTGGACACTCCCACATGGCACACCACGGTTCAAGTCCAGGACCTGGTGGTGGCTTGCTTCCTCACTTTCCCTCGCTCTCTTTCTGTGTCTCTCTCTGGTCAAATTAAAATAAAGAACCTATAAATAACTCTTTAATAAAGAAAGAAATCATCTTTCTCCCCTTACGGTGTTGACATTCCTATAGACAGGGGCATCAGTTTCTTACTTTGATGAATGGAAACACAAAGGAACACTTCCATCAGTGGCTTAAGCAGAATTGGATTTGTCTATAACGCATGGCCCTACAGCAAGGGGTCAGGAGCTGTGACCTTTGCTCTCAAGATCCTCTGAGTGTGAGGCTGGGCCGGTCCATTGGGGGGTTTATGGGGAGGGCGAGGAAGACATTTACCTATTTAGCTGTGTTGGGGTGGACTGACGGTTGAATGATTCACCAACACTGACAAGAAACGACCTTTCCTAGGTCACACACACAAGGAGAGCATGAGGGGTGAGAATTAAGAGTTAACGGGAGACAGTGCAGCTCTAGAACATACCATTGCGCAATGCGGAGATAGCACAGTCCGCTCCGGGAGGTACCACAGGGGAGGGGTCGTATACTTTGGAAAACACCACTTTATGTGTGGAGACAAAAAAAAAAATCTCCTCATCCCGCGAGAGGACTGCTCTCCCTACGCCAGACGGAGGAGAGAATGGCGCTACTTGACCGATCCTGGTACTGGGAAGCCCCAAACTTTGACCTAAAGCTGCCGCAGGCCTGGAAGCCACCACCACTGTGAATTTACACTTGGTCCCGCCCAGGTTGGCTTTACGTGTTCGAATCAACAGAGAAGTGGGGAAGGCCATGGAGCGGTGATTGGCTCCAGGATGAGTTGGGTGGGATTAAGTCTTATCGTGAACGCTGATTGGTTACTGAGAGATTGCCTACACAAGCTCTTCCAGGTTACTGAAGTTTTCCGGAATCACTTAGCGGCTACAAGGCGGGTCCTCTGGCTCTGTGTTCCCATTGGCTGCTGCTTAGGCGCAGGCGCCATGGCTCTCGGTTTGTCATCCCGAGTTGCAGAGGCAGGGCTTTGGCTACTGGAAACTGCAGGTTCGAATCCCGTATGTGAACATCAACTTGTGCATCTTTAAAAGAAGCTGGGATTATTGGATTGTACTCAAGGGTTGTCACAGAGTGTGTCGGGTAATCTCTTCCATTCTCTTTGCCTATTTTTAAAAAGTGATGCTTATCATGCCCCATTATAGTGTTTTCAAGACCAATTCACTGTTCACAACAGCACTGAGGGAAAACTCTTCTCCAGGGACCCTGTCTTCTGGTTTTCAGGCTACTTGTAGGTCTGAATACAGCAGATAAAGTTCAAGGCAATCTCATGAACCTCCTCTGGGCCAGGAGTGAGTGACTTGGAGGCTTCGTCCTCCTGCTGGACCTGACCTAACTAGAAGCGTGTAGAACTGTGTGTGTGTATGTGTGACGAGAGGTAGGATGTGGGGATGCCAGAGGGAGGGCCATAAATGGCTAAAGAGATGCATGTCTTCATGCTCTAGGATGGTAAAGGGCCTGTGACAATTAAAAGGAAAATTTTGGAGGGGATCGAGATTTAAATCAAAGCAATATAATTTTCATTTGTTTTTATTAATTAATTTATTTTTTGGAGAGGTTTCTGCTATAGGTTGCCTCGCTCACCAGAAAGACAGAGAGACAGAAAGCAAGAAGTCACCCCCAGTGGAAATGGCCACATGCAGTCCCTTCTCCATTCTCCTCCCGGGATCTTGGGCATGCACACATGTGCCCAGCGTAGAGTTTAAGCCACTGGGTCTGGGACTCGAACCGCAGTTGACTACATGGGAGTCCAGCGACATAGCCATTACACCAACTGCTGGTCCCTTTATTTGTTTGTATGTATGTATGTATGTATGTATTTATTTTTGCTATAGAGCACATATGCTTGCCGGAGAGGGATAGAGATCGAGAGAGAGAAAGAGAAAACATCCCCCCATCATGCCACAATCCCTTCTCCATTCTGTTCTCTGGATTCTGGGCATGCATGCACACGTGCCTGGCATGTTTTCCAAGCTGCTGGGTCCAGGACTTGAACTGTGCAGTCTGCCAAGTGGGATCCAGCCATCCCAACCACCGTGCCACCTGGCTGGCCTAGCAATATACTTTTTCATGATGGGCTTTTAAGTCTTAGGCAGGGTGGTATTTAGCTGAATGTAGGTAAGTAGGAGAACAGTGGTTTTCAAGTCACATCAACTCATCTTAAGGTAGTTATTGTACTCTATATGCAATGTGTAAGACTGTTCAGGATGTGAAGTCTCTAAGTTGTTTTGGAATCTCAATTCAGGGTATGACGTCTGTGAACAGGCTGGTAAGTCTTTCAGTTTGGAGATCTGTGCCTCATGGATTTAGGTTTGGAGATGTTTGTGGCTCTGTGTTCCAGAGTGCAAAGTTTCTAAGCTGTTTATGGCTATGTTTTTCTCAGACGTACAGGAGTTTTGTTTGTTTGTTTATTCCATGAGAGAACAAGAGAGAGCCCTTCAACAGAGTCTTCAAACCATAATCCACCCCCAGCCAGCCAGAATCACAGGCACACATGTGTGCACCTGGCATGTACAGAGAGGATCAAAACCTGGGAGTTTCCCACATAGTTTCAGAATTGAGGAGTGCTACATTACCCCCATATCACCACCGCTGGCCTTTTTTTTTTTTTTTTTTGGGGGGGTTTTTTTTTTAGGGCCCCTCACTTT
>NW_006203978.1:12452-14617 GCF_000334495.1 Tupaia belangeri chinensis
GTATCTAGGTCTCGAACTGCGGTCGACTACATGGGAGTCCAGCAACATAGCCATTATGCCAACTGCTGATCCAAAGCTGGCCTTTTTTAAAAAATTGAATTTCATTTTTGTTTTATTGGCATTTCACTGATTGCTAGAAGGGTTTAACTGGTTGGCAAGATATATTTAAGTTTTGTAATAAATTCCCTTTTATGTCTTCTAATAATGTTTCCTTTTATAGACTTACAATAAATTACAAAAACAGTACAGAGTTATTTATTTATTTTTAAAGTTTTTGTCACTGGGTACATGGGCTTGCCAGAGAGAAACAGAGAGAGACAGGGAAAGTGACAAATCACCCACCAGGTGGGATGACCACATCGCAAACTTTTCTTTTTTTTTGGAGAAGTTTTGGTTATAGGGCGTGTGCGCTTGGCAGAGAGACAGAGAGAGACAGAGAGACAGAAAGTGAGAAATCACCCCCCAAGGGGGATGGCCATGCCACATTCCCTTCTCCTCCATTCTCCTCTCAGGATCTTGGGCACGCACGCACACGCGCCTGGCGTGAGATTAAGCCACAGGGTCTGGGACTTGAACCACGGTCGACTACATGGGAGTCCAGCGACATAGCCATTATGCTAACTGCTGGTCCCAACATTGCAACCTTTTCTCTTCCATTCTCCTCTTGGGATTTTGGGCATGCACACATATGCACCTGGTGTGATTTTCAAGCTTCCAGATCCAGAATGTGAACTGCAGCCAGCCATGTGGGAATCTAGCACCTTAACCATCATGCCAACTGCTGGCCCCAAGAGTTATTTATTATTATTAATTGCCAGAGGGCTTGTGTGTTCTCTAGAGAGAGAGAGAAAGAGAGAAAGCACCTCACAATGAGGTGTGGTCATACTACAATCCCTTTTCCTCAATTCTTCCTTCCCATCAGGAATTGGGGCATGGATGCACATGCATCCTGGATGCTTTTCTTTCTTTCCTTCTTTTTTCTTTCTTTCTTTTTTTTTTCTTTTTTCCATAGGGCATGTGCACTCACTGGTGAGAGACAGAAAGTGGGAAAGTGAGAAGTCATTCCCTAGGGGGATTGGCCACACCACAGTTCCTTCTCCTTCATTCTCTTCTCAGGATTGTGGGCATGCATGCACACACACTTGGCCCCATGTGGCCAATTGCCGGGTCTGGTACTTGAACCACAGTCGGCCATGTGGGAATCCAGTGCCTTAACCATTACACTATCTGCTGGCCCTTCCTGTGTGTTTTTCAACTCACTAGGGCAGAGACCCAAAGTGCCGTCGGCTATGTGGTATCCAGCTCCCACTGTGCTGTGCTTAACCACTGTATTACAGGGCTGGCCCCAGAGAGTTCTCGTATACCCTTTGCCTACCTTCCCCTGATGTGGACCGCTTATATAACCATCACGCAGTGTTCAAAGCCAGGACATGAAGGATGCTGCTGTTCACGAGCAGTTGTTCACCTGTTTGGTGACTCTTTCTAGAGTGTGAAATATCTTAACTCTTTAGATCAAGAGCTCTCTTAGATTTTGTGGCCCTTGCTATGGTTTCTCTGAGGGTATAATATGTTTTTAGATGCTAGGTCTTTCATCCTTGTGGTGGTCTTTGTACCAGCTCTATGATCTCTTTGACCTAGTTGAGGTCTCTTCAGAGCTTGTCTTCTCTGAGCTATATGGGTTTGTGTGTTTAGGGTATGAGGTGTCTGAGCATTTTAGAAGGACTATGATCAAAGCTATGTGTACTCTCAGCTAGTTTCTATTGGCCTCTGGCAGAGATTGGGAGGTGAGCAAGTAAGTTTAGATTCTGTATCTAGAGCAGGGTGTGTCAACTTGGAGATTGTTGGCATATTGGACCAGAAAATTATTTTTAATAGGGGGATAGCTATTCTGTACATTGTAGGGTATTGTATGCACTTGTTAGGGCAGCTAGGGTAACAAAGTACCACAATCTGGATGGCTTAAACATCAGAAATGTGTTGCATCACAGTTTTGCAGCCTAGAAGTCTGAGATCAAGATGACAGCAGGACCCAGCTGTGGTGGCCCAGGCAGTAGCATACCCATTTTCAGTGCTGAGAGTGACATGGCTGACCAGAGGTTCAGATTCTAAGTGGACCTACATTTAGTATGTTGTGATGATGCTCAGGGAATGAATGTTAGGTAATA
>NW_006203978.1:15200-34209 GCF_000334495.1 Tupaia belangeri chinensis
GGACCTTGAACATATTGGGCAAGGTGTTCATGGTCCTGACTAGTTAGAGGGCTGGGGAAAGGGAATTGTGGTGTGACGAGACCCTGTTGAGGGTGACACACTCTCTGTCTCTCAGTTAAAAAAAGCAGAGCCAGCAAGTGGTATACTGGTTAAGGTACTGGACTCCGATATAGCTGACTATGGTTCGAGTCCTGGACATGGCGGTTTGAAACTCACACTGGGTGCATGTGCATGCATGCCCAAAATCTGGAGAGGAAAGTGGAGGAGAAGGGATTACAGCATGGCTATCTGCCCTGGGGGTATGGTGATTTCTCACTTTCTCTGTGTCTGTCTCTCACGTGAGCACATGTGCCCTATAGCAAAAATCTCTCTCTTTCTCAAAAAAAAAAAAAAAAGATGCTAGTGGGGTTGATTCTTTTGGCAGGTGAAAAAGGAGAATCTGTTCTGTGCCTCTCTTCCAGCTCCGGGTGGTTTGCTAGCAATCTTTGGCATTCTTTAGCTTTTACTGCATCATCCTAATTTCTGTCTTTATCTTCCATTGGCATTCTCCTGTGCATGTGTCCAAATTGCCCCCTTTTATAGAGACATTAGTAATACTAGGTTAGGTGCCCACACTACTCCAGCCTGACTTCATTCTAATTTAACTAATTACATTTGTAATATCCTAATTCCAAAAAAGGTCTCATTCAAAGATAATGGGGGTTAAAACTTCAACATACGGATTTTGGAGAGACAATTCCACCTGTAACAGATATTTTATCATGAAAGAAAAAGGGAAAGAAGGAAAGAAGAGAGAAAGGGAGCAGCCCCTGACATCCAGAAGCTGGCCTGGCATGCATAGCTAGGCTGTGTTATTTTCCTGTTGGATGTAAACAGTCTCATAGCATCTAGTCTAGCCTCAGATAAGGTTAGTTTGAGGCCATGATAAAATGAGACAACACGGGCCGGCAGGTGGTATGGTGGTTAGTGGGGTTGGATTCCCACATGGCTGGCTGAGATTTGAGTCTCAGACCTAGTGGCTTGCTTTCTCGCTTTCCCCTTCTCTCTCTCTGTCTCTGTACGGTCAAATTAAAAAATAATAATAACAAATGGAATTAAATAAATAAATATTTTTTTGAAAAAATGAGGCAAAGCAAAGCTACCTTATTTTATTATTTAGTTGTTTGTTTATTTATTTATTTAAATAAATAAATGGGAAAATAACTTTATTTCCTGGGAAGCAGGCAGGCATCCAGGCTCAGAACTTCTGGAACTGCTTCTTGGTGCTGGCAGCCTTGGTGACCTTCAGCATGTTGAAGCACACAGTCTTGGTCAGGGGCTGGTACCTGCCCACCATGACGATGTCGCCAATCTGGATGTCCCTGAAGCAGGGGGACAGGTGCACAGACATATTCTTGTGGCACTTCTTGAAGTGATTGTACTTGCAGATATAGTGGAGGTAGTCCTGGTGGATGACAATGGTTCTCTGCATCTTCATCTTGGTCACCACACCAGACAGGATCTGTCCTCCAATGGACATGTTACCAGTGAAGGGGCATTTCTTGTTGATGTAAGTACCCTCGATGGCCTCTTTGGGAGTCTTGAAGCCCAGACCGATATTCTTGCAGTATCTTGGAATCTTCTCCTTGCCAGTTTCTCCCAGAAGGACCCTCTTCTTGTTTTGGAAGATGATTGGCTACTTTTTTTAAGCATATTCAATCTGAATGTCCACCATCTTCCTGGCCGCCTGAAAAAAAAAAAAACCTATTTATTTATTTATTTCAATTTGATCAGAGAGAGACAGAGAGAGGGGCCAAGTGAGAAAGCAGGCCACCAGGTCTGGGACTTGAACCACGGCTGGCCATGTGGGAGTCCAGCGCCCTTAACCCCCATGCTGCCTCCTGGCCCCTTATTTTATTATTTAAAAAAATTTTTGTCAGATGGTATATATGCTTGTGGGAGGGGGAGGAGAGATAAAGAGAGAGCTAAAACACACCCTCCATGGGGAATGGTCATACTGCAATCCCTTCTTCACCATATCTCGTACTTTTGGGATTTGGGGCATGCACACACACATCCCTGGTATGTTCCTCAAGCCCCCAGGTCTAGGACTTCAACAGTGCAGTTGGTCATGTGGCATCCAGCTGTTTTAACTACCACACCACTGGCTGACCATGCAAAGCTACTTTATAATATTGTCTAAATACAGACAAAACATGAGCCAATAGGTGGTGTGTTGGTTAAGGCACTGGACCCTACATGGCAATCTGTGCAGTTCGAGTCCTGCACACAGTGGCTTGGAAAACACACCAGGTGTATGTGTGTACATGCCCAAAGTCCCGGTAGGAGAATGGAGAAGGGATTGCAGTGTGGCCACCTTGCCTGGGGTAATTTCTTACTTTCCCTTTCTCTCCGGAAAGTGCATGAGCCCTATGGCAAAACAAAAAGAAAAGAGAGAGAAGAAGGAAGGAAGGAGGAAAGGAAGGAAGGAAAAGAGAAAAGAAAAGAAAAAGGAAAGAAAAGAAAATTAAGCATCTTGAGATGGGACAATTTTCTTGTATTATCTAGTTGGGCTCAGTATAATCACAAGACTCTTTTTTTTTAAAGGATTATTTTTAATTTTTAAATTTAACTTTACTTATTTTTACTTTGACCAGAGAGTGACACAGAGAGAGAGAGAGTGGGAAAGTGAGAAAGCAAACTGCCAGGTCCAGGACTCGAACCGCAGTCGGCCATGTGGGAGTCCAGAGCCCTTAACCATCATGCCACCTGCTGGCCTCTCATGAGACTCTTAAATAAGGGGGATAGGATGGTTATTGTCTGGTTATTGTCACTGAATACAATATAATGACACAAACCAGTCAGTTATAGTAATATAATAATGTAGATGTTTGTGGGGAGTGATCCCCAGCTTGTGAAGTCATTGTGCTGTTCACAAAGTATGTACCATGATGTGAGATCTCTGTTTATGTATGTATGTCTGTGGCCAGCCCAGTAAAGATCCCCCAAAGGTGTCCAGCAAAGAGATGTGACGACAGAGGCAGAGATCAGAGAGAGGTTCGAAGATGAAATGCTGAGGGCTGGGTCCAGCAGGTGGTGTGGTGGTAAAAGGTATTGGACTCCCACATCCAACTGCAGTGCAAGTCTCAGACCTGGTGGCTTGCTTTCTCACTTTCCCTCTCTCTCTCTCTCTCTGTATCTCTCTGATCAAACTGGAAAATAATAATAATAAATAAAGTTAAATAAAAAAGGATAGATGAAAAAAAATTATAAAAGAAATGCTGAGGGCTTTGAAGGTGGGTGAAAAGCAAAGAGATGAAAGGCTGCAGGCAGCTCTAGAACCTGTGAAAGACAAGGAAACGATTCTTCCCTAGAGTCTCCAGAGGGACAGAGTGAGAGCGAGAGAAAGAGGGAAAGTGAGAAAGCAAATGGCCAGGTCCAGGACTTGAACTGTGGCTGACCATGTGGGAGTCTAGTGCCTCCAACCATCATGCCGCCTGCTGACCCCTTTTATTTTCTTTCTTTTTTTAAAAAAATAATTATTTTATTTAACTTTATTTATTTATTTACTTATTTCTCTTTCTGTCTCTGTTTCATCCAATTAAAACAAAATGGTTCATGGAAAAATGGAAATAAAGTATGAGTTTTCTTTGGTGCAAAGTGTTTTAAAATTTGTGTATAGTTTTACCATACTACGTATTTTTAAAAATTATTATTTATTTAATTTTATTTATTCATTCATCTATTTTAATTTGACCAGAGCGAGACACAGAGTTTGAGAGGGGGAAAGGGAGAAAGGAAGCCGCCAGGTCTGGGACTCGAACCGTGGTTGGCCATGTGGGAGTGTCCAGCACCTTAACCACCTGCTGGTCCCCCATACTACGTATTTTTCATGAACTTTTTGACTCCGTCTCCCCACATATCACATAAAGTGAGGGCTCTGAAATATTTGCAGTATTTGCAATTTCTGATCTGATTATGACCACATGTCAATTAATGATGTCTCTTTCTTTTTTTTTTTTTTTTTTGAGAGATTTTCACTGTAGGGCGCGTGCGCTCGCCAGACAGACAGAGAGAGACATAGAGACAGAAAGCGAGAAATCACCCCCCAGGGGAGATGGTCACACCGCAATCCCTTCTCCTCCATTCTCCTCTCGGGATCTTGGGCACGCACGCACACGTGCCTGGCGTGAGTTTTTAAGCCACCGGGTCCGGGACACGAACCGCGGTCGACTACGTGGGAGTCCAGCGACATAGCCATTACGCTAACTGCTGGTTCCCAATTAATGATGTCTCTGATGTCTGTAAGTGTATTCCTAGGATGTGAATTCCCTGATGTACTCGTAGGAGGGTCTAGTGTTGTGAATTTTCTCATCTACTTGCTAGTAAGTGAACCTTGTGTGAGGTCCATAACCATTTGAAGATGTGCGTCCCAGGATTTGCATTCTCTGATCTCTTTCTGGTCCTTACCCTAGGATGTGTGGTCTTTGATCTAGTTGGGTCTATATGTCCAGAGTACGAAGTTTATGAGCTCTTGGTGGTGTTAGGTCCCATGACCTCAAGCCTCTGATGTTTGTGGCTCCATGTCCAGCTTGTGAAGTCTCTGATCTGTTGGTGTATGTCCCAGGATGTGACCTAACTGATCTGTTTGTGGGTGGTGCCTGAGGGTGTGAAATGTCTGATGGGTTCACTGGTGAATGAATGAGACTATGAAGCCTTTGACATGTGTTGAAGGAATTCTCTCGGAATCTGGAGCTTTCTGATCTATTTGTGAAAGCCTGTTCTAGGAAATGTTTAGTGTCTGAGCTCTTTATGGATACACATTCCAGAATGTGCATATGTACGGACATACATTCCAGAATCTGACAACCTGCAGCATGCATGCCCCAACAGCTGTCAGATCTCTTGAGTTTTGGGGGGTACATTTCTAAGGATATGTGATTCTTTTGTTTGTGCACACACACATACACACACACACTTACACATGGGGGAGGGGGAAATCCTTAAAAAGTTCATAGAAAATGCATATTATGAAAAAACTATCGGGAGCCAGCAGTTAGCGTAATGGCTATGTTGCTGGACTCCCACGTAGTCGACCACGGTTCGTGTCCCGGACCCGGTGGCTTAAAACCCACACCAGGCGTGTGTGCGCGCGTGCCCGAGATCCTGAGAGGAGAATGTAGGAGAAGGGATTGTGGCGTGGTCATCCCCTCTGGGGGGTGATTTCTCACTTTCTGTCTCTCTGTCTCTGTCTGTCTGGCGAGCGCACACGCCCTATAGTGAAAAACCTCTTAAAAAACAAAACAAAACAAAACAAAACAAAACAAAAAGAAACAAACTATGCATACATTTTTAAAATGTTGCACCAACATAAACTTGTATTTTAATTGCTTTTCCATAAACCTTTTGAATATATATATATAATCTGTTGTTGGTATGTATGTATCCAAGTTGTGAAGGTTTTGAACTCTTAGTGGGTTATTTTTCTTGTTACGAAAACCTTTGACATGTTAGCAGGTGGCATGGTGGTTTGGGTGCTGGGCTTCCACATGGCCGACTGTTTAGAGCCCTGGATCTGGTGGCTTGCTTTCTTACTTTTCTTTCTCCCTTGTGAGCACACGTGGCCTGTAGCAAATTTAATAATAATAATAAATAAAATTAAATAAATAATTCTAAAACAATAAAAAGAAAACTGACATGTTTGGGAATACGTCTCAGGATACAAGTTCTTATATCTCTCTATACATGTACATTGCATGATCTCAGGTCTATGATCTATTTCTGGCTTTTTTTTTCTTAGCCTTCGAGATCTCTGGTTTGATTTTGAGTAGATACAGAAGGATTTGAAATGGCTGATTTGTTTGTGGGTATCTATTCAAGTTGTGAGATCTCCAATCTGCTTGTGAGTATATATCTCAAAATCTCTGGTCTCTGTACTTATTTTTGGGTGTATGCCCTGCTTGTAAGGTCTCTAACCTTCATGTTGCAGGATTTGAGGCCTCTGTTCTTGTTTTGGTTGTATTTCTTGCATGAGGGCTCTGATCTGTTTGTGAGTGTATATATCACAGTAAACGAATGTTCTCTTTATGTCTGTTTGTCAAGGCTGTGAGGTCTATTCAGTTTTTTGTTATACATCCCCATCTGTGAGGTACCTAATCTGCTTGTGAGTTTATTTCTAAGAATGTGTTTCTCTCTGCAGTTTGTGTACGTCTGTCCCAGATTCGGATGTCTGATCTGTTGGGGATGTATTTACCATGATGTGGGGTCCCTAATCTCTTTGTAGGTATATATCGTATCATGTCAGGTCCCTGTTCTCTTTGAGTGTGTACATCCCAGGTGGCGAGTTTTCTTATGTATTTATGAATTGATTGTAGATTTGGAGTATTTCTTGGAATATGCCCTAGAATGTGTCTCTCTGCTCTTTTGGGATGTATGTTAGAGGGCAGGAGGTGTCTGATCTACTTGGAACTGTATGACTCAGATTGTGAGGTCTGAAAGCTGTTTGTGTGTATATGTCCCTAGTGGCTGAAAAATAACACTTAAAGAAGGAAACTCTGAGGACCAGCAGATGGCGTAATGGTTACTTCGCTGGACTCCCACGCAGTCAATCACCATTTGAGTCCCAGATCGGGTGGCTTGAAACTCACACTGGGTGTGTGTGCATGCATGCCCAAAATCCCAAGAGGAGAACAAAGGAGAAGGGATTGAGTCATGATCATACCCCCTGGGGGGTGATTTCTCACTTTTTGTCTCTCTCTGTCTCTCTGGTGAGTGCACGTGCCCTATACCAAAAATCTCTCTAAAAGGTGGGGGGGAGCGGACTCTGCAGATGTGATTAAGTTAGGCATCCTCAGATGGCAAATTGCCTTAGATTATCTAAGTAGGCCCAATATATTCACAAGTGTCCTTATATGAGGGAGGCAAAAGTCAGAGAATATGATGTAGTGACAGAAACAAAGTGAATAAATGATGTAATCTTGTGAGCAGAGGTCAAAGAAGAATAGAGCTAGATGGATATGCAGAGAGAGACAGAGAAAGGATGGAGGGAGAGAGGGAAGAAGAGATTCAGGTGAACCACTCCTGGCTTTAACAGTGAAGGAAGGGGTGGTAAACTCAGGAGTACGGGCATCCGACAGGAACTAGATTCTTCCGGAGAAACTCCAGAAGGAAGTGAGTTCTATCAACCCCTATTTACGCTGCAAGACTCCTTGGTGGTCTTCTGTTCTACAGAAATGTGAGATAATAAATCTGTGTTGTTTTACAACAAAAAGATGGTGGTGGTTTGTTTTAGCAGCAGTAGAAAACTAATACAGTGCCACAGGTTGTGATGCCTCTGCCTGGTTGTTGGTGCCCATCCAAGGATATGAACTCCATGATCTGTTTGTGTGTGTCTTTTTTTTTTTTTTTGAGAGGTTTTTGCTATAGGACATGTGCAATCTCCAGAAAGACAGAGAGACACAGAGAGATAGAAAGCGAGAAATCACCCCCTTGGGGGGACGTCCACACTGTAATCCCTTCTTCTCCATTCTGCTCTCAGGATCTTGGGCGTGTACGCACATGCGCCCAGTGTGAGTTTAAGTCACTGGGTCTGGGACTCAAGCCACGGTCGACTACATGGGAGTCCAGCAACATAGCCATTACGCTAACTGGTGGTCCCGAATGTGTGTCTTATAGTGGAGGTCCCCGATCTCTACTGGTGGGTGTATGAACCAGGGTATGTCTCTGATCTCTTGACCTGTTTGGTGGTGCGTGCCCCCAGAATGTGTGCTCTCTGCTGTTTTAGGAAGTACATGTCCTAGGATGAGAAGTCTTCATGCTGATTTTGTGTACATTTCCCAGCATATGAGTTCTCTGATATGTTGAGGTGTATGTGTCCAGGATGTAAGGATTCTCAGCTCTTTGTTGGGTATATTTCCTTTTGCTTGAAACCCCTGATCTGCTTCTGGATTTATGTCCCAGGATGTGAGACTTCCTGATCAGTTTGTTTGTGTCAGAGTATGAAGCTTCTGGTATGTTTGCTGGTGAAGGAAGCAGAGAGTGAGGTCTCTCACTTCTTTGGGAGAGTTCTCTCAGGAAGTGAGTTCTCTGATCTGATTCTGAATGCATGTCCTAGAATGTGAGATTGCTGATCTGCTTGTGGATGTATATTGCAGGTGTGGGTTTTCTGAGCTGTTTGTGGGTATAAGTTCCAGGTTGTTGGATCTGTGATATTTGGTGGGGGGACTTCCAAGTGGATGAGGTTTGTGATTTGTATGCTGGTCTATGTGGCATATGTCAGGTTTATCATCTGTGTGGTATATATCAACAGTGTGAGGTTTCTGAATACTTTGTGGGTTTACACCTTCTGGTATGAGACCAATATTGTCTACTTACAACAGAGTTACTTTTAAAAAATTATTTATTTTTATTATTTTTAATTTGGTATAGGGCCTGTGTGCTTACCAGAGAGAGAGAGAGAGAGAGAGAGAGAGAGAGAGAGAGAGAGAGAGAGAGAGAGAGCACGACAGGGAGAGCAAAACCACTGCTAGCAATGTGGGAGTCCAGCACCTTAACCACCATGCCAGCTGCTGGCCAGAACAAAGTTACTTATAACAAAGTTGCTATTGTTGGGGCTGAACTTGTATCTTTTCCAAAGCTGTGGAGAAACTTGTGGAAACTGGCTTGTACTGAAAAAACACAAGATAGTGTCATGGAGCCTGCACCATACATGCTTAGCAGAGATCCAAAGTAACCTCAGGATGTGAAAGCCCACAATACCCCCAGCTCTGTCCATTATGCTATTTTATGAACATGCAGTGTATGAAGAAGCACTATATGCCTTCTGCACATGTCCACCTGGAATCTAACCTCCTTGTGCCCAAGAGCCCATCGCAAAGTGTCCTCACCCCTCCCATACTAACAACAAACATAAATACCAACCTACTTCTGCCTTGGGAAGGGTAGATTTGAGCCATCCTCCTATTTCCTTATTTAGTCGCTTGGCAATAAACCTTCCCCCCACCTTTTAAAGAAATAATTATTTATTTAAATTTGTTCATTTTTTTTTTTAAATTTTTAAATTTGCTATAGAACCAGTGTGCTTGAGAGAGACGGCTTGTGTGCTTGAGAGAGAGAGAGACAGACAGACAGAAAGAGAAAGTGAGAAAGCAAGCTGCCAGGTCTGGGACTTGAACCACAGTCAGCCATGTGGGAGCTCAATTCCTTAACTACCATGCCACCTGCCAGCTCTAAACTTTCTGCTTATCAAAATTGCCCTGTGGGGCCCAGCAGTTGGTGTAATGACTATGTCGCTGGACTCCCATGTAGTCGACCGTGGTTCGAGTCCTAGACCTGGTGGCTTAAACTCATGCCAGGTGCATGTGCGTGCATGCCCTAGATCCTGTGAGGAGAATGGAGGAGAAGGGATTGCGGTGTGGCCACCCCCCTGGGGGGGTGATTTCTCGCTTTCTGTCTCTCTGTCTTTCTGGCGAGCGCATGCCCTATAGCAAAAAAACTCTCCAAAAAAAATTTTTTTTCCCTGTGTACCTGTTTTAGAATTGGGCCAGCTTGTGCAGGTGAACTCCTTAGGTTTGGTAATAATATCTCTTGTGTGTATGTCCAAAGACAGCAGGGATTAGTACTTCTTCAGGGAGTACTAATTTTTTTTGCATGTAAGGTCTGTGACCTGTTGGTTCATGTTGCAGGATGGGAGGTCTCTGTTGTGGTTTTGGTTGTGTTTCTCATATGGGTCTCTGATTCACTTGTGCATGTGTATCCAGTATACTATATCACCTCAGGATGTTTGTAAAAGATGTGAGACCCATCTCTTTGTGATTCTATGTCCAATTTTTGAGGTCTCTGACCTGATTTCAATAATTTTTTTTTTCTGCTTTCTGTGTGTGTGTGTGTATCCCAGAGTCAGAGGTCTGTTCTGTTTGGGGGCGTTTATCCCAGAATATGAGGTCCCTGATCTCTTTGCAGATAGATATCCTAGCACATCAGGTCCCTATTCTTTTTGGGTCTGTAGGCAGGTCTCTGAATTCTTTTATGTCTTTGTGAGTTTAATTTCCAGATATGGGAATATAAGCATTTAGGAATATAAGCATTATTTGATGAATGAACCCAGAGCGTGTGGCTGTGATCTTTTTGTAAATATGTCCCAAGGTGGGAGTTCTCTGATCTCTTTGGAGGTATAGGACTCCAGCTGTGTGATCTCAGGTTTACGGGTGAATGGCCCAGGATGTAAGGTTTCTGTTTCTGTGTGCATGTATGTTTTTTAGTCAAACAATGGATCCCCCAAATATGTGCTTGCTCCATTCCTGGAATTTGCTAATATATTAATATTATCAGGAAAAGGGACTTTGCAGATATGTATTAGGTAAGCATCCTGAGATAAGGGATGCTATCCTGGACAATTCAGGTGGGCCCAGTCTAATCGCAGAGTCTTTTTATATGAGGAAGGCAGGACTTTCAGGGTCAGCGAAGACTAAGTGATTGCATAAGTCCAGTCAGAGATGACCACATGATGACAGGAGTAGAGTCACAAAAGGTGATGTGATGAAAAAAAGCAGAGGTCAGCAAGAGAAAGATTTGCAGGCAAAACACTTCAATCATCAGATCTCTTTGCAGTTTATGTTGCAAGATGTCACGTCTACCACCATCTGGGTATATTTTTCAGCACATGAAATGTCTGACTTGATTTTAGGTGTATGTTGCAAGATTTGAAGCCTCTGATCTGTTTGTTTGTTTTGTATGCTCTAGAATTTGAGGTCACTGAGCTGTTTGTCCACGTATGTTGATGACTTGGAAGTCTCTGATCTTTGTGTGTGGCTGTGTGTCCAGAATATGAGGTCGCCAATCTTTTTGTGAGCGTATATCCCAGGATGTGAACTCTTTGATCTGTTTGTGGTTGTATTCCCAGGATTCAGGTCACCGATATGTTTATGGGTATGTATCTCAGGATCTTTCTTTCTCTCTCTCTTTTGGCTGTAGGGCACAAGTGCTTGCTAGAGATAGAGAGAGAGGGAAAGTGAGAAAACACCTCCAAGGGGAGATGGCCACCCTGCAATCTCTTCTCCTCCATTCTCCTCTCAGGGCTTTGAGCACACACATATGTGTGCCTGGTGTGTCCTCTAAGCCGCTGGATCTGGGATCCAAACTGTGCTGTCAGCCATGTGGGATCCAGCTGCCCAACTGCCACACTACAGTCTGGCCTTCAGAATTTATGAGTACCCTTTGTGGGTGTAGTTCCTGGACATGAGGCTTTGATTTGTTTGCTGTTGTATTTTTCTAGGACACAAAGTTTGTAGATGCTTTGTGGGCATATTTTGCATATTATATGTTTGTGATCAATTTGAGGGTAGTTGTCCTAGAATGGGAGGTTTCTAATCTGTTTCTGGACATATTTCCCAGGTCTGTGAACATTTTGTCCATGTATGATCCAGGCTGTGGTTGATCTGATCTCTTCGTGGATAGTGTAGTCAGGCATTAGAGGTCTCTAATTTGTTTCTTGCTATTTGTTCCAGGATGAAATTCCAAACCGTTTGTGGATACATGTCTCAGGGTGCGTGGTCTCTGATCTGTTTGTGGATTTATGTATCCTAGTGCTTGATTGTCTATACTCTCTTTGTGGATTTGTTTCCCAGATTCTTGAATACTTTTCCTAGAATGTGCATTTCTCATGTCTTTTCCATGTTTGTCCTGGGATGGGCAGTCTCTGATCCCTCTGTGAGTACATGTCCTTTAGTATATAATCTCTGATCCTCTGCTCTGGTGTATGTCTTTGGATGTGAAGTTTCTGTTGTGATTATGGGTGTGAGTTCTAAAACATGAGTTCCTCTGACCTCTTTTTAGGTTTATGTCCCAGGATGAGAGGTCTTTCATCCAGTTCTCTGTGTATTTTCAGTTTGCAAGATCTGTTACCTATTTGGGGGTGTATGTCCAAGGTTGTGAAGTCTCCGATCTCTTTGACGGTCTGTGTCCCAGAATCTCTGATCTGATTGTGAGTGTACATTGAGCTGTGGATCTCTGATCCTTTTGTGGTTGTTGTCTCTCAGGATGAGCGTATTCTCATATGCTCTTAACTGTTTGCCAATAGTGTGTGGTCTGTGATCTGATTGTGGCACTGTGTCCCAGTGTATGAGGTTTTGACCTGTCTTTGTCCCAGCATGTGAAGTCTCTGAGGTGTTTTGGGTTTATGGTCCAGGATCTGAATCGCTAGTCTTTTTGTACATGCATGTGCTAATATGGGAGGCCCCTGGTTATTCTTTGGTTTATATCCCAAGGTGTGAGTGCTCTGCTCTGTTTGTGGGGTGTACATCACAGCACGTGAAGTACCTGATCTCTATATGCATATGTCCCAGGGATTGAAGTCTATAATCTGTTTGTGGGTGTGAGGCCCTGGATCTTATTTGTCTGAAATATCTGGTTATACATCTCAGCTTATATGGGTTTTAACCTTTCTGTATGTCACAGGATATGAGGTCTCTGCTTTTTTCTGGGTGTGTGCTTCCTAGAATTTGAATTCTCTGAGCTGTTTTTGCCTGTTACAAGGTATGAAGTCCCTGATCTGTTTATTGGTATATGTCCAGGATGTGAGGTCTCTGATCTGTTTGGTTATGTCAAGAGGATTTGAGGTCTCTGAGTTATTTGATATTCTGCATCCAGCATACTAATTTTCTGAATTATATTTTGGGGCCTATATTCTAACTCTCAGAAGGCTTTCTGAATCCTGAGCCTTTTCTGTCAACATGCCGGGGGGTGAGTTCACTAAGCTGTTGGGTGACTGTTTCCATCATGAGGTCTCTGAGCTACTTGGCCACCTGCCTCCTAGAATATGTGGTCCCTGAGTTCTTTTGGTGTCAGAATTCCTTGCTTTGTTTGAGATATTTTCTCAGGTGTGAAGTCTCTTTTCCTTTCTGGAGGCCTCAGTTCCAGGGTGTGATATATCTGATTCATTAGGTATTTATTCCAGGGTTAAGGTTTCTGAGCTTTTAGTGGGTGTGTAATTTTTTGGAGCCATTTAAAGGTCTGTATCTGGTGTGTGAGATCTCTTTGTGGTGGTCTCTTACAGAGGAGTATGATGTCTCTGAACTATTTAGCAGTCTCTCTTTTCAGGTTTACTCTTGTATGAGGACTGATGTTTTCGGGTGTCTGTACCCAGGGTGTCATCTCTCTGAACCATTTTGAGCTGAATGAGTTCTCTATGATGTTGTGGGTTTTGTACTAGGGTTGATTTCTCTGAGTAGTTTCGGGATCTGTTTCAGAGAATGATGTTTCTCTTGATGTCTTCTTACTATTTCAGGTCTCTGAGGTGATGTTTCTCTTGATGTCTTCTTACTATTTCAAGTCTCTGAGGGGCTTCACCCTCTGTACCCTTAAGTATGAGATCTCTGTATCCCATGGTATTGATTTCCCTCATCTGTTGGGTTGTTTCTTTTTTTTTTTTTTAAGAGTTTTTTTTTTTTTTTCTCCAGCGTGTGTGCTTGCTAGAGAGACAGAGACAGTTTTAAAAGTTTTTTGTTTTTTTTCTACAGGGCGTGTGTGCTTGCTAGAGAGACAGAGACAGAATCACCCCCCACCCCCAGGAGGGATGGCTACATCACAATCCCTTCCCCTACATTCACCTCTTGGGATTTTGGGCACACATGTGCACGCACACACACACACCCCCCCCCAGCATGGTTTTCAAGCCACCAGAACTGGGACTCGAACCATAGTTGGCCACATGGGAGTCCAGTGTCTTAACCAGTACACTGCCTGCTGGCTCTGGTTTACATTCCTAAGGGTGAGGTAGTTTGTGTTGTAAGAGGCTCAGTCCCAGGGTATGAGGTCTCTGACTTATTAAGGTCTTTTTCTAGGGTTTGAGCAATTTGGGGTTATGTTGGAGACTTGTGCCCAGATCGTTATTGAGCTGTTTGTAGAGTCTGCGTACTAGGGTGCAAATTGTGTTAACTCTGAGCATTTTGGCATTGTATGTCTGCTCCGTGAGGTCTCTGGCCTGTTTGTGGGTCTATTTTCCAGGTTATGTGGCTAATTCTTTGAGGATTTGTGTCCCATAATGTGAAGTGCTTGAGTCATGTGAGCATACGTAGCCAGGCTGTGAAGTTTTTGAACTGTTTTCGTGTCTGACTCCCAGGCTAAACAGGCTAAAAGTTCTTTGAGCCGTTTGTGAACCTGTGTCCATGATGTGAGAACTCTAAGTTGTTTTGGGTCTGTGTCCCAGTTATGAGGTCTCTTTGCTGTTTGTGGTCAATTTTGTCCAGAATATGAAGTTTCAGATCTGTTTAGTGATAATGTGCCCATGTCTGTCAGGTATCTGAAATCTTCTAGATATGAATGAATAAAAAGTTCAAGTTCTGTGAATGGTTTTGAGGTCTGAGTCAAGGGTATATTTCTGAATCATTTGGAGGTCTGTGATTAGAGTGTGGTGATTCTGAACTGTTTGAAAATCTGCACCTAGGATATAGTTTCTTAGTTGTTTGTGGTCTGTATCATAGGGTGTGAGGTCTCTAAGCTATGAAGAGGGTGTGTGTCCATATTTTCAGGTCTCTAATTTCTTTTGAATAGAGTATGAGGAGCCTCTGAGCTATTTCAGGATCTCAGTGTCCAAGCTGTGCCCAGTATATATGACATCTCTGAACAGGAAAATGTTCAGGATGTGAGCTCATCTGAACTGTGTGATGGTCTGAGAAGAGGGTACAAGGTCTCTGAACTGTTTATCCATTTTTGAGTTCTGAAAAATTAGTGCATCTTTATTCCTGATTGTGAAGTCCTTGAGCTTTGTGGGGGTCTATTATCAGATTTTCAGGTCTCTTGAGTTCTTTGGGTGTGTTGGGTAGTCTATTCTTAGGATGTCCTTGCTCTGAACTGTTTTGGGGCAGGGGGGTCTATGAGCCGTATGTTTCCCAGGTATGAATTTTCTGAGCAGGATCTGTTTCCAGGCTGTGAGAACTCTAAGCCCTTGAGGGTCTTGTGTCATGAGTCTCTGAGCTGTTTGTGGCACTATGATCTAGGGGCGGGGGTGTCTTGAAGCCAGTTGGCAGGTCTGTGTCCAAGATATGAGGTTTCAGAACCATTTAAGAATCTGTTCAGAGTGTGATCTGAAGGTGTTTGGGCAGTCTCTGTCCAGGGTGTGACATTTCAGCCCTCTGGAGGGTCTGTCCCAGGATGTTAACTCTTGGAGCAGTTTGAGTCAAGGATCAGGGTGTGAAGGCTCTGAATAGCTGAGCAGTAATATCCCACATTGTGAGGTCTTTGTGATGTTTGTGCATTTCTATCACAGAAGATCCCTGATGTGATTTGGTCTGACTCCCAGAGTATTAGCACCATTTGAAGCCTCAGAGATGTTGGGGAGTCTAAGACCCATAGTTTCAGTGATGCCCGAGTTATCTGGTATGTGCCCAGGTACGAGAGCTCTGGTGTGGGTGTATACCCCAGGGTGTGAGATCTGAGGGTTGGAACTAGCATTCAGGGTATAAAGACTATAAAGTATATGGAGGTATCTGTGTCCTAGGTACCCTGTGTGTAAGGTGTGTATTTGAATATCTTTTGTCACATAGAGTATGAGGGCTCTGGGCTGCTTGGGATTGTCACCCATGTGAGGTCTTTGAAATATGTGAATATCTGTGTCACAACATGTGAGGTCTCTGAGCAAAACTGGAGCATGGGCTTACATTCAGGCTGAAGGATAATGAAAGCCAGTGTACTTGAAGTGTCACACCTTTGTTCTCCACCTTATATCCTGGCATATATAGGTGCTCAATAAATATTTGCAGAAAAAGCTTCCTTAGCTCGCATACACTTTTCTTTTTGAATGCAGTAGACAGGCTTTGAGTTGTCTCTAAGGGCAGGGAGGGTCCAGTTAGAATTTTGTCACATTTCTGGATTTTCACTGTAGTTATTTGGTCGGCTTTTTGTTTATGGTAAGTGATAATGGTCCATTTAGATAGCAATGGATTTAGTTTGCCTATTTTTCATAAGACAGTGTCTCACTGTTGCTCTTCTGCCTCAGTCTCCCAGCAGGACTACAGGTGTGCACCACCACACCTGGCTCTTGTTCCAACAGTCGTGCTTTGCTACCCAGGCTGGCCTGGAGCTCACAACCTCCCTGCCTGTCTCCCAAACTGCTGAGATTATAGGTGCATATGCCACTGCACCCAGCCTTTAGACTGGACCAGGAATTGAACTTGGGCTTCCCATGCAGCCCAAGTCTAGAGAACACAGTGCATCTGCAGCACATGCCACTGTGACTGGCTCTAGTTTGCTTTTTTTTTTTGAGAGATTTTCACTGTAGGGCGCGTGCGCTCGCCAGACAGAGAGAGACATAGAGACAGAAAGCGAGAAATCATCCCCCAGGGGGGATGGTCACGCCGCAATCCCTTCTCCTCCATTCTCCTCTCGGGATCTTGGGCACGCACGCACACGTGCCCGGCGTGAGTTTTAAGCCACCGGGTCCGGGACACGAACCGCGGTCGACTACGTGGGAGTCCAGCGACATAGCCATTACACTAACTGCTGGTTCCCCCTAGTTTGCTTTTTAAGTGCATTTTAAAATTTAAGTATAGAGGCTAGCAGGTGACAGTGGCTAAGGTGCTGGACTCCCACAAAGCTGACTGGGGTTTGAGTCTTGGACCTGGCAGCTTGAAAATCATGTCTGGAATGTGTGTGGGTGTGCTCAAAATCCCAGGAGGAGAATGAAGAAGGGATTGCAGTGTGGCCATCCCTCCGAGAGGTGATTTCTCACTTTTCCTCTCACCGTCTCTGTCTCTCTCTCTGGTGAGTGCTCATGTCATATGGTCAAATCCTTTAAAAAGTTAAGTATAAAACAAGCTTATTTTAGGTCAAGATGTTATGCAGAGGATGACATAAGTGGTGTGCTATGGGGACTGAAATTGGGAGAATTAGTCTCCAATGGCTAAGATTTGAGGAACACATCTTCCTGAGCAACCCCCACCCCCCCTCCTACACAAGGTCCTCAATCCCCCACACCTTGGCTTATTCACTCACTCACTTTATTGATGCCCACTCCAAGCTGGGTAGGGCCAAGGGGTATACAAGAAAAGAACCAGATTCAGTCCATGCCTGAAGGTTGGTCTGGGCAGGGGTGGGCAGGACGGACACACAGACACACACAGATCTGGCATCTGGTAGCAGGGCACACAGTCTCACGTTGGGACACTCCAGACACAGGTAGTCAGGAAAGTCTTCCTAAAGAAGACTTCACAGGGGGCAGGGGAGCAAGGGGCGAGGCAGCCATCAGAACCTTCGCCTTTTGTACATCTGTAGGCAGGTAACTTTCGAAACCAGTGGACCCAGAGTGAGTGCAAACGGCTGGGGCCTGGAGGTGACAGGAGCTTCCTTCTTGCCTCATGGTATCTGAGTAGGTAAACCCTTCACCCACTCTTGGCCTTTCTGCTGTATGAGCCTCCCCTGGGATCCACCTCCGTGGTTTTCAAGGCTTCCCTGAGACAATCCACGTGGACCAGGTGCTCTGTGCTGTGCCTGGCACCTCATCAGCACCCTATCAATGCACATTATCATCCTAAGTGCTATCTACAGGCCACCTAGGTCTTGGTTCCAGCTCTGAGTAGTCCCAGCAGTCATCACACCTTAGATCAGGGCTTCCAGAACCCTGAGCCTCTATACTCCCTGAAGGCAGAGTTCAGTCCCAGCCCATCTCCAGGGCTGACAAAACCTGGGCTGCCTTCCTCTTAGTGGGCTGTGGACACCTACTGCCCTTCTAGTGGCATGTGGGTGTCCCCTTCTTAGATGTGCAGCCCTGAAGCAGAGACATAACTGCTCTTGGGGCCAACACGATCCAGTACTGTAGGCAAGCCTCAGCCCCCAGCCCTGAAGTCCCCCTCCCTTTTTTCACTAGCACAAAGTTTCTGTGGCTAGGGAACCAGCTGTTTGGCAGGCCATGACTATGGACTCTGATGTCTGCCTGCCCTGGGGTGGCTTCCCCATACCCTTGGGGCAGTAAGGAGGAGGCCTGCAACAGACCCCTTAAGCTCCAGGCAGAAGCAGGTGCAAAGACAAACATCTTTCTCTGTTGGGACTGGGCTGTGGCGCACAACTTGGATCTCCTTGATAGGTCATGAATCCCAACTGCAGAAAGTTGTGATGTCAAAAAAATTACTTCTGAAGGTAGGCGGGGTTTCTAAGTACAACCCATGAGCAGGGCTGGGAGAGGGAATGGGGACTCCTGCAGTGGGTCCTCACCACAGCCCGGAATGTGGAGCAGGTGGGGCAGGCAGAGGCCCTGGTAGTCATTCCTTAGCTGGAGGGCAACGGTGGGAATCAGGGAAGGCAGCTTCAGGCCCCTTTGGTTAGTCTGGTCTCAGACTTCTAAGGGCTAGAAGAGGTATTTGCGGCAGGATTCAGTCCCACACTTGCATTCAATACGGACCCGCTTCTTGGGGGAGCCAGGGAGCCCAGCCAGGCCAAAGTTGGAGTCCATGCGAGTGCTCTCCATGTCCACGGGGTCCACTGTGGAGTCAGCCAGGGAGGGTGAGAAGAAGGGACTTGTTAGAATACCTGGAGGAAGCACCCTGCTATCCTATTCACCGGGAGACCAGGGACCATGGGGGCTGTGAACAGGGCAGCATCTGAGAGGAGGGTCTTAGAGTAGGTTGTCTGGGGCCAGGGCCAGGGCTCAGTACTGGAGGTCAGTTGAAGCCTCCTACTGGGAGCTCTTGGGGGAGGCAACGGGCATCGGGGAAGCAAGAGAGGGGCATCTGAACTCTCCTGCTAAAGATCTGCCCTTGAGGATCTTGGAGGAATCTAGTTTGTCTAGGAGGGGACTGGCTGCAGGGCTGCAAGGGTGTCCAGAGGCTTGAGATCAGAAACAGCAAAAGGGGCCGGGACCAGCAGTTAGCGTAATGGTTATGTTGCTGGACTCCCACGTAGTTGACCGCAGTTCGCATCCTGAATCCGGTGGCTTAAAACTCACGTTGGGCGTGTGTGCATGTGTGCCCAAGATCCCGAGAGGAGAATGGAGGAGAAGGGATTGTGGCGTGGCCATCCCCCCTGGGGGGTGATTTCTAACTTT
>NW_006203978.1:34296-35516 GCF_000334495.1 Tupaia belangeri chinensis
GGGGGGAATTTCACTCAAGACAGGAATTAGGAGAGTATCTTAACTCTCCAGACAAATATCCTTCCCCAGGAGCCCTGGGAGATGTTAAGCATCTTGGGGTTGGGAATGAGGGGACTGGAGCCCTCCCCCAAAGGCTAGGTAGGGGTCTGGGAGTCTAGGTGGGACACTGGGAGTCAGGAAGACCATCTTAAAGCTCCAGCTAAAGAATTTCTCTTAATGGCTGGGATACATTGGGGAAGGGTCCTTGTGTCCCACATCACTGTGTATCCCTGCTCCCAGTCCCCTGCCAACCCTACCTTGCATGTTGTAATCAAAGGTGAGCTCCTCGCCTGCCCGGATGGTTCTTGTGGCAAAGAAAGCAATGCGGGGAAGCCGCTCATCGAGGTTGTCTATGAAGACGTTGTACACCTGTAGGTTAGGGTCACACTGGGCGAGAAAGAACAGTGGGAATGTGAGAAGGACCCAGTCTGCCCTGCCTGCCCACCTGCCCGCCTGCCCGCCTTCCCGCCTGCCCGCCTGCCAGCACCCACACTGTGGTTGACGAAGGGGGAAATGTTGCCATAGTAGGCGGCATCCACGGTATACACGTCCTCTACATAGTCCAGGTCGAAGAGGTAGGTGGCACCCTGGCGGTCGTAGCCCTGGCCGCGCCGCTCTGCCTCCTCTGAGGTAATGATCTGTGAAAGGGTCAAGGAGGTAGAGAGGTTGGCCAAGAAGGTTCAGAAAAGCAGCACTGATCCTGGCCCCTGGCCTGGCCCTGGGAGAAGAAGCCCCCTGGCCTTGGACACAAAGTGCAAAGAGTCTGTCAGTCTTTCTCTGGGGGCTGGGTCTCAGCACCCTCCCCCCACCACCCGGAGGATTCTGGCTGGCATGAGGGGTCTCAGTGGTGGGCAGAGATTAGTCACAAGGTCCATGGAGAAGAAAAGAAACCAGGCACTCCTCCTGATACCCAGAAAGAACTGCCTGATACCCAGCAAGAACTTCTTGCACCTCTTGTGCAAGAAGGGGAGGGAAGAGAACCAGCAGTTAGTGTAATGGCTATGTCTCTGGATTCCCACGTAGTCGACCGCTGTTCGTGTCCCGGACTCGGTGGCTTAAAACCCACGCTGGGCGCGTGTGCGTGCGTGCCCAAGATCCTGAGAGGAGAATGGAGGAGAAGGGATTGCAGCGTGACCATCCCCCCTGGGGGGTGATTTCTCACTTTGTGTCTCTATGTCTCT
>NW_006203978.1:35623-47702 GCF_000334495.1 Tupaia belangeri chinensis
AAAGAGAAACAGAAAGAAATATCCAGAGCATGATGGGGAGAAAGAGACTGAATGGCTTAGGATAAGAGAGGCTAAGCCAGCCCCAAAGAGTGAGAGAGTCATGGCCAGGAGGGTGAGGAAAATGAGAGGGAAGAAAGAGACCTGGAACAGTGGGGAAAGGAGACCAGGAGTAAGTCTAAGGAGAAGACCCCCAAGAATCTGAGATGGCAGGAAAAAGGCCAAAAACTTGAGACAAGGGCTGTTCCCACAGACTAGTGGTTAAAGGAGCCAGATACACACATGGTTGACAGTGGTTTGAATCCTGACCCTGGTGTGCATGTGTGTGTACATGTGTGTGTGTGTGAGTGGAGAAATGAAGGGACTATGGCATGACTACGCCCCACTGGAGGTGCTTTTCCTTCTCTCTCTGGTGAGCATATGCACCCTCTGGGAATTAAAAAATTATCTTAAAGAAATCTTAAGAAGAAAAATTAGAGAGAGGGAGGGACCAGCAGTTAGCATAATGGCTATGTCGCTGGACTCCCATGTAGTTGACCACAGTTCGAGTCCCAGACCCGGTGGCTTAAACTCACGCCAGGCACGTGTGCATGCATGCCCAGGATCCCGAGAGGAGAATGGAGGAGAAGGGATTGCAGCGTGGCCAACCCCTCTGGGGGGGTGATTTCTCACTTTCTTTCTCTCTGTCTCTGTCTGGCGAGCGCACGTGCCCTATAGCAAAAACGTCTCAAAAAAAAATTAGAGGGAGATGAGAGGAGACAAGAGTGCAGGTGAGAGGAATGCCCCTCAGCCCTGAGTCCACACAGGGCCGACAGCTGTCACTTAAGACAGCAGCAGGTGTCTTCTCTCCAGCTGGGCCTCATCTGTCCTAGTAAACATGAGGCTGCACCACCCTCCTAGCCACAAATTCAGCCTCCCAAATGCTGCACATGTATTCTCCACCCTACTCTACCCCACCCTACCAAGTCTCTCGGGCCCCATCATTCCTCTTCCCACTGGGGCCAGCAACCCCAACCTTCTGGTAATCCTCAAGTATAGCAGACTATGCCCTTCTCTGGGCAAGGGTCCCACTGAGTCCACGACTGCCCTCTCCTCAGACTAGGGTGCTCCTTGGCTGAGGCAGGGCTCTTTCTGCACTTTTAAGTTTCTTCCTACTTCTTCCCAGCCTTTATTAGAGACAAAAGCCAGCACAGCGCACAGCCTCGGGGAGATACACAAACAGTGCTATGTATCTTTCTTCTGTTTCCTAGCCTGGCTACCATGCCCAAGTGGTGCCCCAGGAAGCTCACTCCCTTCCTCCCACACCTCATCTTTACCTCATCTTCATTCTCTCTCCATCAGAGACTCACTGCCAAAAACTGGCACTGGACACAAACCCAGAACCCTGTCTTGCTCACCCTCATGTGGGCTAGTGACCACACTCTTCTGACTTTGAAATCTGTGCCCTTTTCTTGATTATTCTGGTCTTTTTTTTTTTTTAAGACCCTCCAGCCTATGCTTGTCCAAATGCTGGTTCACCATGCCTTTTCTTTTTTTTTTTTTTTAAGAATTATTTATTTTTCATTTTTATTTATTCACTTACTTATTTTATTTTGACCAGAGAGAGACACATAGAGAGAAAGTGAGAAAGCAAGCCACCAGGTCCAGGACTTGAACCATGGTCAGCCATGTGGGAATGTCTAGTGCCTTAACCACCATGCCACCTGCTGGTCCCCATCACCATGCCTTTTCTAACCAAGATTCCCTCCTGGGGCCACACCACTGACTGACACAGGTGCTAGCTCTGTTCCTTGAGGAACCTAGCTCCCTTGTACCCAAGTTCTGTTTGATTATGTATTCATTTGGTGGATTATTATCTAAGTGTACCCTGTACCTAGGCCCTGCTCTCAGGGATCACAGTTGGGTGTGGGACACACAGATATCGGGCTTGTTCCCCACCCTCAGAGGTCACAGCCTAGTGACAGAGAAAAAACTACAGGGCAAGATGTTGATCAGGAAAAACAGTACTTAGTGTTCCGGGGGGGAATGGAAAAGTGATGCATCTTTGAAAGCAAGCTGCAGATCATAAAAGGGCTTTGATACTGGATGGAGGAATGGGGACTCTCTCCTGTGCTGAGAGACAGAGTGGAAGCCAAAGGAGTGTTTAGAGGTAGAGTAAGTCAAGGTCAGTTCTCCTCCAACTCTTAGAGAATAAGCAGTCTTCCTCCCTCAAAAGTTATTTCTGTAGGCAGCAGCCTTCCTGGCCACCTCTCTAATTAAGCTCAGGGATCAAAGGGCAGCTTCTCCCAGGATCGCCAGCCAGCAACAGCCTACTGGGTGGTATCTGAACCTTCTCTTTAATTGTAGCACCTCCTTGAGACAGAGGGAATGCCCACGTCCTCAGTTCTCATCTCCATCTTCCTGTCTCTTCTGCCCCTACTTGCTCCCCCAGTCTTACTAGGAGTGAGTCATACAGTAAGCCCTCCAGGGCACAAACGGTTCCTTCTCTCCTCTTTTCAGTCCTACTCTGTAATGGCTGGTGCACTCTGAAAATTAGGGATCCTGTGCCCCTCCTCCCTAGCAGCTCTCTAGAATGAATGGGGAAGATAGGCTGTAAGCTGGCAGTTTAGAATGGGCGCTGATGGGAACACAACTAGAAGACTAAGAGTCAGCTGCTGTGCTGCCCTGCCCTCTCCTGGATATAGGATCTTCTCTCTGAGCCAGTTTCCTTAGTCGAAAAAAATAAGAGATAGAGAAAGAAAAAGAAAGAAGGAAAAAAAGAAAAGGAAGGAAGGAAGAAGCCAGCCAGGTGGCATAGTGATTAAGGTGGCTGGATCCCAGATAGCTGACTGTGGTTCAAGTCCCCCTGGTGGCTTGAAAGACACACTGAGAAGGTATGCATGCACGTCCAAAATCCTGAGAGAATGGAGGAGGAGGGACTGTGATGTGGCCATCCTCTCTGGGGGGTGATTTCACACTTTCCCTCTCTCTTTCTCCAGTGAGCACAGGCGGCCTACTACAAAAACAAAACAAAACAAAACAAAACAAAACAAAACAAAACAAAACAAAACAAAACAAAACAAAACAAAACAAAACAAAACAAAACAAAACAAAACAAAACAAAACAAAACAAAACAAAACAAAACAAAACAAAACAAAACAAAACAAAACAAAACAAAACAAAACAAAACAAAACAAAACAAAACGAGAAAAGAATGAAAGAAAAAGGCCACTAGGCCTGGCAGAACACCAGTTTTAGATACTTGGGCATTTATTTTTTTCACCCACTTTATTAGCTTTGTGACTCTGAACAAGTTACTATATCTCTCTGCACCTCAATGTTCTCATCTGTAAGAACGATAGTGACAAAAACCCAATCTGACAGAAGCTGTTGTAAATATATGACGAGATCATGGATATCAAAGGTGTCTTTTTGTTAGGACACTGGAAAAGTTCACTGGACACAAACCCAGAACCCTGTCTTGCTCACCCTCATGTGGGCTAGTGACCACACTCTTCTGACTTTGAAATCTGTGCCCTTTTCTTGATTACCCTGGTCTTTTTTTTTTTTTTTTTTTAACCTAGCCAGGATGGCCATGTCGTGTCCTTGCTGTCTATTCCCTGCATCTTACAGTAGAACCTCCAGCCTATGCTTGTCCAAATGCTGGTTCACCATGCCTTTTCTTTTTTTTTTTTTTTAAGAATTATTTATTTTTCATTTTTATTTATTCACTTACTTATTTTATTTTGACCAGAGAGAGACACATAGAGAGAAAGTGAGAAAGCAAGCCACCAGGTCCAGGACTTGAACCATGGTCAGCCATGTGGGAATGTCTAGTGCCTTAACCACCATGCCACCTGCTGGTCCCCATCACCATGCCTTTTCTAACCAAGATTCCCTCCTGGGGCCACACCACTGACTGACACAGGTGCTAGCTCTGTTCCTTGAGGAACCTAGCTCCCTTGTACCCAAGTTCTGTTTGATTATGTATTCATTTGGTGGATTATTATCTAAGTGTACCCTGTACCTAGGCCCTGCTCTCAGGGATCACAGTTGGGTGTGGGACACACAGATATCGGGCTTGTTCCCCACCCTCAGAGGTCACAGCCTAGTGACAGAGAAAAAACTACAGGGCAAGATGTTGATCAGGAAAAACAGTACTTAGTGTTCCGGGGGGGAATGGAAAAGTGATGCATCTTTGAAAGCAAGCTGCAGATCATAAAAGGGCTTTGATACTGGATGGAGGAATGGGGACTCTCTCCTGTGCTGAGAGACAGAGTGGAAGCCAAAGGAGTGTTTAGAGGTAGAGTAAGTCAAGGTCAGTTCTCCTCCAACTCTTAGAGAATAAGCAGTCTTCCTCCCTCAAAAGTTATTTCTGTAGGCAGCAGCCTTCCTGGCCACCTCTCTAATTAAGCTCAGGGATCAAAGGGCAGCTTCTCCCAGGATCGCCAGCCAGCAACAGCCTACTGGGTGGTATCTGAACCTTCTCTTTAATTGTAGCACCTCCTTGAGACAGAGGGAATGCCCACGTCCTCAGTTCTCATCTCCATCTTCCTGTCTCTTCTGCCCCTACTTGCTCCCCCAGTCTTACTAGGAGTGAGTCATACAGTAAGCCCTCCAGGGCACAAACGGTTCCTTCTCTCCTCTTTTCAGTCCTACTCTGTAATGGCTGGTGCACTCTGAAAATTATGGATCCTGTGCCCCTCCTCCCTAGCAGCTCTCTAGAATGAATGGGGAAGACAGGCTGTAAGCAGTCAGTTTAGAATGGGCGCTGATGGGAACTGGGAACACAACTAGAAGACTAAGAGTCAGCTGCTGTGCTGCCCTGCCCTCTCCTGGATATAGGATCTTCTCTCTGAGCCAGTTTCCTTAGTCGAAAAAAATAAGAGATAGAGAAAGAAAAAGAAAGAAGGAAAAAAAGAAAAGGAAGGAAGGAAGAAGCCAGCCAGGTGGCATAGTGATTAAGGTGGCTGGATCCCAGATAGCTGACTGTGGTTCAAGTCCCCCTGGTGGCTTGAAAGACACACTGAGAAGGTATGCATGCACGTCCAAAATCCTGAGAGAATGGAGGAGGAGGGACTGTGATGTGGCCATCCTCTCTGGGGGGTGATTTCACACTTTCCCTCTCTCTTTCTCCAGTGAGCACAGGCGGCCTACTACAAAAACAAAACAAAACAAAACAAAACAAAACAAAACAAAACAAAACAAAACGAGAAAAGAATGAAAGAAAAAGGCCACTAGGCCTGGCAGAACACCAGTTTTAGATACTTTGGAATTTATTTTTTTCACCCACTTTATTAGCTTTGTGACTATGAACAAGTTACTATATCTCTCTGCACCTCAATGTTCTCATCTGTAAGAACGATAGTGACAAAAACCCAATCTGACAGAAGCTGTTGTAAATATATGACGAGATCATGGATATCAAAGGTGTCTTTTTGTTAGGACACTGGAAAAGTTAGTAGTTATGGCTATAAAGAAAATGCATGTTTTAAAATGGATAAAATACACTAGCATCCTCTGCTGGGTGAGGGTGGAAATGTTCTGCAGGTACATGAAGGTTCTGACTGAATGTGGGCGGGTGTACAGGAAGGAACCATTGGATCCTGACTGTGAAAGGAAAGTGTATGTGGCCTACAAGTGCAGAGGGTTCTATTTGCCTCGATTACATAAACCTCTGCGAGTGTCTGAGACAGTACCACATAGTCCAGTAAATAGTTTTGCAATGAAATCTATGATTGTCACCCCAAGTGGGATAAAGAAGGATTACAAAATGACCCCAACAAAGTCAGGTTGAATTTTGTAGCAAGGTAAGTTACAAACACCTTTTGGCTTTCTAAGCATTTTGGGTTTTCTGCATTCTGAACTAGTTAACATTTCCATGAGACTTACTGTGTACTGAATACTATTCAAGTGCTTATTTCAAATGCTTTACACATAATAACATAATAATAAAAGGGAGGCCATGAGACAGTGTTGAGAGCAAGGAGGGTGAGGACAGGGGTGACAAGGCCCCTGGAAACCCTGATATTCCTAGTGTGGAGGTATATAGGGACACTAAGGGAGAGAAGCCGGAAAATCGAACCCAGGGGGCATGGAGGGTTAGGCCCTTACTCCTCCTCAACTCTCAGGGTCCTGTGTGGTAGACAGCTCTTTCTCCAGACCTCAGTACAGAGAAGCTGAGACACTGCCTGCTGAGATGACTTCTAGGACTTTGGGGGGCCCTGTGGGACCTAGACATGCCCTCCTCCAGATGGTCAGAGACCCAATGAGGTCTGGATGACCGCTCCATCCTGTCAGGACACTAAGGGTTTGGACATTTCCTGTGAACTCTTAGGGTACTCTTGGGTGTAGACCTGATCTCTTCCAGGCCATCCAGGTCCCTCCGTGGTGAGGACACTTCTTTTTTCCTGTCAAGACAGTGTGGGTGTGGGCACTTCCTAAGGCAGACCACCAAGGTCATCGGGAATGTGGAGAGCTCGAGCTCTTCCTCCAGGTCATCAGGGTCACTTGGGGACATGGACACCTCTTCCTGTAGATTGTCAGGAACCCTCTGGGTGTGGCCACTTCCTGCTTCTCCAGACTGCCAGGTACTTCAGTGTTTGGACCATAAGGGTTGTCTGGGGGTGTGGCAGTCTCCTCCTCTAGACTGTCAGGGTCTTCTGTGGTGCAGACTGCTCTGTCTCAAGATTGTCTCTGTCCCTCTGGGGTCTGACCCTCTCTATGGTTCCTCAGAATGGGAGCCTTTCCTTGTCATCAGTATCATTACTACAATGTGGACACTTCAGCTGTGTGTCCCTCAGGTCAATTTCTGTTACTTTCCAATCATATCACACCCTTGAGGGACCTATGGAAATATGTGGAGGTATTTGGGATTGTCACTGTGATAGGGCACACTCAGTCAAGATTCAGAGATGCCAAATGACCTCCAATACACGGGACAGTTCTTCATGACAGAATTACCCCACACTGAACACTCATAACACTCCACCTTAGAATGTGGCACTTCCTCTTGCAGACACCCAGACCCCTTTTGTTTCCCACTTGGGCACAGGCTAAAGCATATCCCCTGTCTCCCATGTCCCAAGGAAAGGTGTGACTCACGTTCAGCCAATGAAGTGTGGGCAGAAGTGATATACACTGTGTCCAGGCCTGCCCCAAGAGAAATCTTCCCTTTTGTCCCCTGCTTGGCCTGCCTGCCACACAATGCTGAGGATCTAGTGGCCACTCCAAGGCTCTAAGGCATAGCAAAAGCACAAAAGGGAAAGGGCCTGGGTGTCCAAGTTGCCCATCCACACCACAGACCTGCCGAAACAGCCACAAGGACTACTCCACAAGCAGACACACTTCTGATATGTGAAGCCACTAAGGTGGGGATTGTTCATTACAGTGCCTGGCCTACCTACTATGAGGGGCTTCAGAAAGTTTGTGGAAAAAAATGGAATTAAAGTACAAGTTGATTTTGGTACCAAAAAAAATCCATGCATAGTTCTTTCATAATATACTTTTTCCATAACTTCTTGAGGACCCCTTGTATACCTGGACTTTCCCCAGTGTCCTGAAAGTCTAGAGGAGAGGCAGCCAACCTCCAACCAAGGCTTATCTACACCCCAAGCCAGAATGCTTATGTTCCTTTTGTACAGACTAGTAAAAGGTGCTCTTTCTGAGCAGATACTGCCTGTTGATAAGATGGACTCTTGAGAAAGGAAAAGAGAAGTGTCTTTTCAGGTGATGCAATCCTGTACCAGACTGCATGGCCTGTTAAAAGGAATACTGCCTGGATCTCAGTTCCCACTTTTTCTTCTTTGCTAGGTACCCTTAGGGAATCAACCCAGGCCAGAAGCATTTCAGTGTTTTTTAGCCACTAGCCCAGCTAGGAGGTCCCTGGGACACTCAGCTCAACCTTCCAGGCCTTTCCCACAGGAAAGGTAAGGTAGCTCCAGGCACCCAAGGAGAAGAGCTGGGTGTACAAGCTGCAGACACATGGTAGGAAGAGCCGCATATGCACGCTTTGTCCCATTTCCCTACCTCTCCCACGTACTCCATGACGAAGCTGTTCTTGCGGATCTTCTCCAGGGTGCGGACACCCCAGCCGCGCCCATCATCTGTGCGGAATATGCAGAGATCGTAGCGTATGCCCTTCTGTACCACACGATTGGGGCAGTCATAGCCGCAGCGGCAGCGAGAGTTGCACTCGTAGATGGGCAGCCCAGCCCGCAGTCGCACCTGGCCCTGGTCATTGTAGGCAAACTTGTGCAGTGATGCCCCTGGGCAGCAGCCTCCAGTGGGGGCCCACAGACAGTCCTGGCACTCACAGCCCACAGCCACCTGGTTAAGGGTGATGCCCTCACCAACGCGGTACTCATTGATATACACGAAGGCCCGTGGGGGGCCGTCCAGGTCCACCTCATTCTCCACAGTGATGCGTCCCAGATGGCTGCGCTTTGCATTGAGCTCCTGCTCCCAGCGCCGAAGTGCCCGTCTCTGCTTGGCCTTCTGCACCAGGTAGTTGGCCAAGCTTGGGTCCAGGTGCCGGGGTGGCTTTGACCGGTGATACCGCCGAAGCAGCTCCCTTTCTAAGTCCTTGTGGAACTGTTTGAGAATGCGTACACACTTGAGATTCTGCCGTGGCTCCCAGGTGCTCTCTGAGTCTGGGTATCCACGCCACTTTACCAAGTAATACTCCTGTTCCTGTTGGGAGGTGGGTGGGGGCATGGGGTACCATAAATGGCAAGACCTTGGAGCCAGCCCTCTTAGGGCTTCCATCCCAAAGCCAATGGATGGCACCCACTCTGCCCCACTCCTTTTCTGAAATGCCTCCATGCAGCATAGTAGTTAAAGCGAATGAGCTCTGGAGGATTACTAGGTTCAAATCTCCCCCTTCTAATCTGTCCAAATTCCAACTTTTAATTTAATCCCCCTGCACCCATCTTCCCCATCTTGCTCCCTCCTTATAGCAGTTCAGGCCCAAACTCCCAGGGTCATCCTTGATTCCTCTTTTGTTGATTCCCAACACCCACCCTCAGCACATCCTGAGACTCCACCTTCAAAATATATCCAGAACCCCACCCCTTCTACCATCATCACTGCCACTATCAGGGCTTATAGGGACTCAGGCAGCAGCCACACCTCATCAGTCCCCCTGCTTCTGCCCTCACCCCCTATAGGCTGTTCTCCACACACAGCAGCTTTCACTCTGGAGGCAACCATAGGATAGTGTAGTAGCATAGATGCTACAATTGGACATTGTGGATACAAATCCTGATTCTGCTGCTCCCTAGTTGTAAGGCCTTAGGCAAGTATGTAACTTTGCTGAGCCTCAGCTTCCTCATCTGAAAATAAGAAAATAGCAAACATTTGTCTAGCATAGCAGCTACTGTTCCAAGCAACTTAAACCTACATGTATTATTAAGAATATGATACAGCTCTCTATGAGGAAGGTAAAACTTGTCAAGTACATTTTACAGATGAGGAAAATGAAGCATTGAGAGTTGGGGTAAACAGTCTGGGGTTACCCCATCAGGATTTGAACCCGTGTGTGTTGCTGCCAATCTGTTTTTCCTCACTATTCTGCCATTACCTCCTCTGGCAATGATAATAGTTCACACTTCACAGTGTTGTTGAGAGAATTAAATGAGTTTCTGAGAGGAAGTGCCTAGCGTACTTAAGGTGCTCAATCAGCCTTAACTAGCATCACCTCCATTCCTGGGCTCAGGATCCCAAGTTTTGCTGTTGGTTTGAATCCCTAGGGAGGTGCTCGCTTCGGCAGCACATATACTAAAACTGAATCCCTAGGGAGGTGGGAGGAGAGATTTATTTGGGGATTCATTCTGCCTTCTGCCTGCTCAGAAAGCCACTTGATTTCCTCATCTGTAAAATGGGTCTGTTCATCCTATTTTTTTTTTCAAGATCAGAGAAGAAAATTCCCTTTGGAAAAAGATGCTGGCAGTGGAGGGCAAGAGGACTGGAAGCCAACTTCCTGGAGACCAGCCCTCCCCCAGGACATGGTCACTACCCCAGACTTACGCGGATCTTCTTGTAATCACACAGGTACTCGACTTCAAAGTCATACAGGTTCCTCTTAGAGATGCCAAGGGCAGGGCAGGAGAGCTTGGCCAGGCGGCACAGGTCCTGCAGCTGATTCCAAGAAGATTTGCAACATACGCTGCAGCCTAGAACAAGGGGACCAGAAAGAACTATTACTGGCAGCCTGACCAGGCCGAGGGTCAAAAGGGACCCCAAGTTCTCCTGGGACATCTCAAAATTTTTTCTAGCGTTCATTATTTAGCATCAAGGACTGCCCAAATGTCAGAGAAATGTCACCCACGGGCCTTCCCCAATGTTGAGACTCTTCTGTAACATGAATGTACCATGTCCTTGAACCCTGATGCTCACTATCCAAGGTTATCCCTGGAGCAGTGGACCTCGAAGTGGGATTTGCTACATGGATTGTCCTAAAGGAATCTATTTCCAGAGCTTCAAGCTCCCTCTACACTATTCCTAAATCTTCATTCCAGCAAACCTGCCTGGGGTTCAGGACCTGATCACCTTTCTCCCCACTTTGCAAAAGAAAGAACTTCCCAACTCAGTAGGGTACACAGCCCTGAGGGGGGCGGAGTGAGGATGGGATTAAAACCTCCAAGACACCAAACAAAGGCATAACTGGAAAGACTGGTCCTCAATCCCTTATCAGAAACTCCTGGGGCCTGATGTTTTTTTGAAATTCAAAATTTTTTGGATTTTACAGGTGTCTTCCTAGGTATGTCCCATTCCTTACCTAACACCCCCACAGTTCTGAAGCACATGTATGAATTTTCCAAATTAAATAGGAGAAATGATGATGTAAGATAGTCTCCACTTTATAATCTACTTTTGTCATGAAGGGCAGTTGAAGAAAAATATTTTGGTTTTCAGGTCTTTCTAGTTTGGAATAATGAATAAGAGATTGTGAAATGGTACTACTTCACAAGAAGTGTCTTTGAATGATTACTCTGGGCACCTTAAACCCACAAAGTGTATTTTTTCCACACTGCATTTTTACTCTCAGTCTCATCCACATTTCTGTGAAGGGTATGCTCTGAATTCAGGAACACACAAAGCAGTATAGGTTAGTGACATCAAATCTTTTAAATATACTTGGAATGTTGCTGAGTCTACCAACATTTTTCAAGATACAGATTTTTCAACATGTATTTCTTCCTGATTCAAGGCACATTCTTTCTTAATGTGCTTTAGAAGCCATTTATTAAATATCATAAAACATTTATTCAAAGTGTAATCAGTTCTCATCCTGTTTCAGCTTTTTGAAATGTTTAAGATTTTCTACCTCCCATTACAAATATCAAACTTAAACTCATGACGACATACTCTCAGCTGCCAACCTAAAAATGCACAAGAGCTTTTCAAAATTTCACGTGCACTCCCCCCTCTGCACTTAGGCAAGGCCTACTGGAGACTCAGCCTCTGCCCACGCTTTCCTCTCACTCCCATGCCTCTCCCAAAGCTTTTAACTTGCATTTGCAACCCCACAGTGGTGCCAACTAACATCTCCAGCTGCTGGCTCCACAGCGACTACGGTTGGGCTCTCCTACCCCTCAGAGGTGCCCCTCATCCTTCTCTCACGCAGCTTTCCTCACACGTAAGAGCCTCCAACATACGGAGTCACCCCCTTTTCCATGCACGTGGGGGAGTCCAGCTTTCATATTAGGGAGGCCACCATTCCCCACTTCGGGGAGAATTCTCTACCCCAAACCATACCCTGTTCTCGATGAAAGTAAACACTCTCTCCCTGCAGAGTCCCTTGTACCCTCAGTCTAAGGAAGGGGTCCGTCCCCCTTCTCTTCCCTCCCCTTCCTGCGTCTCGCGTGGACACCAAGCGGGTAACGGTCACTGGGGGCCGGTTTTCCCGCGCGCGGGCGCGGCTTCCATCAAAAAGCCCCCGCGCGTGCGCGCGCCGGTCTGGTCGCGATTTGCGGCGCGCGTCCCCCTTCCCGCGTCCCCACTTAGCCCCGCGCCCGCCGCGTTCGGAGGCGCGCGCCCCCTCCCCTCAGCCCCGCCCAGCCCCGCGCGCCAGGCCCGCGCTCCCCGAGCCCCTTCCTTTCC
>NW_006203978.1:47978-63385 GCF_000334495.1 Tupaia belangeri chinensis
TAGCTAAGGTTGCCAGAGGCCCTCCCTGTACGCTGGTCTGTCTGTCACTCCGATAGCCAATCACGTCGTCAGCCAGTCACAGAGGGATTCTCTGTCCTGTCAGACCCCCATTATTACCGTCAGTCATTCTGTCATCACATGTTAAACCCGGGCAGGCCATCAGTCTCAGGGTGGACTAGTACCACATTCAGTTGCTAAGTGGGTCCACCCGTTTCAAATCAGACTGGGTCAGTCACCCCAGACAGGTGTGTAGTCAGACCCCTGCCCCCCTTCATACAGTACGTCAGTCAGTAGCAGCATCCATTTGTGCTCTCGGACCAGCTGTGATTCTGGCAGAATGTTCTGTCCTCACATTGGCAATCAGCCCTCCTCTCCATCTACCCTTGCAATCCCCATGGGGGAATCTGCCCATAAACTACAGCATCTAGCCATTTCCAAAGGCAGGTTGTAGTTCTATTGGGACAAGCTGTCGTTATCCCTGTCTAATACAGCCCTGACTGACAGTCACACGTTCGTGACTTAGCTCCCTCAGGTTACCCCATGTTCACACCACGATCAGTCACAACACCCAACTGGGCCCTTAGAGAAAAGAGTTACATCAACTAGAAGTAGGATTAAGCCAAGCCAGTCTGTCATTTCTCAGGAGGTTCATCCCCTGACATTAGTCAGGTCAGTCAGTCAGTATCCTCTAATGCACTGGGCCCCTCAGGGATGCTGGGATTCTATCAGGGCAGACAGTCTGTAAAACATGCGGCCATCTAGTCAGACAACTATGTCGATCTTGCTGTTGGTGAGCTGGCCTGTGTCTCCTTCTTTCTGCTCTCCATCACATTGTCAATAGTCATTCTTAGCATCTAAACTACCACACTGTCTGTTCGATGATCAGTCAGTTGGAGCAACCAGCCAGGCCTTCAAGCGTGCTGTGATTCAGTCAAGGTGGACAGTCCATCACCTGATACAACTGCTTAGCAGGCATCCAGAGACTTGTTGATCAGTCAGCTCTTTGAAATGGCACTGGCCAGTATAACATCTAGACATTCCCTCAGCCCAGGTATGTTTCCTAGCAATAGTCAGCCATTCACAACATCTGGCTACCTAGGCAGGCAGCGGTTCTGTGGATCATCAGTTGACCAGCCCATAAGGCCCTCAGGAGGCTGACTGACTGGCCACCAGCCCTAGCCAGGCATAGGTGAGTTCTTATTCAGTTAGATGTTCAGTACCTCATGGTGTCAGGAAGCAATGCTATCAGTTCTGTGAATTGCCCCCATCCCAGTCGCTCCATCAGTTATATAGTAACTAAATGGTTATACAGTTAACCAAATGGATATTCTATCTTGCTCACTGCTCCAGCTGTGATCTGGCTGGATAAATGGCTGGTCAGTCTGAGGTTCTATCAGTTCTTGCTCACCATGAGTGAAACAGTCAACAGCATAAATCCTATCATGCATCCCCTTCCCTCGTTTGTTCCTTCTAAAACAGAATAAGATGCTAGTCCTCACATTCTCACAGTCTCCCCCAGGACACAGGACCCTCCTACTCTGAGGAGTCCAGGAGACCTGTCCTACCTGTGAGAGTGGTTTAAGATATGACCTCAGTCGATGGTGGTGGCATGGTGGCTAAGGCAGCTGGATCCCACATGACTCACTGAGCTGTTTGATTCCCAGACCCAGTGGCTTGAAAATCATATAGTGCACATATGTATGCATGCCCAAAATCCTGAGAGGAGAATGGAGGAGAAGGAATTGTTGCATGGCCATCTACCCTGAGGAGGGGTGATTTCTCTCTCTGTGTGTCTCTCTACTGAGCACATGTGCCTTATAGCAAAAACGAAAATAAATAAATAACTGACTTTTGTTTACCCGGATCCGGGGTTGAAGGTGGGGTAGAGATATAGGGGATCTGTGGGTGGAGGGAAACATCCTTTAGCCCTCCCAAACAGTATAATATAGTGGATAAAGGCCTGGAGTATGGAGTCTCACGACATTGATTCAAATCCTGGCCCTACCATTTACTAAACTGTGTGACCTTAGGCAGTTTCTATAAAACCTCTGATGAGTGACCTTGGGGTGTCTCCCACGCATCTGGAAAATGAATGTTTCTGGACTAGTACCTTCTCAGGAAACCTCAAAAGTAAGAGGTCATCCTCTTATTCCTGTGTCCCACTCTTAGCCATTAGTCTGTTCATTCAGTATTAATTTAGTGTCTCCTGTGTACACTGCATTGCCAAATGCTGGGGTCAATACAAGATTTTATCTACTACAAGCCCCACAGGATTGATCTGTTTTAATGTAAACCTCATATGGAGTATAAAACATGCATAGAAGAGCACATAGACCATGGATGAAAAGTGTAATGAGTTTTTGCAATCAAACATGCGTGTGGAACCAGAGTACAGGTTAAGAAACATCACCAGGACCACAGATGGTGTAGCTCTTATGTTGCTGGACACCCATGTAGTTGACTGTGGTTGGAGTCCTGGACTTGGCGGCTTAAAACTCACACTGGGTGCATGAGCATGCGTGCCCAAAATCCTGAGAGGAGAATGCAGGAGAAGGGATTGGGTGTGGTTATCTCCCCTGGGGGGTGATTTCTTGCTTTCTGTCTCTCTGGTAAAGTCACATGTCCTACAGACAAAAAAAAAAAAGAAAGAAGGAAGGAAAGAAAGAAAGAAGAAAGAAATAGAAAGAAAAAAGAAGGAAGGAAGGAAAGAGAGAGAGAAAGGAAAAGAAAGAGAAAAAGAAAGAAAAAGGAAGGAAGGAAGGAAAGAAAAAGAAAGAAAGAAAGAAAGAAAGAAAGAAAGAAAGAAAGAAAGAAAGAAAGAAAGAAAGAAAAGAAACAACATTATCAATCAGGACTGCAGAAATGATTTTTTAACATTTCTGAAGTCAGCCCATGTCTTACAAGGACTGGTGAGTTATAATTTAAATGACAACACTTTTTCATCTCTTAGTGATACGTAAAACAATGGTACATTTTATGATCAGAGGTGACTCAGGGTCAGTGAAATACAGTAGTACAACAATGACAATGACAATAGTAGCTACTATTGATAGAGGCCTACAAGGAGCCAGGTGCTTTGCAAATCGCTACAGCCCCATGAGGTAATAAGCTTTTTTTTAGAGAGAGATTTTTGCTATAGGGCACACGTGCTTGACAGAGAGACAAAGACAGAAAACAAGAAATCATCCCCCAGGGGGAATGACCATGTTGCAATCTCTTCCCCTCCATTCTCCTCCCGGGATATTGGGCACACATGCACACAGGCTCGACATGAATTTCAAGCTGCCAGGACTGGGACTTGAACTGTGGTCGGCCATGTGTGAATCCAGCACCTGAACCACTATGCCACCTGCTGACCCCGGTAATAAACATTTTTGTAAGGTTTATTTATTTCTTCCATGAGCAAGAGAGACAGAGACAGAGAGGCAGCACTCCCTACAGAGTCTTGACACTTTGATTCACCCCAGCCCCAGCCAGCCATGGATCACGGGCACACAGGTGCTCAGAGTACTCAGGGAAGAATCTGACAGGAACCCAGAACCTTTCCATGTGTTCTGCAAAGTGTTGTATTTTTACCAATGTGCCACTATCTTGCCTGTAATATGCATTTTTAAAAGGTTTTTGCTATAGGGCGTGTGCGCTCGCCAGAAAGACAGAGAAAGACAGAGAGATAGAAAGTGAGAAATCACCCCCTCTGGGGGGCTGGCCATGCTGCAATCCCTTTCTCCTCCATTCTCCTCTCAGGATCTTGGGCACGCACGCATACGTGCCAGGTGTGAGTTTAAGTCACCCTGTCTGGGACTCGAACCATGGTCGAGTACATGGGAGTCTAGCGCCATAGCCATTACTCCAACTGCTGGTCCCAACATTTTAATCCTCATTTTAAAGACTGAAGAAACAGACCAAAGAGGTTGAGCAACTTGACAACAGTCAGTTCTTTTACCCCAAGTATGCACCTGCTCTACCCAGAGCTCATAGGGATTCAGAAGGTGTATGATGTAAGGTCTTTTCCAGGACAAAGCCTGCCAAAGGAGGCCCAGAACACTAGATTTGTAGGGTTTCTGTGAGGGATGGGGGGATATTGATATTGATAAGCCCTTCTTTGACCTAGTACCTGCCTGGGGACCTGGCCAGGGTCAGGTAGGGAGTAGAGTAGGGAGCAGAAGAATCATGAAACAATTAGAGGAAACTTGAGACTCCCTTTTCTAGCTCTGGGGCAATTGCCCCTTCCAGGGACAAAACTAGCTTCCAACCCCATAGCTCCCTCACTTGTTTCCTTTCTCCCTCAACATCCCACCCTCACTCCCACATCAATGGTTCAAATATTCTTCTACTGGTCTTATGGGGTGGATGGGGAGGCTAAGTTTCCCCTCTCATCTTTGTTTTTTATTTTATTTATTTATTTTTTTGAGATGTTTTTGCTATAGGGCGTGTGTGCTTGCCAGAAAGACAGAGAGACAGAAAGTGAGAAATCACCCCACAGGGGGATGGCCACACCACAATCTCTTCTCTTCCATTCTCCTCTCGGGATCTTGGGCACGCACGCACACGCGCCTGGCGTGAGTTTTAAGCCACTGGGTCCGGGACACGAACCGCGGTCGACCACGTGGGAGTCCAGCGACATAGCCATTACGCTAACTGCTGGTCCCATCTCCCCTCATCTTTATCTTCCTCTCCTCTCCACTTCTCCTCCTCTTCTATTAAAGGTAGGGAATCTGGGATCTTTAATCCACCAGATTTTTTTTTTTTGGAGAGATTTTCACTGTAGGGCGCGTACGCTCGCCAGACAGAGAGAGACATAGAGACAGAAAGCGAGAAATCACCCCCCAGGGGGGATGGTCACGCCGCAATCCCTTCTCCTCCATTCTCCTCTCGGGATCTTGGGCACGCACGCACACGCGCCTGGCGTGAGTTTTAAGCCACTGGGTCCGGGACACGAACCGCGGTCGACCACGTGGGAGTCCAGCGACATAGCCATTACGCTAACTGCTGGTTCCCTAATCCACCAGATTTAAGAAATGCAAAAGGGCAGGGACCTCAGTTCTAGGCTTTCATGTGGCCAACTGCAATTCAAGTCTCTCTTCTTCACTATTTTTCACTTTCTCACTTTCTCTTTCTCTGGTGAGTACATGTGCCCTATAGCAAATTAAAAAAAAAAACACATAAAAATTAAATCAATAATTATATTTTTTAAGAAGTTTGTTTTATGGGGGAGGGGGATGGAGAGAAGGAAGGGCAGGACCCCAGACAGGATCCCACCATACCATGATCCCTGCCTTCCACTCATGCCCAGAGTGTTCAGGTGGACCTGGGATTCAAACATGGGGCCTCCTGATATAGTTTTAGTATCATGCAGTGGCACCTACTCCCTGAACCATCTCAGCTGGACCTCTACTTGATTTCTTGTTTCTTGTCTGTTTCCTCTCTTAAAATGTGGATTCCACTCCATGAGGGCAGAAATTTTTTTTAAGAATTATCTATTCAATTTTATTTATTTATTTATTTATTTATTTATTTATTTATTTATTTAAGAATTATTTTCATTAACTTTATTTATTTTAATTTGACCAGAGAGGGACAGAGTGAGAGGGAAAGCGAGAAAGGAGGCCGCCAGGTCCAGGACTCGAACCAGGGTCGGCCATGTGGGAGTCCAGCACCTCAACCACCATGCCACCTGCCGGCCCCAGAAATTTTTTTTAAAGAATTATTTTATTTAACTTTATTTATTTATTTTAATTTTGACCACAGAGGGACAGAAAGAGAGAGAGAGAAAGAGGGAAAGTGAGAAAGCAAGCCACCAAGTCCAGGACTCGAACCATGGTCAACCATGTGGGAGTCCAGAGCCCTTAACCACCACACCACCTGCTGGACCTGAGTGCAGGAATTTTTGTCTGCTTTTTCTTTTTTTCCCACTCCTCCATCCCCAGCTCCTAAAATAGTGCCTGATAATAAATGTTTGTGGAAAGCTAGAAGAACAGAACGAAACAGAAATACAGGCTAAATGATGGGAGAAAAAATAGACAAATAAATAAATATATACATGTATGTCTAAATAAATAAAAAGAGATAAATGAATAAAAGGAACTTTTTGAGGAAACGATTCCAAATTCCCACATTTGGAACGTAAACAACTGAGATGAAAAGAGACAAAAAGACAATTATTTTATTTTGCTTAAAAATTCTGGAATGGCAAGAACTCAGAAAATTTGTATAAAAATGGTTCTGGGTATTGCTAAGGTGACTGTGGGACCATTCCAAGATAACAGCTTTGGAGGGGCTGGTAGGGAAGAAATGGGGTGTGGGGGCCCAGAATTTGACAGTGGAGGACCTGGTACTGTGGGCAGTGGGATGGAGTGGGTGGAGGGTATGGAGAGGGGCAGAGCAGGTGCAGTGGGGTCACCCGCCTGGGAGAGGAGCTCAGGGCAGTGAATCAGTCATCCCATTCATCATCCTCATCGTCATCTCCGGCCTGGTCCTCCCCTTCGTCTGGAGGGAGAGAGAAAGAAAGGAGTGAGACTCAGGATAGGTGTGGACTGGGGAGGCGGTTCAGAGGCCCTGGGGAGTTGGGGAGGTTTGTAGGAGACTCCACCTTGGAGGACTGAGGTCTCCTGCTAGAAGGAGAGTTTTAGAGTTTCTGTTTGGGACAAAATAGGAATTGCAATCAGGCATGTGTGTGCCTGGTGTATTCAAGGAGGTCTCTGGACGCAAGCCCAAAACCTTCCCATGTGGGACTGCCTCACAAAGCATCGTGTTTTACCAATGTGCTGCAGTCTGCCCCCCCCCCAAGTCCTGTATAATACATTATCATCCCATAGTGGGCTAATAGGTACAGTTCTGAGCATTTGGGATTAATGGTCATCTTCTGGATACACCCTGGCATTAGTGTTAATATTATTTCCAAAGGTAGAGTTAATTAGGGTGAATTATTATTGTCACATAATGACAATGTTAACACTGTCAAAAAAGAGACTGACACAAGCCACAGGTTAATCCTCTCATCAACAGGTGGGGCTAATGACACTACTTGATGATTATTGCTTGGGGTGGCTTTGGGTGAATTCCAGCCTGGGGTGCCAGGTTCATGGTCCTGGCAGGGTAGGCTCACCTGACGAGTGGATGGCTTTGCTCCTCTTCTGCATCACATGCATCAGGGCCCCCACCAGTCCTTCGGAGCTCTGAGGTGGTGGCTGCAGCGCTGAGCTCTCTGAAGCTCCAGGGGTCTGCAACAAGTAGGGGTCAGAACAGAGGGCTCAAGGCCGGTGAGAAGAGCACTTCTCCTGCCTCTTCATTATTTCTCCTCCTCTTACACACTCCAACTCCATTCAAAGGGTACCCACCAACCTCCAACTCTATCACTGTACTCCAAAAGCCTGGCACCCGCCATCAGTCTCTGCCTCAGCCCCCTACATCCTGACTTGCCCAGGGCACCCCAGAGTCCCAGACCTCCAATCATACCTCCTGCCCATTCTCACCTTGTTCAGCTGAATTCCCTGCCGGATTTGATCCAAAAGTGCCCCCCGACCCCCACCAGGGGCCAGGCCCCCCCCAGTCACTGGAGCAGGAGGGGGTGGGGGAGGGACTGGCCCATCCATAGAACTGGGTGGAGGTGGTGGAGGTGGTGGTGGCGGTGGCAAGGGTGGCCCCCCAGCAACAGGAGGTGGAGGGGGTGGTGGACCTGAACGTCCAGTGGTTGGAGGGGGTGGTGGTGGAGGGCCCCCTCGGCCTGGGGGTGGGGGCCCCCGGGGGGTTGGTGGAGGTGGGGCACCCCCCAAAGGTACAGGGGGCAGTGGGCCAGAACGACCCTTGTTACCCCCCACAATAGGGGGCCGAGGGGGCTGGTTCCCTGCTCGGGATGGTGGTGGGGGTGGTGGAAGCGGCTCTGTAAGGAGAAAGTAACACACAGTTGCCATTATTATCATATTCTTTTGAGCTTCACTTTTGCTCCTTTGTTAAATGGGTATCCCAGCTGTCCAACTCCTGATTCAAATAGGATAAGGGTTTCCATGAGGACTGAGTGACCTCAGTGTATCTTTTGTATACACTGTATCTTGTATCAGCTGTCAGGCCTGGAGAAGAGGAGGTATACAGAAGTGGGGGCTCACCCTGGCGCCTCATCTCCTGCCGCACAGCCTCCAGCCCGCCCTGGTCCTCAATGAAATCGTAGATAAGTTTGGAGGTCTCTGCATCAGTGAGTTGGGCCTCACTGATCCCTGCCCTGGAGAACAGGCTCCGCAGGTCCGGGTCTAGGTTGTTCACCTGCCCAGGAGGAAAAAGGCCAGGGCAAGGGTGGAGGAGTAAGGTGAGAAAGGAAGGGACATGGATTACTATCAGGTCTATCCCAGTGAGGGATCTGAGGGATGTCGGAAGGGTAGGGATTTGGGGGAGGGAGGGGGTCTAAGCATTGGTTTGTGGAAGGGTGGGTGGTAGTTGAGTGGGGTCTGGGAGACTGTGGAATTACTCACGTCAAATCCATTCTGAGGGTCCCACCCCACATGGCTGACGTGTCTGAGGGAAGGTGAGGAAACCACAGTGAAGCCCCACTACTCTTCTTTCCCTTCCTTCCTAGTAAAGCCCTCCTGCCCTGTCCTGGCCGGAGGGACTCCAAGGGGCCAGAATTATTGAATGAGTCTGAGTGAGTGAATGAGTATGAGCAGGAGTTGTGGAATTAGAAGGGGGTGGTACAGATCTGACCACTCATCCCTCTTTCCACCATCCATCCACCCAGTCACTTGTCCAACTATCCCTTTAAATTTATCTGTCAGGGGACTGGCAGTTAGTGTAATGGCTATGTCGCTGGACTCCCATGTAGTCAACCGCGGTTTGAGTCCTGGACCCAGTGGCTTGAACTCACATCGGGCGCGTGTGCGTGCGTGCTCAAGATCCCGAGAGGAGAATGGAGGAGAAGGGATTGTGGCATGGCCATCCCCCTGGGGGGTGATTTCTCACTTTCTGTCTCTCTGTCTCTCTCTGTCTTTCTGGTAAGCGCATGTGCCCTATAGCAAAAACCTCTCCCCCCCAAAAAAATGTATCTGTCAGGTTGCAGGTCTGTCCATATATCTGTCTACTCATCTGCTCACACATGTCTGTTTACTCATCTGTCTACCAATCTGTCCTCACAGTCTATCCATCCATCTGCTCATGTGCCCACCTTCCCATCCGTCCCTTCAGTTTTCTATCCATTCAACCACACACTTCTGTTCACTTATCCATTGAACTGTCCATTCACACATATACATCTATCCATCCCCATTTACCTTGTTTGTGAGCCAATCAGCCTGCATATCATTCTGTCCACACACTCATTTAATTCACCCATCCATCTACCCATCACTTCCTGTCAACCCATCCATCCATTCATCCAAACCATGTATCCATTCCTTCTTCAACCCAATCATTCACTCATCTGTCCATTCATCTACCTACTCACTTACCCATTCATTTCCCCATCAGCCCACCCAGGGTGGATCTAGGTTGAGGCAAGTGAGGTGCCTAGGATGCAAAATTTAAGGAGGCACTGACTCTCAGAATCATGAGTTAAAGTTATATGACTGAGAGTGACTGTGTCCTTAAATTTTGCATCCTACATGCCTTACCTCTTTCTAGTTCCAGCTCTGCATCTACCTACCTATCCACTCATCTCCTACCCATACACTTATCTAGCTGCTCACTCTTCCATCCGCTCAGCTGTCCACCTGTTCACATGCCCACCTCCCCACTCCCAGGGCTCTGTGGGCCCACCAAAAAGAGATTCTCACTTGAATCCACTGGGTGCACCAATATCTGCCTTACTGATCTTCTTCTTCCCTGAGCGTTTTTTATCAGCTGAGCCAGCGACAGGTGCTGGGAGCCCACGATATCGTGAGCTCGTGATGTCAGGGTTCTGGATGTCCACTGTCACCAGCCCCAGTGACAGTGGGCCAGTTGGTGGGCCTGTAGGGAGAAAAAGGGTGACTGGACTGTAGACCATTGACTCACTTACCTACCAAACAAAGCACAGGGCAAGACTATTGGGTGAGTTGTGTCTGTGTGTGATGGTCATGGAGGGAGTAGGTAAAAGGTCCAAGCAGGATCTGTGAAGAAGTGGGTGGATCCTGAAAATCATTCATACATTCACTGATTCATTCATTCATTCATTCACTCATGCTTATCACCTAAGTATTGACTCATTCATTCATGACACATCGACTAATTAGTTAAATTATTTATTCATTCATTTAATTATTAACTCAATCATTGCTTTCTTCACTGATTGATCATTTATGTTATTTATTCACTGTTCATTCATTCATTCATTCACTAATTCATTAATTCACTCAGTCATCCATCTGTTGATCCATTTTTCTGTGTACTTGTCCACCTATGCATTTATATGCCCACCTATACATCTATTTCTACTTTTATGCTATCATAAATTTATACCCTTACTCAGTCATCTACCTTCAGTCTATCCATCCACCCATCCATCCACGTGCTCATCCATCTGCATAGCTCTCCATCCATGCATTTATTCACCCACTTGCCCATCCATAAAGTAATTTATCTACCCTTCCATCTACCCACTCCCCCACCTACCTGCCCATCCAGAGAGAGATACAAGGAGGAATCAGCACTCACCCCCTTGGTCTCCACCTGGATGTGGGGGCAAGGGTGGGAGCCCCCCTCTTCTCTCTGTGAAGATGGAATGGGCAGAGAGCTATAAGAACCCTACCATGGGTTCTCAAGTTAGCCCCTTATTACTACCTCTTCTTATACTAGAGGACTTACCTTCATTGGCAGGTGCTGGTGGTGGGGGTAGCTGGCGTCTGTCTGTGGATAGGCAGTTAGATTGGGAACCAGAATTACAAGAGGGGGTTTCCTAGCTCCCAACTCTTGCACTCACCTTTGCCCAACCTCCTTTCCTCCCCCAAGGCCTCCTCACCTCCACTTTGCCTCTGATTCCTTTTTTGGATCTTCTCCTGCACCAGGGCCCGGAACGCCTGGGCCTCTCCCTCATCTGCAAAGTTCAGCCCCGCTTGGCAGTCCTGCACATGCCTTGTAGTCAGCAGCCTTTCAGGACCCCTGCACCTTTTCCATCTCCTCCCCATACCCCAACTGAATCCCAAGGGTTTGTTGGTCACTTACATCACTTCCTGTCAAGCCATCCATCCTTTCATCCAAACCATGTATCCATTCCTTCTTCAACCCAATCATTCACTCATCTATCCATTCATCTACCTACTCACTTACCCATTCATTTCCCCATCAGCCCACCCAGGGTGGATCTAGGTTGAGGCAAGTGAGGTGCCTAGGATGCAAAATTTAAGGAGGCACTGACTCTCAGAATCATGAGTTAAAGTTATATGACTGAGAGTGACTGTGTCCTTAAATTTTGCATCCTACATGCCTTACCTCTTTCTAGTTCCAGCTCTGCATCTACCTACCTATCCACTCATCTCCTACCCATACACTTATCTAGCTGCTCACTCTTCCATCCGCTCAGCTGTCCACCTGTTCACATGCCCACCTCCCCACTCCCAGGGCTCTGTGGGCCCACCAAAAAGAGATTCTCACTTGAATCCACTGGGTGCACCAATATCTGCCTTACTGATCTTCTTCTTCCCTGAGCGTTTTTTATCAGCTGAGCCAGCGACAGGTGCTGGGAGCCCACGATATCGTGAGCTCGTGATGTCAGGGTTCTGGATGTCCACTGTCACCAGCCCCAGTGACAGTGGGCCAGTTGGTGGGCCTGTAGGGAGAAAAAGGGTGACTGGACTGTAGACCATTGACTCACTTACCTACCAAACAAAGCACAGGGCAAGACTATTGGGTGAGTTGTGTCTGTGTGTGATGGTCATGGAGGGAGTAGGTAAAAGGTCCAAGCAGGATCTGTGAAGAAGTGGGTGGATCCTGAAAATCATTCATACATTCACTGATTCATTCATTCATTCATTCACTCATGCTTATCACCTAAGTATTGACTCATTCATTCATGACACATCGACTAATTAGTTAAATTATTTATTCATTCATTTAATTATTAACTCAATCATTGCTTTCTTCACTGATTGATCATTTATGTTATTTATTCACTGTTCATTCATTCATTCATTCACTAATTCATTAATTCACTCAGTCATCCATCTGTTGATCCATTTTTCTGTGTACTTGTCCACCTATGCATTTATATGCCCACCTATACATCTATTTCTACTTTTATGCTATCATAAATTTATACCCTTACTCAGTCATCTACCTTCAGTCTATCCATCCACCCATCCATCCACGTGCTCATCCATCTGCATAGCTCTCCATCCATGCATTTATTCACCCACTTGCCCATCCATAAAGTAATTTATCTACCCTTCCATCTACCCACTCCCCCACCTACCTGCCCATCCAGAGAGAGATACAAGGAGGAATCAGCACTCACCCCCTTGGTCTCCACCTGGATGTGGGGGCAAGGGTGGGAGCCCCCCTCTTCTCTCTGTGAAGATGGAATGGGCAGAGAGCTATAAGAACCCTACCATGGGTTCTCAAGTTAGCCCCTTATTACTACCTCTTCTTATACTAGAGGACTTACCTTCATTGGCAGGTGCTGGTGGTGGGGGTAGCTGGCGTCTGTCTGTGGATAGGCAGTTAGATTGGGAACCAGAATTACAAGAGGGGTTTTCCTAGCTCCCAACTCTTGCACTCACCTTTGCCCAACCTCCTTTCCTCCCCCAAGGCCTCCTCACCTCCACTTTGCCTCTGATTCCTTTTTTGGATCTTCTCCTGCACCAGGGCCCGGAACGCCTGGGCCTCTCCCTCATCTGCAAAGTTCAGCCCCGCTTGGCAGTCCTGCACATGCCTTGTAGTCAGCAGCCTTTCAGGACCCCTGCACCTTTTCCATCTCCTCCCCATACCCCAACTGAATCCCAAGGGTTTGTTGGTCACTTACATCTCCAGCAAAAGTGTGGAAGAAAGGCGTGGGAGTGGAGTAGACCAGATGTGAGTATAGTTCCTGTTCCCATAGCAACCGGCCAGCCTGGAGAGGTATAAGGTTGGGGACATGCTGGCACTGAAGTGCTCTGTGTGGCAGGTCTTTGTTATCTGGGCAGCAAGCACAATGTCCAGATTTAGGCTCCCAGGATCTAATTTGGAGATTTTGAGCTCGGTATCCGAGAGCTGGGGGTCTAAGTATCAGATGTGGAGGTTTGGAGGATAGTATGGCAGTCAGATACTGCTGTGAGAGGTTTGTATTTGGGGCTCAGGGCCCTAGATATGGGAGTTAGGGGCTTGAATTTGAGAATTTAGGACTCTAGTCCCAGAAAACAGAGGCTCATCATAGTCTCAATCTCGATACTGCTTCTTCATGGCAGGTAGGGTTCTAGCTTGAGGGGTCTTCAAAAAGTTCATGGAAATGTGTGTTATTTAAACATTATTCATGACCATGAGGCCAGCAGGTGGTGTGGTGGTTAAGGGCGCTGGACTCCCACCTGGCCAAACACTGTTCGCGAGTCCTGGACCTGGTCATTTGCTTTCTCACTTTCTCTCTCTCTCATTCTGTTCCTTTCTGGTCAAATAGAAATAAATAAATAAAGTTAAATAATAAAAAAAATGAAAAGAAACATTATGTATGACCAGGCCAGCAGGTGGCATGAAGGTCAAGGTGCTGGATCCCACATGGCCACCTGCAGTTTGAGTCCTGGACTGAGTGGCATGAAAATCATGCCGGGCATGTGTATGTTCAGGCCCAAAATGCTGAGAAGAGACTAGAGGAGATGGGATTGTAGGGTGGACATCCCCCCAGGGGTTATTTCTCACCTTCCCTCTCTCTGGCGACCCCACACACCCTATAGCAAACAAACAAACAAACAAAAACCCCAAAAAAACAACTGCCTGATCTTCAAATTTTTTGCACCAAGATAAACTCTTAATTCCATTTTCCACAAACTTTTTGAAGTTCCCTCGTATTTGAGCATTGATATTGGGAGGTTCAGACATACAGACTTAGGAATTTAGGCAGAGTCCCAGCAAAGTAGGTGCAGTTTGGGACTAGGTCCATCTTTATGGGCTTAGAAGGATGAATGTGGGATTAAGCCTCAAAAGTTCATGTCGTGGATTTGTGGAGCAAACTACTTTTTGCTTAAGAATGATCTCTGTATTTGAGTGTTCAGGAGTTTTAATATGAGAATTCTGGGGACCAGCAGATGGTGTAATGGTTATATCACTGGACTCTCACATAGCCGACGGTAGTTTGAGTCTTGGGCCCAGTAGCTTGAAACTCATGCCAGGGACATGTGGATGCATGTACAAAAATCCCAAGGGAAGAATGGATAAGGGATTGCAATGTGGCCATTCCCCCTGGGGGGATGATTTCTTGCTTTTTGTCTCTCTCTGTCTCTCCAGTGAGTGCATGTGCCCTATAGCAAAAGTCTTTCTTAAAAAATAAAAATTAAAATTAAAAATTAAAAAAAGTGAGAGTTCTGGGGTCCATGCTGTGGCTTTAAAAGGCTAGACTGGAGTTCAAGACTCAATGGTATATTTGGGTTCAGATTTATAATTTAGGAGAGACATCTGGGATTCGGGAGTTTTGATGGGAGATTCCTGGGGTATACAATATTTAGTTTAGAACATATCTGAGGTTCAGGTATAAATACAGTACTAATTTTGGGGGGAGTTTGTGAAATAGATAAGGCATAGGAAGTATACAAATATTTGGGGGTTTAGAGATCTTGATATGGAGACTCTGGGGTCAGTTATCACAGACATAGAAAAGCAAACCAGAGTCTGGAATCTGGATGGTTCTAAATTTGAGAGCCCTGCAGAGTTTAGTTCTGGGGTTCAAGGGTTCACTGATCTGGCCCAAGGGCTTGGGCTATGGACACAGATCTAGGTTTGTGGGTTGAGAACTGGTTTGCATGCTAAGTAGGGGCAGGGGTCACCTGAAGGCCATAAAGGCGGATGAAGTAGGACTTCTGGGGGTTATCCTTCACGAAGCACACAGCCCCACAATGCTCCTTGGTCCAGTGCTCAGCTCCAGGGGGTAATGCCAGGTACAGCTGAACAACTGCAGTGGCCAGCGTCTGAGAAGGAAGAACAGGGGTCAGTGGAGTCTGGTCAGGGGGATCCAGAAGGTCTTGGATCCAGACTTGGCCCTTCCTTCTTGTTGGCTGTTCTGAGTCCATAGAAAGAGCCATAGCCAGAGGGAAGGTGAGTAGACACACTGAGATCTTCCTGGGATGGGTGGAAAATGGTTAAGGGGATTCTAGGAGAGATGATGGAGAGGGGAAGGAGGAGGGAGAAGAGGGGAAGAAAGGGGGGGAGGGGAGGATGGGGAAGATAAGGCAGGAGAAGGAGGAAGAGGAAGAGGAGGGAGACACAGAGGGCCAGGAGATCCCCAGCTCACCCAGCATTTTCGTCCAAGCATCTCAAAGAGCCAGTGGTTC
>NW_006203978.1:63431-75057 GCF_000334495.1 Tupaia belangeri chinensis
GTCCTCCTCGGCCCCCAGGCCTTCCTCCTACAGGGCCCCCACTCATAGTGCCTTCTGCCCTTGTCCTCTCCGGCCAGGCTCTAGGTGCAGGGTAAGAAGAGGAACTTCCGCAGTGAGCAAGGGAACAGGAAGTGCAAAAAACCACAAGGGAAACAAGTCCTTCAGGGGCCCCTCAGTAGGCCTGGCCTCCTCCTCAGAATAGGCTTGGACCCTCCTCCCTCAGATCGAGGCCCTCCTCCATTTGACTGATTAGATCCATCTTTTTGACCAGATCCTTCTTTCTCACTCACTGGGGGCCATCTCCCTCTGACTTGCTCAGACCCTCCTTCCTCTGGCTGGCATTAAAGAGCTGAGCCATCACAGCACCTCTGCAGGGCTCTTTGTGGAAGGGAGTAGTCATGGAGCTGGCAGCCTCCTTCCTTCTCAAAGCACTCAGCCCAGGGCTGAGGTCTAAGGTCCCTAGTCCAGAAGGGTTACTGCACTAAAACTTTCCCCCTTAATTGCATAGCAAGCCCTTGCGATCCTACCCCACATCCTGAGCCCGGACATTGCCCACAACATATACACCCCAGGCTCACTTCCCTACCCCTTACCCTTGCCTCCCTACAGCTCCCTAATTACTTTCTCCTTATCATCCTCTTTTTCAAAGAAAATAACTTCATAGCATGAATACCTAAATGACATGTTGCTTTTATTGTTTTTGAACTTTTTTTTAGGTTTTTGCCACAGGGCATGTGTGCTTGCCAGAAAGAGATGGTGAGAAATCACCCTCTCCTTGCAAGGGAGGATGGCCATTCTGTAATTCCTTCTCCTCCATTCTCCTGGGATTTTGGGCATGCATGCACACATGCCTGGCATGATTTTCAAGTCGCCAGGTCTAGGACTTGAACTACAGTCAATCATGTGGGAGTCTAGCACCTTAACTACCGCGCCACCTACTGTCCCTGTTTTTGAACTTTTAAAAAGTATGTAAACTTTGGGGCCAGCAGGTGATGTGGTGGTTAAGGCGCTGGATCTCACATAGCCAACTATGCAGTTTGAGTTCCTGGCTTGAAAAACACACTGGGCATGTATGTGTGCATGTATGCTCAAATATCCTGAGAGGAAAGTGGAGGAGAGGGGATTGAGGCATGGCCATCCCCCTTGGGGGATGATTTCTCACGTTCTCTCTTTCTTTCTGTCTCTAATGAGCACATGTGCCCTATAACAAAACCAAACCAAACAGTATGTGAACTTTGGAGACTGGCATTTTCCCTACTTGACATTCTATTTTTATCATAACACTTGTGTAGCTCTTACCATGTATGCCAGACACTGTTCTGGCCCCTTTGCATTTAAAATCCTTTAAATTGACCCAACCCCAGTGGCATAAATTGTAGGGTACTGCTGCTTGATAGCTGAGGCCACGCAGGAAGCTTGGGTTTGGTTCCCCCCCTAGCCTAAACAGGCCAAGCTTGGTAGTGCACAAGCTAGTTGAGAGGCTGGGGCGGGATCATCATGGCACAGTGAGACTGGTCAAGAATACCTCTCTCTGTCTTTGTCTCTCACTCCCCCTCCCTCTATCTTTTATTAAGAAACAAATTCTTTAAATCAGCTAAACCCTCATAACAGCCTGCAGGATACACTCTGTTACCATGTTCATTTTACAGATGAGGGAGCTGAGGCACAGGGTGGTTAAATAATTTGCCAAAGAGCTCCCAGCCAGCGAGCAAAGAGCTCAGATTGCAAGCCTGGCAGGTTGAGTCTGGAGTGCACACTTTCCTCGTTCTGCTCCACACCTTCTCTCCTGTTTTACAAGGACAGATCCTCCAGGGCTGCTGTGCCTGCAGGCTCGAAGCCCTTCTAAATCTAGTCTCAAAGCTCCCACTGTTGTGGCAGTTGCAGCCTCCCACCCTCCCTCCTCTTCCTCTCATGACTCAGCTTATGGTGCCTCTAACTAACTGGGTATGTCATCCTTCTGGGCCTGGTGCCTGGCAGCTTATTGATTAGAGTGGGTATCTACATATCTCTAGTATATGGCACAAACTAGCACTCAGAAAATGTGAATTGAAAGGGGCCCACAGGTGGCGTGGAGGTTAAGATTACTGGATCCCATATGGCCAACTGAGTGGTTTGAGTCCTGGACCTCCCTGCAGCTTGAAAAACACACTGGACTCCTGTGTATATGCCCAAAATCTCAAGAGGAGAATGGTGGTTAAAGGTGTTGGATTCCCACATGGCTGACCACAGTTCAAGTCCCAGACCTGGTGGTTTGCTTTCTTGCTTTCCCTTTCTCTCTCTCTCTCTGATCCAATTAAAAAATAATAACAACAACTGGAATTAAATAATTATTTTTAAAATAACATTAATTTAAAAGTTGTGTGTTTCCTGTTTTTATTTTTAAGAAGCAGGCACGTTTAAAATGTATGTTTTGATCTACTTAAAATGACCTCAAATAGATTCCTATGATTTTAGTCACTGACAGAACAAGTTTTCCCATTCTAGAATGCAGTGATTTATGGGGTCATCAGGAAAGTCATGATGTATTTTTACATAGAAAAACATAGAAACATACATTGTGACTTTTCTGATAAACTAATATTCATCTTAATATCATTTTCATGTTATTCATATTATTGGGTAACTGTAACTCTGCTGACCTGCATCAATAATTATGAGCTGGTTTATTTTCCTTTATGTGTCCCCATCAACTCTTCCTTTTCTGTGCTTGGTGTCAGTAGTGAGGTGATGACCTCAAAGCTAACTTGCTCTCTTGGGCCTCCAAATAGACTTAAAACAAAACTGGAACATTTAACCCAGCATTTCTGGTTCTTCCCAGCAAGAGAGTTGGTCTACCACAAGTCAGTCCACACAGCTGCAAGTAGAAGTTCTTATTTCTCAGTAACACAGTGAGCACCAGAAACCCCTAGGAACCCACACATACCTGATATCTTAGATCCACCGATGCTCCCTCCTATACTTTGAACGTCCTCACCAAAACTTGAGTTCAAATTTAACCCTTGGGACCAGTAGTTGGCGTAATGGCTATGTCGCTGGACTCCCATGTGGTCAACCGCGGTTCGAGTCCCAGACCCAGTGGCTTGAACTCACACCGGGCGCATGTGCATGCATGCCCAAGATCCTGAGAGAGAATGGAGAAGGGATTGTGGTGTGGCCATCCCCCCTGGGGGGTGATTTCTCACTTTCTGTCTCTCTGTCTCTTTCTGGTGGGCATATGCGCCCTAGAGCAAAAAAAAAAAAGAAAAGAAAAAAAAGAAAAATTTTAACCCTTATTGTGAGGTTAAGAGGGTGGAAATTTTTTATTATTTTTTTATTTATATATTTTAAAATTATTATTCATACATTAAATCGCTGTAAAGCATTTAGATTGTGAAGAGACTTTACCCAGTGTGATATACGCCTCAGTCCAGCCGAGTTGAGACCACCATACACATTCCCGTCAACAGATAATAAACCTTATCTGTGTCCTACAAGTGTCTTACTGCTCCATTTCCCTCCCAAATTTTTGTAAAAAATTATTTAGTTATATTTATTATTATTATTATTAAGCTTTCTATAGGGCACGAGTGCTCACCAGACAGAGAGAAGGAAAGTGAGAAAGCAAGTCACCAGGTCCAGGACTCAAACTACAGTCAGCCATGTGGGAGTCCAGCACCTCAACCAGCATGCCATATGCTGACCACAAGAGGGTAGAAATTTAATTCTCTGGGCCTATGAGAGGTAATGTGGATTACATAAGGTTATTGGGGTTTGCCCTGATGACTGAAGACCGGTGGCTTCATAAGAAGAGGGAGAAAGACCAGAAGTGACACATGCTTTTGCCCTCTCACCATGTGATGATGCTCAGTGCCACCTTGGGACTCTGTAGAGAGTTCCCACCAGCAAGATGACCCTCACCAGATGCCAGCCATCGACCTTGGACCTACAGACTCCTGAGCGGAATAAACTTTTATTCTTTATAAAATGATCCAGTCTGTGGTAGACAGTTATAGCAACAGGAAATGGACTAAGACACTTCCCTATCACCCACCCATCCAAAGTCCCCAGGAGACACCAGGAGAACCATTTCTTCTATTTTGTGTTTATTTTGCTTTATGATGGAAAGCTAGTGCCTACAAGATCCTGATCGCCATGCCTCATGCCCTGAGAAGGTATGACACATGCAATATCTTCCATACTCTAGACACCACCATGTGAATGCATAGAGACCTAAGCATGGGGAAGGGCCAACCACTGTGCTTTGACCAAACTGAGACCAAGATGACCAAATTTACCTTGCCACACCATCCTTCTCCCCTTACCCCCCTGCCCCTCTTCGTCCTCTATACCCGAGGGGTGCCTGCTGGGGATAGGCCTGATCTAACGAAGCATCACCTAATCCTCAGCTCCCTTTTAATAAGTAACATTTTGGGAGACCTCCTTTTACCACCCTGAAATGACATGTACATGACAGGACTAGGTCATGTGGGACTGTTCCCCAGAATCTCAGGTCCCTGCCCATTCAAGGCCAAAGCATCCCCATCATTGTGACAACAAAAATCTGCCTACCATGAATTCCCAAGACACACCCCAGGGCAGGCAGCTCAACTGAGACCCTGCATAGAATAAGTAAGTGATTTTAGTTGAGATATTTATGCTGGGATTTACTGCCCTCTTCCCACAAGGCTTCCCTGTCCTCTTCACTCCCACTGCCTGGGGAAAGGAAAAACAACTCAGCATGCCTGGAGCCAGATCCCTCCTCCAGAGTTATCTTACACTGCTCACTGATACCATGGGCAAATGGGTGTTTGAGGGACTCTCCAGTCCTAGTCTCCAGTCCTAGCGTGGGTGGGTAAGGACAGGGTGATCACAGAGAAGCAGAGATCCATGCAGAACAGGGTGATCACAGAGAAGCAGAGATCCGTGTACAGATAGAATGGCTCAGCGGTTAGACTCATAGTCCGCATGGCCTGGGGCAGGCCCTGGCCCTTCTCAGCTGTGTACTTTCTGCCTCAGTATCTTGGTTCTCTCATTGATAAGGTGAAGGTGTTAATATGTACTGTAGTACTTAAGGGTGCTGTGAATAATGAAATAATTTACCTAACATATTTGGGAAAGAGCTTACCACGTTTTATTATGTGTTCACGTTTTGATGAAATAGCTGAGTAAAGTGGAAAAATGGACCATCATGCCTTCAGTCTAGTATTCTTCTCACCCTCTCCAATGTCTTCCACCCCCCTCCATCAGACCTTCAGGTCCCTCCACCAATGCTGAATGGCCAGACATCCAGAACAAGTGACGGCCCTTGCTTTGCTCTCCCCTGCTGCAAAGCTCATCTCAGAGGTCCATGCTGTGGGACCCACCCAGACCCCTCCAAGGTGTGACATATTCCTGGAGCCTTCCCTGCTACACCTTCAGAAACCCCATTACACCACGTGACCCACTGGACTTATCCTCACTTACACAGGAAACTCCCCCCGCCACACAAACACACACACACGACCTGCCCAGGAAAACTCTGGTCCGGTCAGGGACCTCAGGTCCTCTCCGAGTCCCTGCATTGCCCCCCAACCTCAGTCACCACCGGCGCTCTCTGGGAAGTGTACGCCCCAACTTCCCTGTATCCTAGTCTTTGGAACTCCCGAAAAATCCACACCTCACTCTGTGTGATCACAGGAGTGTCCACACCTATGTGTATGACCCTAGGGATGTTCGTTCCCCAACGTGTGTTAGCCCAGGGTCGCCTACTCCCTAACCCGCGTAACCTCGGGACGCCCACTTCCCACGGTATGAGATCCCAGCACTAGTGACGCTGCAGCCTGGAATGGACCACAATGGGCCAAGGGAGGAGCGCACAAATGGAACAGTCCATATGGGTCGTACCACTGGGGAGGGGCGGCCATTCTGCAAAGTACCGCTCGGTTTCTGGAGGAGGAAGACCGACGGTGCCTCATCAGTGCACGGGATTGGCCTGTTCCGCCCAAGGATCACATCTCATCCTCCCGACTCCCACCCGCCTCTGGCGGCGCTCACTCTTTGGTCCTCACTCTCTAGTTAGCCCTCAGGTCCCCTTACGTCCGCCATATTAACCTCCCTCACCCCCCTGAATTCCTTCTTTTGGAACCAGCTCTTGTCGTTCCCGAGTCGCAGTTAGCTCCGGGGAGAGACCGTCGTGGGCTCTGATTGGTCGATGACCGAATTCTGGAGCTTGCCATTTTCTGACGCTACCCGGCCCTCGGAAATGACATAACCCCTCCTCCTCTCTTGTGCGCAGGTCTCCTAGGGCTCAGTTTTTGGGCATGCGCAGTGGTGCCAGTAGCTCTCGGACTTTGCTGAAGCTGGGCCTTGGGGTTTGAGGTGATGGGTTTCAATACCGCTTCTTTGTGTTTGACTGTTCCCCTTTAGAGGAGCAGGAAGTGGTGCTTACTGCTAGCGGCTGGTGAGATCACACACCAGGGCGTGGCGCCTGGTGCGCTGGACGCGCCCATCCTGACCTCTGTAACAAGCCCCCGCAGGGTTTTCATCCTGGCTCTCAGTTATTCTTAGATTTATTTATTCTCGAGTTTCTCAGCACAAAATGCGTAGCTTCTGAGTTTGGATCTGCCAGAGTAGGACAGGCACCGGAAGAGTATCTGGTTCTCTAAATCTCAGAGTGGTCATCCTGTGGTCTTCAGATATAATTCAATGTACTGAAGTTTTATTTGTCCTCTTCTGACAAACTGAGGGCATTTTTTATTTTAATGGCACTTAAAAGGACCTAAGTGGGGGCAAGCAGGAGGCATGATGGCTAAGGGCACTGGACTCCCACATAGCCAACCGCAGTTCAAGTCCCGGACCTGGTGACTTGCCTCTCACTTTCCCTCTCTCTCACTCTGTCCCTCTCAGGTCAAATTAAATAAAGCTAAATAAAATAATTCTTAAAAAAATTTTTTTTAAAAAAAGGGAGCCGGCAGGTGGCATAGTGGGTGCTGGACTCCCACATGAACCACTGCGGTTTGAGTCCCAGACCTGAGTCCCAGACCTGACAGCTTGCTTCCTCAGTTTCCCTCCCCCTCTCTCACTCTGTCTCTCTCTGGCCAAATTAAAAAATAAGTAAATAAATAAAGTTAAATAAAATAGCATAAATTAATTTTTTTTAATAAAGGCTGTAAGTGGAAAACAAACTGTAAGTGGATAAATACTTTTGAGACCAGCAGGTATTGGGGTAGTTAGGGTGCTGGACACTTCCACGTGGGTGACCACGGTTTGAGTTTCAGGTCTGGTGGCTTGCTTTCTCACTTTTCCTCTCTCTCTCTCTGTCTCTCTGGTCAAATTAAAAAATGAATAAATGAATAGATAAAATTGAATGAATAATTCCTTTAAAAAAAGAATACTTTCTCTACTTTTCCATGTGCAAAGTGATGGTTCTGGAGCATTAAGCCTGGTAAGATGTGACAGGATTGCTGTTATTAATACACATTGTAGGTGATAAAGCCAGTTTTCAGTTTTGAAGTTTGCAATTATTACATTTTATAAATATGTTAATTAAAATAGAAATCATATATTACATGCATCATTAAAATTCATATAAATACGTATCAACAAAGCCATGGTTTACAGGGCTATAGATATAGATCACAATAGATGGAGCAGTGGGGCTCTGATTTGATTCACTGCCCTGGTTAAATCACACGTGGCTCCTTTTTTGCCTCTGCTGCCGTCAAGGCATCAGTGAAAATGCTTGTGGCTGGGGGCCGGCAGGTGGCGTGTTGGCTAAGGTGCTGGACTCCCACGTGACAGACCATCATTTGAGTCATGGACCTCGCTTTCTCACTTTCCTTTCTCTCTCTGTCTCTCTGTCTGTCTCTGTCTCTCTCTAGTCAAATAAAAATAATAATAATCAACACAAATAAAATTAAATAAATAAGTACTTCTTTAAAAACGTAAGAGAGAAAAAGCTTGTGGCAAGGGGGGCAAGGAAAAAAAAGCAACAGATTCTGAAATTTAACCTTGAAGGCACCTACCCTGTAGAAGATGTAATCATGGATATTGTCAATTTTGAGCCGTTTTTTCAAAAGAGAATCAAAGTGAATGGAAAAGGAATAAGAACAAGATCACTGTAACTTTCAAGGTGCCTTTTCCCAAAGTTATTTGAAATAACTCACTAAAAATTATTTGAAGAAGAGGGGCCGGCAGGTGGTGTGGTGGTTGAGGGCGCTGGATTCCCACGTGGTTGACTGCGGTTTGTGTCCTGGATCTGGTGGCTTCCTTTCTCATTTTCTCTTTCTCTCTCACTCTTTTCCTCTCTGGTCAAATTAAAATAAGTAAATAAATAAAGTTAAATCTTTAAAATAATTTTTGAAGAATAATCTATGTGATTGTTTGAGCGTAGTTGCTAATAATAGAGAAAGTTACAAAATACGCTACTTCCAGATTAACCAGGATGAAGACGAGGAGGGAGGGAACCAGCAGTTAGCGTAATGGCTATGTCGCTAGACTCCCATGTAGTCGTCCGCGGTTCGCGTCCCCAACCCGGTGGCTTAAAACTCACGCCAGGCACGTGTGTGCGTGCCCAAGATCCCGAGAGGAGAATGGAGGAGAAGGGATTGTGGTGTGACCATCCCCCCTGGGGGGTGATTTCTCGCTTTCTGTCTCTCTGTCTGTCTGGCGAGCACATGCGCCCTATAGCGAAAACCTCTCTTAAAAAAAAAAAAGAAAAAAGAAAAGAAAAAGAGAAGGCAACTCGCATAATCTGGAAAATATATTTGCAAACTCCGTATCAGATAAAAAGACTTGCATATAAATGCAAAGAATTCTTACAACTTAGTAATAAGAAAACTCGGTCATATGTGAAAAGAAAGGGGAGTGTGGATAATTTTATTTGGTGCCCAAAATTTCAGAAATACTGAGCCCGCTGTCTTCACCAGTGGAGCGTATTTCCATAAATTAGCTTGGAAATTCCAGTTTTCTGCAGAGTAGTGAGTGCCTCCGCTGCTGAAAACACAAGCCAGCATCTGTATTAGCTCTGGTCCCAAGGAATCTGATTACTTTTAAGTGTGTGTGTTCAGGCTTGGGGTGCTGGGTAGAACACATCAAAGTTTCAGTTAAAGTGTGGGTGCTTTGTTTCCCTGTGTGTTTTTGAGGGTGGCTGGATTTGTAACATAAATACTTCTCTGTAGTACCTCCACTCAGAGGACACAGGCGGTGAGGGGTACATTGCTTTTGTTTGAGATCTTGCCCTAATGGTTATAGCATGGTGTAAACAATTATAAATAAGGTGTATAATCTCTTTTTCAGAAACACACCCCAAAATAATACAATTAAACAAGCCAGGGGGAGAAAAAAAGAAAATATTTTTAAAAATTATTATTTAATTTTACTTATTATTATTATTTTAAAATTTGACCAGAAAGAGACAGAAAGAGAGAGAGAATGTGAGAAAGCAAGCCTCTAGGTCTTGGACTCAAACTACGGTCACCCATGTGAGAGTCCAGCACCTTAACCACCATGCCAACTGCTGGCACCACTAAAGAAAATTTTTTGTTCTTGTTTTTTAAGAATTATTTATTGCGACCAGTAGATGGTTGTAACGGTTGCATTGCTGGACTGCCACGTAGTCGACTGCTGTTCGAGTCCCAGACCTGGCAGCTTAAAACTCACACTGGGCACATGTGCGTGTGTGTGCCCAAGATCCCCAGAGGAGAATGGAGAAGGGACTGTGTTGTGACCATCCCCCCTGGGGGGTGATTTCTTGCTTTCTGTCTCTCCATCTTTCCGGTGAGTGCAGGCTTCCCTATGGAAAAAATCTCTAAAAAAATAGTAATAATTATTTAATTTTATCACTAATTATCATTATTTTAAAATTTGCTACAGGGCACATGTACTCACCAAAGAGAGAGAGAGAGGGAGAAAAAGTGAGAAAGTAAGCCGCCAGGTCTGGGACTCAAACCATAGTCAGCCATATGGTAGTCCAACACCTTATCCACCATTCTGTCTGCTGGCCCCTCTAAAGAAAATCTTAAGCTTATACATGAAAGAATTAATCTATTTGAATAGAATAAAATACTAAATAAAAAACCCAGCACCCTCCAATAAATATAGTTTGTGTTGTAAATGTAGACCTTTAAAATTATAAGAATTTAATCACCATCATCAACCCTATTTTAGACCTTAATTATAGACATTTTAGACATTTATTCTTTTTAAGAGAAAAAGATTTCTTGGTGGGGGGAAGGAAAGGAGCTAAATTTCATCACTTCAGGGAAAATACAATGTGTATGTGTTTATAATCTTATGATCAATTGAGCTTTCAGAAAATTGGGTAACAAACACACACACACACACACACACACACACACACACACACACAGTATTAACATAACTATGTGAATGTTATAAGAAAGCTTTAAAGGGGCCAGCAGGTGGTGTGGTGGTTAAAGGAGCTGATTCCCACAGACCATGATTCGCATCTCGACCTGGAGGCTTGTTTTCTCGCTTTCCCTTTCTCTCTCTCTGGTCAAATTAAAAATAATAATAATAACAAATGGAATCAAATAAATAAATAATAAATAATTCTTTTTTAAGAAAGCTTTAAAAACTTGGGGTCAGGGGGACCAGCAGATGGCGTAATGGTTATGTTGCTGGACTCCCATGTAGTCGACCATAGTTCCAGTCACGAACCTGGCGGCTTAAAACTCATGTTGGGCGTATGTGTGTGCATGCCCAAAATCCTGAGAGGAGAAGGGATTGCAGTGTTACCATCCTCTCTGGGGGGGGGGTAATTTCTCACTTTCTGTCTCTCTGTCTCTCCAGTGAGTGCATACACCCTATAGCAAAAAATCTCTCTCTAAAAAAAAGGGTCTGCTTAAAGTCAGATTATTTGCTATCTCTAGGAATTATTGATAGTTAACCCTGGGAGGTGCAGGATCTCCAGGAGTAGCAAAGGCCCCAGGTTGTCCAAGTTGTCAAAGCATCCTATAAACTACAAACATCAAATACAGATAATAATAATTTAAAAACATGATTAATACATAAATATCTCTTTAGCTTTTGTAAATGTAATCCCTTTACAACAGAAGTGGAAACCTAAGGGCTGGGCATGATAATGTGCATCTGTAATCCAGTAATCTGGAAGGCTGAGGCAGGAAAATTGAGACAGTGAGACCCTGCCCAAGAAGTAGAAGAAGAGAGGAACACAAAGAGGGGGAAGAGGAAGAAGGAGAAGAAGGAGAAGAAGAAGGAGAAGGAGACAGAGAAAGAGAAAAAGAGGAGGAGTAGGAGGAGGAGAAAGTGGAGAAGAAGGAGAAAGAGAAAGAGAAAAGGAGGAGGAGTAGGAGAAGGAGAAGAAGGAAAGAAGAAGAAGAGGAGGAGGAGGAGGAGGAGGAGGAAGAAGAAGAAGAAGAGGAAAAATAGATGGGAACAGCAGATTGTGTGGTGGTTAGGGTGCTGGACTCCCACATGGCTGACCATGGTTTGAGTCCTGAACCTGGTGGCTTGTTTTCTCACTTTCTCTCTCTCTCTCTCACCTTTCTCTGTCTCTCCTTGGTGAGTGCATGTGCCCTGTAGCAAATTTTTAAAAAGCAATAAATAAAATTAAATAAATAATTCTTTAATTTTTTTTTTTAAAGAAAGGAGTAAAAACCCAAGGCACCTAAAAGAAAAGTGATTT
>NW_006203978.1:75299-76683 GCF_000334495.1 Tupaia belangeri chinensis
AGGAGAATGGAGGAGAAGGGATTGCGGTGTGGCCATCCCCCCTGGGGGGTGATTTCTCACTTTCTGTCTCTCTGTCTCTGTCTGTCTGGCGAGCGCATGCACCCTATAGCAAAAACCTCTAAAAAAAAAACCAATTATTTTATTTAACTTTATTATTATTATTATATTATTTTAACATTTTCAGAGAGAGGGGTGGGGGAGAAAATGAGAAAGCAAGCCTCCAGGTCCAGAACTCCAACCATAGTCAGCCATGTGAGAGTCCAGTGCCCCTAACCACCATACCACCTGTTGGCCCCCCACTTTGCTATTTTTTCCATAACAGGTAGCATATCGCTTGGTCTCACTAAGAGCTAATAGATCCAATTCTCTTTGAGTGTTATAGCACTCTATGCATAATGGACAGAAATTGCTTTGCAAAAGTCAAAGTAGTTTTGATGCAAATTCCAAAACAGAACTAGTGTTGCTTAGCCAAGAATGATTTTCAAGGCTGCAAGGCATGCCCTTCACATCAGACAAGTCTACCATTGCTCTTCTTTTTCTTTCTTTTCTTTTTTTTTTTTTTAGAGATTTTTGCCATAGGGCATGTGTGCTCACCAGAGAGAGACAGAGACAGAGATACAGAGAGAGAAAGTGAGAAATTACCTCCTGGAGTATGGCCACGCTGTAATCCCTTCTTCTCCATTCTCCTCCTGGGATCTTGGGCATGCACACAAGTGTGCCCAGCATGATTTTCAAGCCACGACTTAAACCATGGTAGACCATGTGGGAGTCCAGTGATGTAACTACTTTGGCATCTGCTGACCCCCCCACTATTACTCTGCCTCTGCAACTATAAAACTATACATTTTGTTCTAAGCAAATAATTTAATAACAGACAAATAACTGTTGGGCTGGCCTCATGGCTTAGTGGTTAAGGAAGTCAGATCCCAGTTGGCAAACTACAGTTTAAAGCCCAGGTGTGTCCCAAATACCAACAGTGTGAAAAAATGGAGGAGAAGGGATTGTGGTGTGACCATGTCCCATTGGAAGGTGTTTTCTCTGTCTCCCTCTTCCTCTCTCTCTGTCTCTGTCTTTCTCTGGTGGGTGCATGCATGCTCTGACAATTAAAAAGAAAAAGTTTTCTAAAATCTCAAAAGGAGAATGGAGGAGAAAGGATTGCAACATAGCCATGGTCCAAGGGTAATTTCCTACTTCCTACTTTCTCTTTCTGTCTCTCCATGGTGCACTCATGTGCTGTATAGCAAACTTAATCATCATCATCATCATCATCATCATCATCATCATCATCATAAGGGACCAGCAGTTGGCATAGTGGCTATGTTGCTGGAATCCCATGTAGTCGACCGTGGTTCAAGTCCTGGATCTGGTGGCTTAAACTCATGCC
>NW_006203978.1:77096-78258 GCF_000334495.1 Tupaia belangeri chinensis
TATTCGCAGCTTTTTTTTCTTTCCCTTTCTCTTTTTAAAAATTTAATTTATTCATTTATTTATTTTTTAAGAATTATTTATTTAATTTAATTTATTCATTCATTTTAATTTGACTAGAGAAGGACAGAGAGAGAGAGAGAGAGCAAGCCACCAAGTCTGGAACTCGAACCATAGTCAGCCATGTGGGAGTATTCAGTGCCTTAACCACCACACCACCTGCTGGTCCCCATTCCTTTCTTTTTTCTTTCTTTCATTTTTTAGTTTGCTATAGTGAGCATGCACTATCAGAGAGAGACAGGGAGACAGAGAGAGAAGCAAAGTGAGATATCACTCATAGGGAGGATGGCCATGCTGCAGTCCCTTCTCCATTCTCCTTTAGGATTTGGGGCACATATACACACATGTGTAGTGTAATTTTCAAGCCACAGAGTTCAGGACCTGAACCGTGCAGTTGGCCATGTGGGATTCAGCCGCCTTAAGTAACCATCATACTATCTGATGACTCATGAAATCTATACACAGCTTTTTCTTTTGTTTTCTTTTCTCTTTTCTTTATTTTTTAGTTTTTTGTCATAGGGCACATGCACTCTCTGAGGAGAGACAGAGAAAATGAGAAATTATCCCTTGGGGAGTTGGCCATGTAGCAGTCCCTTCTCTTCCATTCTCCTCTCATGTTACTGGGTATGTGTGCACACGTGCCTATCATGATCCTCAAGTCATTAGATCTGGGACTAGAACCGTGGTCGACCATGTGGGAGTCCAGCACCTTAACTACTACGCCACTGCTGAACTGTGCAGCTTTTTCATAGTACACAATTTTCATGAACTTTTTGAAGACTCTTTGTATTTATTATACAAATTGAGTTAGTCATCATAGCAATCTTATGAGGTAAGCACTATTGTAATCTCCATTTTAAAGGTATGGAAAGTTTGGCACAGAGACGTTAAGTAACTTAGGCAGCTAGTAACTGGCAGAGTCAGAATTCCAATCCAAGCTGAATCCAGAGCTCCCCTCTTCACCACATACATTGCCTCTGCAGAAATTTTGTTCTAACTGCCAAGAAAGGTTTAGAAGTTGCTAATTTTCTTTTCTTTCTTTTTTTTCTTTTTTTAAAACCTTTTTTTTTTTTTTTGGAGGGGTTTTCGCTATCGGGCGCGGGCC
>NW_006203978.1:78284-82684 GCF_000334495.1 Tupaia belangeri chinensis
GAGACAGAAAGCGAGAAATCACCCCCCCGGAGGGATGGTCACGCCGCAATCCCTTCTCCTCCATTCTCCTCTCAGGATCTTGGGCACGCACGCACATGCGCCCGGCGTGAGTTTTAAGCCACCGGGTCCGGGACACGAACCGCGGTCGACCACGTGGGAGTCCAGCGACATAGCCATTATGCTAACTGCTGGTTCCCAAGTTGCTAATTTTCTTTAAAAAACAGAAAGATGATCAAGAGAGTGGAAAGAAAAGTCTTAGACTGGGGAAAAATATTTGCAAAAGATGTATCTGATGAAAGATTATTATCAAAAATTGCAAAAAAACCTTTTTTGGGAAGAATTACTTTTAAATTAAATTAAATTAAATTTATTGTTATTATTACTATTAATTTGCTATAGGACATGTGTGTTCGCCAGAGAGCGAGTGAGCAAGAGAGAGAGAAAGCAAGCCACTGAGTCTAGGACTCAAATCGCAGTTTCGGCGCTCGGCCTGACCGGGGCCTGTCACCCTGGCTGGCTGGGAGGCTGGGGATAAAAAGAATCTTAAAACTCAACAATAAGAAAACAAACAGGGCCCAGCAGGTGGCATGGTGGTTAAGGCGCTGGATTCCCACATGGCTGACCACGGTTTGAGTCCCAGACCTGGTTTGCTTTCTCACTTTCCCTTTCCCTCTCTTTCTGGTCAATTTTTTAAAAAAATGACAATAATAATAAATAAAATTAAATGAACAGTTCTTTAAAAAAAAGAAAGAAAGAAATCAAACAACCTAATTTAAAATTTGGGCATATGTGCATGCATGACCAAAATCCTGGGAGGAGAATGGAGGAGAAGGGATTGTGGGGTGGCCATCCCCCCTGGTGGGTGATTTCTTGCTTTCTGTCGCTGTTTCTTCATGCACCCTATCACAAAAATCTCTCAAAAAAAAAAAAAAAGGTGAGAATATAACTCACTGACAACAACTCCAGAACTGGTCCAAGATGTGGAGCAATGGAACTCTTTGCTGGTGGGCATGCAACATGGTACAGCCACTTTAGAAGATAGTTTGGTGGTTTCTTACAAAACTAAACACTGTCTTACCATACTATCCAGCAATTGTACTTCTTGAGTTTTGGCTACAGAGCGTGTATGTTTGGCAGAGAGAGACAGGGAGAGAGTTAGAAATCACTCGTCAAGAAATGGTCACACTGGTATTTCCTCCTCTCTCAGTCTCATCTCAGGATTTTAAGTACACATGTACACGTCCCAGAGTGATTCTCAAGCCTCTGGGTCCCATACTCAAACCATGAAACTGGCCATGTGGGATCCAGTACTTCTTAACCTCCATGCCACCTGTTGGTCCTATTTCTCGCTTTCTTTCTTTCTTTCTTTTTTTTTTTTGAAAGGTTTTGCTATAGGGTGTGTGTGCTCGCCAGAAAGAGACAGAAAGACAGAAAGTGAGAAATCACCCCTCCTCCATTCTCCTCTGGGGATCTTGGGCACGCATGCACGTGCGACCGGTGTGAGTTTAAGCTACTGGGACTCGAACCGTGGTCGACTACATGGGAGTCCAGTGACATAGCCATTACACCAACTTCTGGTCCCCCTTGCTGGCCCTATTTCTAAAGTATAAAATGTGCATACAAAAGTTGGCACTGGAAAACTGAACATTGTATAACAACATGTAGAGAAGTAAGAAAGTACAATCAACAGGAGGGAGAGAAGGAGAGGTATTTTTAACAGAGTCTTGTCATGTGGCTAGCCTCCTGCTGCAGGCTCCCAGCTAGCTAGGACCACAAGCACACTCTGTGGCCACCTGCTCGATTAGGTTTGGCTGAAAAGCCAACAGGGTCTCCCACGTAGCTTCAGACATCTTGTAGCTGTAACTTCCTGCTTGTACCACTGGGGCTGAGCCAAATAAACCCAGATTTATATTTGCCATGTATTTATTTATTTATAACGTTTTATTTATTTTAATTTGATGAGACAGAGAGAGAGAGAGAGAGAAGAGAGAAGAGAGAAAGAGAGAAAGAGAGAAAGTGAGAAGGTAAGCTACCAGGTCTGGAACTCGAACCACAGTCAGCCGTGTAGGAGTTCAGCGCCCTTAACCACCACACCACCTGCTGGCCCTAATATTTGCCATTTATTTGTACAATGTAGTTCCTTCTTTTCTGAAAAATTTACAAGAACATGGATGACTTTCTCATGAGAAAAGAAAACACTTGCTGAAGTGGAATGAAAGGAAATAGGAAGCAAATACAGGTTATTTAATAATGGTAGGGAAAAGGCTGTCCTTCCCATGGTAAGTGATAAAATCACAAGACGAAATTGTCCCTCCCCTCTGGCCAGCACACTCCCACACAGGCACGCACACGCACACACACACACCCTGACGTGTATCCCTCTATGTGAGCATCTTATGATGTACACTGACTAACCGATGGGGACCTTTGACCCATCCTGTGGGGCTCTGCACCAAATAGCTACTTACTTCTCACTTAGCACCCCTGGCCTAGCGCAGGGGATTGCAAATTTTAAATGCCCATCAGAATCTCTTGGATGACTAATGAAAACCTAGACTGCTAGGTCCCATTCCCAGGGTTTCCGATTCAGTGGATCTGGGATGGGGTTGAGAATGCGCATTTCTAACTAGTTCCCAGTAATGCGGATGCTGCCATCTGGGGATCCCACTTTGAGAACTACTGGCTTGGGGTCTGGGTCAGTAATGAGGGGCTGGAAGATGCAGAAGGCATTAAACTTCGCAGCTCAGTGGCTGGTGATGCCCTCCTCCAGGCCTCAGCTTCCAGGAATTCTAGCTCACTCCCCTGAGACTGGCCTTAATAGCCCAACTTGACAACAGAGAAACCCTGCTGGGAGCTACCATAGAGCGAACTAATGTGGACTCACAAAGCACAGATCGAGTAGAAATGGAATTCTAGATACGCTTTATGAGCAGAGTCTGCAGTATAGACCTAAGAATGATTTCAAATTCAAAGAACAAAACGACACAAAAAAGCAACAGCAGGGAACATGTTTCCAGCAAAATCCCAGCAGGCAGCATCCTTTCCAGCTGCCTTCTTGGCTTAGTGGCATTTTTTTCAGACCCGAAGGGCGGGTGAGATGAGAGATTGCGAGCCTGCTTGGCATTTCTAGAGCAACACTGCCACCAAGTGCAACCTCAAGCTATGTGTACCAATAAGAACAGTCTGCGGAACCAGCAGTTGGTGTAATGGCTATGTCGCTGGATTCCCATGTAGTTGACCGCGGTTCGAGTCCCGGACCCGGTGGCTTAAACTCACGTGCGAGCCCAAGATTCCAAGAGGAGAATGGAGAAGGGATTGCAGCGCAGTCATTCCCCCTGTGGAGTGATTCCTCGCTTACTGTCTCTCTGTCTCTGTCTATCTTTCTGGCGAGCTCATGTGCCCTATAACAAAAACCTCTATTAAAAAAAAAAAAAAAGAATATCAAGAAAAAAGAATGCTAGAGAGGAATACCTTGTATTCTAGAAGCCACCTTTAAGATGATCCCTGATTTAAGATGGGACAATGTGGGGGCCAGCGGGTGGTGTGGTGGTTAAGGCGCTGGATTACCACATGGTCAGTCACGGTTCAAGTATCAGACCTGGTGGCTTGAAAATCATGCTGAGTGTGTACATGTATTCCAAAAATCCCAAGAGGAGAGTGGAGAAGAGACTAGTCAATGGAGAAGGAACTGCATTTCCGAATGGAGGAGAGGGGACTGAAGAATGGAAGAGAAGGGACTGCAGCGTCGCCATCCTCCCAGGACGTGATTTCTCACCTTCCCTCTCTGATGAGCACAGGCACCCTATGGCAAAAACTTAAAAAAAAAAATGGTGGGACAGGGGCCAACAGTTGGTGTGGGGCACTGGACTCCCACATGGCCAACTGCCGTTTGAGTCCTGGACCGGGTAGCTTCTTTTTTCACTTTCCCTCTCTCTCACTCTCTCTGTCTCTCTCTCTGTGAGTGCACATGCCCTGTAACAAATTTTTAAAAAGCAACAATAATAATAAATAAAATTAAATAAATAATTCTTTTTAAAAAATGGTGGGGCACTGTGACACTATGAACTCAGCAGTGTTCAAATCATGATTCTATTGCTTATTTACTGTGTGATACTGAACAAATTACTACACCTCTCTGTGCCTCAGGTTTTTAGCTACAAAATCGAGACAGTGACACCTACTTTGTGGATGGTTGTGAGAACTGAGAAATTATTATGTGGAAAGTATTTAGAACACTTCTGCTTGCTTCTGGCTCCAGAAGCTCTGCAATTCTCTCAGAAATGATATACAATTCCAATTCACTATATGTCTGCCCATATTTCATCTTTGGCCAGCAATTACAGGCAAAAGCTTGCTCATTTTAAGAAATTATTTATTTAAATTAATTATTTTAAAAAAGA
>NW_006203978.1:82760-86685 GCF_000334495.1 Tupaia belangeri chinensis
GCGAGGAAGCAAGCTGCCTGGTCCGGAACTCCAACAGGACTTGAACAAGTTGGCCATGTGGGAAGTCCAGAACCATAATCACCACAACACCTGATGGCCCTATTATTATTATTATTATTATTATTTGCTCTTTTATATAGTGCATATTTTATTAGTTTGTATTAGTACATTCTTATTTTACAAAAGCAATTTAGCAGAAGAGCTTTCTTGTTGATATTTAAATCATCTGAATAACAAACGGAACTGTACATTTAAAAAAATCCTCATAAGGGTAACAAAACAAAACAAAACAAAAAGACAAGTTAGACAACAAAAATTTTTTCTGTTCCTACAGGTAGACATTGAAGTGGACCTAATTTGGTTTTCTTTTTAAAAGGTTTCAAAGACAAAAGGCAGCTTAAACCTAATTAAAATGAATAAAAATTTTGTTCACTAAACTACTGGTCTCCACTCCATCCTGTTTGCTCAGTTTTTAAAAACATTGCTAGGGGACCAGCAGATGATGTAGTGGTTATGTCATCAGACTTCCACATGTTCAACTGCAGTTCGAGTCCCGGATCTGGTGGTTTCAAACTCACACAGGGCACGTGTGCATGTGTGCCCAAAATCCTGAGAGGAGACTGGAGAGGAAGGGATTGTGGCATGGCCATTCACCCTGGGGTTGATTTCTCACTTTCTGTCTGTCTCTCTCTGTCTTTCCATTGAGCACACATGCCCTATAGCAAAAATCTCTCTAAAAAACTGCTTAAACATTCTCTTCTCTATGAAGCAGTTTTGGTTCTTCCCAAGGTGGGTAAGACTTCAGGACTTTCTGCCAAGATTTGGAATAAGACTCAAGAGTGGGTCATCTCAAGAGAAAAAGGAAAGTTTATTGAGAAAGAGTGCCCTGGGGGGGTCTGAAGCCAAGGTGCTTCATCCTGTCCACCAGGAAAGGGGGCATTCCTTTTATTATTATTATTTTTTTTGGAGAGGTTTTGGCTATAGGGCGTGTATGCTCGCCAGCCAGACAGAGAGAGACATAGAGACAGAAAGCGAGAAATCACCCCCCAGGGGGGATGGTCACGCCGCAATCCCTTCTTCTCCATTCTCCTCTCAGGATCTTGGGTACGCACACACACGCACCCGGCGTGAGTTTTAAGCCACCGGGTCCGGAAGGCGAACAGCGGTCGACTACGTGGGAGTCCAGCGACATAGCCATTACGCTAACTGCTGGTTCCCAAGGGGGGCATTCCTTTTATAAGGCAACTGATGAGGCCATTCTGGGAGACTGTATGCATGACTGATAGGTAGGGGAGTCAGGCACAGTGAGATAAGCACATTCTGAACACATGAAACATTTTATGTTTTATTTTTATTTTTTTAATTCTATCTCAGGGGAGTTAGACCTCTCTGTACTCATTTTTGCGTCATTGTTCACTACCCTCTGGATCAGTGTGACCTTGCAGTTGCAGTGCCAGGAATGTGGGCCCCTGCCAAGGCCAGGTCTGCAGAGGTCTGGTTCAGAGTTTCCTTGTCAGGCCTGGAGCCACATCAAGTGAGCTTTACTGAATGTAATCTTATATTTTCTTTTCTTTTTGTTCCCTGAAACAAAGACAGCATGGTTAGCAGGGTATGTCCGAACCATTTTCTCAATATACATGGGGACTTCAAAAAGTTGATGATGTGTACATGCACCCTGTGGCAAAATCCTAACAGACAAACAAACAAAAAGTTGGTGGAAAAATGTAAGTAAAGTATGAGTTTATTTTGGTCAAAAAAGGTTGAAATCCATGCACAGTTTTTTTTTTCCATTAATACGCATTTCCTGTAAACTTTTGGAAGACACCCTTGTAGGTATAGACTATTTAAAGCTTTTTTTTTTTTTTTTTTTTTTTTGTTTTTAGGTAACAGTGGGAGAGACAGAGAGAAACAGTGAGAGGGAAAGTGAGAACTCAACTCCCAGAGGGAATGACCACACTGCAATCTCTTCTCCTCTTGGGATTTTGGGCACATATGCACACATGTCCAGCATGATTTTCAAGGCATTGTGTCCAGGACCTGAACTGCGATCAACCATGTGGGAGTCCAGTGCCTTAGCCGCCATGCTACCTGCTGGCCCCTATTTACAGCTTTTGCCTCCATAAGATTATTTGTCTCTCTCTCTCTCTCTTTTTTTTTTTGAGAGGTTTTTGCTATAGCGTGCATGTGCTCGCCATACAGACAGAGAGAGACAGAGAGACAGAAAGCGAGAAATCATCCCCTAGAGGGGATGGTCACGCCGCAATCCCTTCTCCTCCATTCTCCTCTCGGGATCTTGGGCACGCACGCACACGCGCCCGGCATGAGTTTTAAGCCACCGGGTCCGGGACGCGAACTGCGGTCTACTACGTGGGAGTCCAGCGACATAGCCATTACGCTAACTGCTGGTTCCCAAGATTATTTGTCTCTTATGAAATTTTCAAATACATGTAAAAGTAGAAAGAACAGTATAAGAAATCTCCATGTAGTCATTATTTAGTTCACTGTTTATCAATTCACAAGCAGTGCTGTTTCTTCTATAACCTCTCCCACTTCCCATGTGCAGTGGATTATTTTGAAGCAGAACCCAGATATCATATCATTTTATCCATAAATATCTCAAGATATTACTATAGATAATAATTCTTTTGAACAAACTAGTCATAAATCATGATCATAGAGGCTGGGCCATGGTACAACAATAAAACACAACACTCTGAGGCTGACCCACATTGCAAGCTTCCAGGTTCACGACCAGAGACCTCCTTGAGTACACTGGGTACATATATGTGTCCATGATCTAGGGCTGGCTGACCAGGCTAGAGGTGGTCAAGACCATATTAGGGGGTGCCACATCTCAGTTTCTCTTTGTCTCTCTCACGCATGCAATAAATAATTTTTTGTACAGGTTTTTACCTTAGGGTACGTGTGCTCCCCAGAGAGAAAGACAGACAGATAGAGAAAATGAGAGGGAAAGTGAGAAATCAACAGCACCCAGCATGAGTTTTAAACCACTGGGTCCGGGACGTGAACCGCGGTCGACTACATTGAAGTCCAGCGACATAGCCATTACACTAACTGCTGGTCCCCTTTTCTCTCTTTTTTAATTGCTGAAGAGAGAATGAGAGAGAGGAAGAGAGGGAGAGAGGGAGAAAGCACCCCTCTGCAGTGTGGAGTCATGTTGCAACCCTTTCTCCTCCATTTCTCCATCCTGCCATGATTTGGGGCATATACACACAGGTACCTGGCATATTTCTCAAGCTCCTGGAGCTAGGATTTGAACTGTGGTTGGCCATGTGGGATCTGGCTCCATTAAGCACTAGGCTATGGGGCTGGCCCTCATTTTCTCTTGATTTGCCAGTTTTCACAATGAATTGGTTTGCTAGCCAATGAGATTTTGTAGCATTATTATGATCTCACAATTGATGTATTTCAATCCCTGTGGTTATTATTATTTATTATTATTTTTGGACAGGGTCTCATCATGTTGCTATCCTCCCACCTCAGCCTCCTAAGTAGCTAGGTCTACAGACATATACTTACATACCTGGCTTTTTTTTTTTTTGCCATAGGGTGCATGGGTTCACTAAAGAGAGACCGAGAGAAAGAAAGGAAAAGTGACTAAGAATTCTGCAGGGTGGCTGGCTAAGCCACAGCCCTTCTCCTCCATTCTGCTCTCAAGATTTTGGACATGCATGCACACATCTGGTGTGTGTGTGTGTTCTTTTTAAGAATTACTATTTAATTTTTGTCATTATTATTAACATCATTATTTTTTCTTGAGAGGTTTTTGCTATAGGGCATGTGTGCTCGTCAGAAAGATAGAGAGAGACAGAGAGATAGAAAGCAAGAAATCACCCCCCAGGGGGGATGGTCACGCCGCAATCCCTTCTCCTCCATTCTCCTCTCGGGATCTTGGGCACACACG
>NW_006203978.1:86825-88145 GCF_000334495.1 Tupaia belangeri chinensis
TATTTATTTAAATTTGACCAGAGAGAGAGAGAGAGAGAGAGAGAGAGAAAGAGAAAGCTGCCAGATGCGGGACTCAAGCAGCCTTTGACCATGTGGGAATTCAGAGCCCTTAAGCAGCACACCACCTGCTGGCCCCAATTATCATTAGTATTTAATTTGCTACAGGGCATGTGTGCTCACCAGAGAGAGACATAGAGAGAGGAAAAGTGAGAAAGCAAGCCACCTGGTCTGGGACTTGCACCACAGTCGGCCATGTGCGAGCCCAGTGCCTTAACTACCATGCCATCTGCTGGCCCTGCCTGGCATGTTTTTCAAGCTGCTGGGTTCAGGATGCGAGCTGTGTAGTCAACCATGTGGGATCCAGCCACCTAACCACCATGCCACGGCTGGCACCACACCTGGCTTTTTAGGTGGGCTGGGAATTAAACCCAGGCCTCCTATATAACCTCCCCCTGTAAAACAGTAGTATCAACCAGTGCGCTACTGAGGTTGGCTTATTCTTCTTTTTGATAATGATATCATCCCATCTGTGGCCAGTGGAAGTCTTTATTTTTTTATTTTTTAGAGAGATTTTTTGCTATTGAGCATGTGCATTCATCAGAGACAGAGACAGAGAGACAGAAAGCTAGAAATCACCCCCCAGGAGGGATGGTCATGCCACAATCCCTTCTCCTCCATTCTCCTCTAAGGATTTTGGGCACCAACGCACATGTACCTGGCATGAGTTTCAAGCCACCAGATCTAGGACTTGAACCGTGGTCAACTATGTGGGACTCCAGCAATGTAACCATTATGCCATCTGGTAGTCCTAGTGGAAGTCTTTTAAACTTGCTTCATATGACCCCAGTAATTTTCTATAACTTCCTTATTTTTTGTATGACAAGATTTTTAAAATAATATATGTATGTATAATATAATGATAGTTAGATTTTAAAATTATGTAGTGGAAGTCTTTTAAACTTGCTTCATATGACCCCAGTAATTTTCTATAACTTCCTTATTTTTTGTATGACAAGATTTTTAAAATAATATATGTATGTATAATATAATGATAGTTAGATTTTAAAATTATGCTTACATGGTTCCAAATTTAATAATAGCATGGTATATTCACAGGAACCTAGTGTCTATCCCTGTCTACTTCATCTTCTTCCCCTTCTCACCCCATTTTATCATTCTTTCCTAAATTTACTCTTTTTTAATTTTAGAGTTATTTTTATTTGACTTTATTGATTTATTTTTAATAAATTAAAATATTTAATAAATTAAAATAATAAATAATAAATAAATAAAATAATAATAATACAAATAAAAATAATA
>NW_006203978.1:91976-94064 GCF_000334495.1 Tupaia belangeri chinensis
TCTGTCTGGCGAGCGCACGTGCCCTATAGCAAAAACCTCTCCAAAAAAAGAAAAATAAAAAAAGAACTATGGAGTATGAGTTAAAATTTTTTTGATATGCAAAGTAAATGTTTGTGGAAAAATGAAAAAATAAATAAACTAAAAAAAATGAGGAACCTTCAAAAAGTACATGGAAATATATATTATGAAAAATATGCATGGATTTCAATATTTTGTATTAAAATAAATGTGTACTTTTTTGTCATAGGGCACATGTGCTCACTGGAGAGAGACAGAGAGAGGGAAAAGTGAGAAATTCCTTCCTCCCAGGGGGAATGGCCATGCTGCAATCTCTTTTTCTCCACTCTTCTCTTGAGATTTTGGGCATACATGCATATGTGCCTGGAGTGAGTTTCAAGCCTGGATCTCAAACCACAGTCAGCCATGAGGGAGTCCAATACCTTAATTACCACACCACCTGCTGGCCCCAATAAACTCTTACTTTAATTTTATTTTTCCATGAAAATTTTGAAGTCCCCTTGTATACAAATAACTGCATTAAAAAAAAATACCAGAGAAAACTACTAGTGCTCACTGGAGAGAAACAAGAGAGAGAAGAGAAAGAGAGAGAGGGAGAGAGAGAGAGGAAGTGAAAAAATACCTACCATGGGTCATGGTCACATTGCAATCCTTTCTCCTCCATTTCTCCCACTGATTAGGATTTTGGGCATGCACTCACATGCACCCAGCATGTTTCTCAAGCCGTTGGATCTGAGACTTGAACTGCACAGTTGGCCACATGTGATCTGCTACTTCAACCACCAGGCCATGAATTGGCCTTACATTTTAAAGTAACTTAAAAAGTAAAATAGAAACCAGCAGATGGCATAATGGTTATGTCATTGGAATCCCACGAAGTAGACTGAGGTTCAAGTTCTGGATCTGGCAGCTTAAAACTTATGCTGTGTGTGTGTGTGTTTGTGTGTGTGCACGCACACAAAATGTCAAGAGGAGAATGGAGGAGAAGGGATTGTGGTGTGGCCATCCCCTAGGGAGCGATTTCTCACTTTCTGTCTCTCTGTCTCTCTGGTGAGCACACATCCTACAGCAAAAATTTCTCCAAAAACCAAACAAACAAACAAACTAACAAACTAAAATAACAAACAAACAAAAAGAGTGAATTCTTGGCAATAGGATTTCTAGGTCAAATTATATATGAATTTAATTTCTTTTTAATTTGCCATGGCATTAGTGCATTTTCATGGAAGAGACAGAGAAAGAGACAGAGAGGAAGAGGGAGAAAGATATCCCCAGTGGGCCATGGTCATGCTGCAATCACTTCTCCATTTCTTCATCCTGCCAGGAATTGGGACACCCATGCAATTGTATCCAGTGTGGTTTTCAAGCTGCCTGGGCCAGGATTTGAACTACAATTCATGTGGGATTTGGATCCCTTAACCACCAAGTCATAGAGCTGCTCCTGTATATGAATATAAATCTTTGGGACCAGCAGTTAGCGTAATGGCTACATTGCTGGACTCCCACATAGTCGACCGCGGTTCGAGTCCCAGACCCAGTGGCTTAAAACTCACGCCGGGCGCATGTGCGTGCGTACCCAAGATCCCGAGAGGAGAATGGAAGAGAAGGGATTGCGGCGTGGCCATCTCCCCGGGGGGGTGATTTCTCGCTTTCTGTCTCTGTCTCTGTCTGTCTGGCGAGCGCAAGCGCCCTATAGCAAAAAAAAAAAAAAAAACCTTTGATATATATGGTCAAACTCAATTTTATACTTTTTGTAAAAGAATTATTTTATTTAATTTTATTCATCATCATAATTATTTTTTCAATTTGATCACAGAGCTACAGAGAGAGAGAGAGAGAGAGGGAGAAGACAAGTGTGAAAGCAAGTCTCCAAGTACAGGACTTGAACCGTGGTTGGCCAAGTGGGAGCCCAGTACCTTAACCACTATGCCACCTGCGATCCCCTCAATTTTATACTTTTCTCCATTTTTTTCTTTTTCTTTTTTTTTGGAGAGGTTTTTGCTATAGGGTGTGTGTGTTCACCAGACAGACAGAGAGAGACAGAGAGATAGAAAGCAAGAAATCACCCCC
>NW_006203978.1:94331-95950 GCF_000334495.1 Tupaia belangeri chinensis
CTTAATTCTGGCTTAGAGTTCAGTGTGTGCTAAACAGACACCTGCCAGCCCCCCCCCCATTTTTATTTTATATGAATCTTTTTTTAACTTATTTATTTATTTTTCTAATCATTATTTATTTTTACATTTTCCCACATTTGCTTTACACATCAAAAATTTTTTGCTTAAACTCCATAGTTCATGACAGTTAATAAACAAATTTTGAAATGTAAAAAAACTGAATTTTATTTTATTTATTTATTTATTTATTTATTTATTTATTTATATTTGGAGAGGTTTTTTTTTTTCACTATAGGGTGCGTGCACTCGCCAGACAGAGAGAGACATAGAGACAGAAAGCGAGAAATCACCTAGGAGAATGGAGGAGAAGGGATTGTGGTGTGGCCATCCCTCTGGGGGTTGATTCCTCGTTTTCTGTCTCTCCGTGTATCTCTGTCTGTCTGGCAAGCACACGCAACCTATAGTAAAAACCTCTAAAAAAAAGATAACATTTGAAATATTTGTTATAATTTTGTTTGTGACTCTATAATGGAGACAGTATGGTTTTCATATTTTTGAGAAAATACTTACATGTCAACGACTCAAACTGTTGAAAAGCAAACACCCAGCACATAATTCACACATAAACCTTTTCAATTCAGTTCTACCTACCAAGTATTCTGTGATATACCACCTGCTAACAAAGATCAGTCTCTTTTTCTTTCTTCAAAGTCTTCCTTAAAATAATCCTCTGGTTATAGCTGCTCTTTTGCGATCTCTACTGACTACAATGCTGGACTGGAGAAGTCCAGGTTATTTTATGGTACAAATCCTTTCATATAGCTTCTCTAATCCTCTCTACCAGGCAGAAATATTTATGGTCCAGGTCATCTTTCCAAGAGCTTGTGTTGGTTTACTTGAGATCCACTTTGGTTCTATAGTTTTCTAGTTTAATCTTCAGATGTGACATTCCAGTCAAAGCCCTGTCCAATAATGAGTATTTCTAATTTCTGATTCAAGGCAACAGGTATTATAGAACTTATGCAAATAACCATTCTGCCACAAAATAAGAATACTCCCAAATGTTCCCAATTCCAGAGAGGTCAAGAAGGGAGGAACGTTTGTTTCCATTCAAAGAAACAAACAAGCAAGAAGAAAAAACACTTTAACAAACTTCTAAACCTATCAACAGCTCAAAGAAAACAAACTCCTTAAATTGGGAAAGCAAAGCATAGTAAAGAAAAAGACAGTAATGTTTTACTCAAGAAGTCATAAAGTTCTGTTTGACCAGTTCAGTCTTAGGTAACTAATCTTTCTTCTGTTGAATTTGCAGTGTTACTGTGGTCTGATATGTTTGTTTAAATCCTAGAAATTAACATTCAACATTATTATTGATATTTCTTGTCCCTAGCATTAAGTTGGCCATTTTCTTGGTTGCTTTTAGTTCTCTTCTTTCTTTTTTTTTCTTTCATTTATTTATTTTTACATTTTTCCACAAACATTTACTTTACATAGCAAAAAATTTTAGCTCATACTCCATAATTCTTGACAGTTTACAAACAGCTTTCAAAATTTCAAAATACTGGGAACCAGCAGTTAGCGTAATGGCTGTCACTGGGCTCCCACGCAGGCGACTCCCG
>NW_006203978.1:98153-101393 GCF_000334495.1 Tupaia belangeri chinensis
ATATATGTAGACTAAGTAAGTTCAGTGGCAGAACAATTGAATGGGGGGGTGGGAAGGCATGGCGGGCAACCGTGGATGCAAGGGACAATGGGGGTGGAGGATGGGACATAGCAGAGGGTGGGGGATGGGGAATCAAGGATGGCAAAACAAAAGGCAAGATATGCAGGACATAAGAGTTGGAAAATTATTTGCTGAGAACATGTATGACGATGTGCTTGATTGAGCCAATGCACAGTGTATTTTGGATGGAAAATTCATTTGTGTGTTGTGATGGTGTATAATGAATTAATGTAGAAAATGAATAAATTTTTAAAAAATGGAAAATTACTTGTTGACAATAACATGTTTGTTGATGTGCGTTATTGAGACAATGTACAGTGTACTCTGGATGGAAAGTCTCATTTTGTATGCTGTAATGATGTACAGTGAATAAACGTAAAGAAATAAATTTAAATTAAAAAAATACTGAATTTTAAAGATAATGTTCAAAATATGTCTTATAATTTTGTATAATTCTATGACTCTATAACAACAGAAACAGTATGGTTTCAAATATATATATATATTTCTTTATTTTTTATTTTTTTAGAGTGAAGACACTCAGTATATATTAAGTGGGGACATACAATGCCTCCCCTTCATAGCATGGCTTGCTTCACTCAGCAGTAAGTCTTCCATATTCATCCATTTCCTTTCAAAGGCCAGGGTTTTGTTGTTTTTTATGGATGAATAGTATTCCATTGAGTATAGTTCTCTTATTTCTGTATGTGTGTCTTTAGTTTTCCTGATAAAGCACTCCTTTCAGAACTTCTTAAAGATTGGGTCTGCTATTGACAAATTCTTTCAGGTCTTGTTTATCTGAGAATGCTTTTTATCTTTTCTTCCCATGTGAAGGATTATCTTGCCAGGTATGGTATTCTTGGTTGAAACTGTTTTTCACTTAACACTTTGACTGTATTTTCCCTTTCTTTCCTTACTTGCATTGTTTCTGATGAGAGGTTAGATGTTAGCCTGATGGGCTAACTTACAAGTAACCTGACGTTTCTCTCTTGCCAATTTTAGTATCTTGCCTTTGTGGATTTGGCTAATCTGACTATGGTGTGCCTTAGAGAAGATCTTCTTGGGTTGATTCTATTAGGGGTTCTTTGTATTTCCTGGGTCTGGACCTTTGTATGCCTCTCTAGGTTTGGAAAGCTTTCTTCCAGGATTTCATGGAATAGATTATCAATGCCCTTATTAGTTTCTTCACCTTCTGGGATAACAATTACCCAGATGTTTGGGCACTTAATTGTATCTAGTATTTCTCATATAGTATTCTCAGTTTTTCTGGTTATTTTCTCAGGTTTGTTTTTTTTTTTTTGGTTGTTTTTACTAGGTCAGAGGTTTTGCCTTCAACATCTGAGATTCGATCTTCTGCATGCACTAATCTGGTTTTAAGACTTTCAAGGGAGATTTTTATTTCCTGTATTGTAGTCTTCATCTATAACAACTCTATTTGATTCTTTTTTATGGTATGTATTTCCTCTTTCAGATCATGCAAGGACTTCTTCACCTCCTGGAACTCATTGTCTCTTTTCTCCTGCATCTTCTGGAGTTCATGGTCTCTCAGCTCCTGCATCACATTTAGGTTTGTCACTATGAATATTCTGAATTCTCTATCTGATATTTCCACGAGTTCCACTGTACTGTCTGTGGATAATGAAGGATTATTCTTTTCACTTAGGGGAGAGTTGTTTCTTGGTTTCTCATATTTCTTGTGCCTCTTCAGTGGTTTCTGGTCATTCTGTGACTAAAATCTCCTCTATTGTGCTTTGCAATGTGGTATCCACAGAAAGAGATTATGAGTTCAGATTGATAAAAAGAAGTTTCTTCCTTAAAGCAGGAGGTTCAATAAACATTGAGGATTTCAATGACCCTTGTCTGAGTGTTATGGGGGTCTAGGAGATGAGGTTTAGAGCATAACTTTAGTCGTTTTGGTCTCTGAACACTTCGGGAAATACCTCTGATTTAAAATGGCTTCTTGTCTAAGTGTTTCCCTTTTATGTGAAATTTCTGTTCATGTCTTATTTCCATTTTTTGCTCATTTTTTCTTTTTAATATTGATTTATAACTTTAAAAAGATAGCCATGGGGACAACAGGTAGCATGGTAATAAAAAGGTTGAATTCCCCACATAGCCAAACATGGTTAGAGTCCTGTACCCAGCAACTTGAAAAATCACACGAAGTGCATGTGCATGTGTGCCTAAAATCATGAGAGGAGAATGGAGGAGAGGGGGTTGTGGTGTGACCATCCCCCCCTTAGGGGGTGATAGTTAATTTTCCCTCTTACTGTCTCTGTCTAGTGAGTGCATGAGTACAATGGGGGGAAAAGTCACCACCCAAAATGGAAAATAAATATCAAACAGAAAATGAGATCTTGCTGTGATTTAAAGCTGTTTTGTCCCCAGCAACAATCATGCTGAGGCTTGTTTCCCAATGTTATGGTGTTGAGAGCTGGTGGGACCTTTAAGAGGCATTTTGGGTCAGGAGGGAACCACCATCCTTTTTTTTTTTTTTTTTTTTTTTGAGAGAGAGATTTTTGCTATAGGGCGCGTGCACTCACCAGACAGACAGAGAGAGACAGAGAGATAGAAAGCGAGAAATCACCCCCCAGGGGGGATGGCCATGCCACAATCCCTTCTCCTCTATTCTCCTCTTGGGATCTTGGGCACGCATGCACTTGCGCCCAGCGTGAGTTTTAAGCCACTGGGTCCGGGATGTGAACCACGGTCGACTACATGGGAGTCCAGTGACATAGCCATTATGCTAACTGCTGGTCCCAGGAGGGATCCACCATCCTAAAAAGATGAAAGCTATCTCTCAGCAGTGAGTTTTCACTCTGGTGGGACTAGGATGGGGTTATTTAATTATTTATTTCTTTATTTTAAGAATTATTTTATTGAAATTTATTTTATGTATGTACATATTTATTTATTTATTTTTGAGAGGTTTTCGCTGTAGGGCGCATGCACTCGTCAGAAAGACAGAGAGACAGAAAACGAGAATTTACCCCCCCCCAGCGGGGATGACTACACCACAATCCCTGCTCCTCCATTCTCCTCTCTGGATTTTGAGCACACACTCACACATGCCCGGCATGAGTTTAAGCCACCGGGTCTGGGACTCGAACCACGGTCGACTACATAGGAGTCCAGCGACATATCCATTATGCTAACTTCTGGTCCTTGTATTTATTTATT
>NW_006203978.1:101413-103087 GCF_000334495.1 Tupaia belangeri chinensis
GAGAGAGACAGAGAGAGAAAGAGAGAAAGTGTGAAAGAAAGACACCAGGTCAGGGACTTGAACTATAGTCAGCCGTGTCGGAATCCAGTGCACTTAACCACCATGCCACATGTAAGCCTGTTTATTTATTTTTAAGAAGTACTTACCTTAGAGCACATATACTAATCAGTAATAGAGACAGAGACAGTGAGAGAGAAAGTGAAAAATCAACCCTCACTGCAATCCCTTCGACTCCATTCTCCCCCTGGAATCTCGGGCATGCATGCACATACACCCACATGTTTCAAGCAACCAGGTCCGGGACCTGAACTGTGGTCAACCATGTGGGAGTCCAGCAATATACCCACTATGGTATATTACTGGCACCAGATGAGGTTATTTTAAATAAGGTCAACTGTCATGTTTTCACTCTTTTACACATTACTCCTGGCTGCTCTGTTACTCTCTTTTGCCATGTGATGCCATCTGTCATGTTATGACACACCATGAGTCCCTCCTCATATGCAGCAACCTAATTGAGATCTCCCTCGCCTCCTGAATTGTGAGTTAAATAACCCTTTTTCCTTAATAAATTACCCAGTCTTACGTACTCTGTTACAACAACAAGAAATGGACTAAGGTAGTCCTGATGGAAAAATGCAGCACCTGACTCACATAGTACATTAGGCCTGAGCCAGTTTCAGTGTGAACAGGAGTTTAGACACATTTGAGGGAGGCACAATAAAACTTAGGAAGTGTCCTGTAAGGCTCAGGGCTTGGACAGAATACCTACTTGCATGACTGACATGTGTCTTACTTAGAAGACATGCCAGATTCCACATCGGTTTTCATCAGGAAATTATACTATTTTTAGGTTTTTGCCATAGGGCATGTGCAATTTCTGGAGAGAGACAGAGAGAGAGAGAAAGTGAGAAATCATCCCACAGGGGGTATGACCAGGAATCCCTTCTTCAGATTTTTGGCATGCATGCATATATCCATGGTGTGATTTTCAAACTACCAGGTCTGGACTATGAACCGCAGTTGGCTGTGTGAGAATCTAGTGCCTTTACCACCATACCACTGGCTGGTTCCACATAAGGGAATTATTATTATTTTTCTTTCAAAGAATTATTTTATTTAACCTTATTTATTTATTTTTAATGTGACCAGAGAGTGACAGAGTGTGAGCAAGAATGAGAGAAAGAGAGAGAGAGAGAGAGAGGGAAAGTGAGAAAGGAAGCCACCAAGCCCAGGAACCTTTGTCTGCCATGAGGGAGTCCAGTGCCCTTAACCAACACGCCACCTGCTGGCCCCTTAAGGGAATTATTAAAGACAGTTGACCTTTTCTATACTTCTTTGATATACTTCTGTGGTGTTAGAGTACATCCATAAAATTATTGATACTCTTTCATGTAAGAGATGGATCTTCATTTCTTCTCCTTCAGAAGCAGGCCAGATTTAGTCGCTAGAATCTATGGAATAGAATTTGGTAAAATGACAGTGTAACTTACAACAACATTAGGTTGCCAAATGCAACACAGCTTTCTTCTTGTTTGCTCTCTCAGGTCACCTGTCCTGGTAGAACCTTGACTCTGTGTTGTGAGGACACAGCAAAAGCATTGTGTGTATGTGTGGGGAACATCTGGCAGAACCAAGTCCTTCTGCCAAAAGACAGGAGAGTAAGCCTTGATG
>NW_006203979.1:0-16868 GCF_000334495.1 Tupaia belangeri chinensis
AACCACTATGTCACCTGCTGGCCCCTATAATTGTCTATAAATTGGTAATATAAACACAAAGAGAAAGGTTTTCATTTTGTTTTGTTTGTAGTGCTGTTCACTATTGTAATACTGTAATCATTCAAGGAGTCTTGCATAGTGTTAAAACAATAAAGTAAATGGTTTAAGGAGAATTGAATCTTTGTATGGTGTTATAGTAGCACTACACAAATTACTATTTGATCATAAGGGGAAAGAGGAAAATACAATAGGACCTCAGACTATGACCCCATAATTTAGTGGCCAGCCTCGGCAGCTCTAATGGCAGAGAGGAGGCAGATTCTGTCTCTTACTATGGTACGATTCAACGTAACCTCAGACATGATGCACTCTAGCCTGAAATAGCTCATTTGAGGATCATGACTTTGGATTGAACTTCCAATTCATAAAAATGTTGTGATTTAGCTTGAAGACACACTCAGTAGAAACTATTAGATAAATCCTGAGATTTGTCTTTTCCAGGGAATGACATGAAAACAATCTTGATTGTTCTAGACTGTGATGTTTAAAGGACATAACAAACAGATGAATGCATGAACCCAGCTTAGATGCTGATTTGGACAAAGCAATGGAAAATTAGAGAAATCTGATTTGGATTAAGATGAAATTAAGAAATTATTAGTAATTTTTCAAGGTAAAAAAATGGTTATTTTGGCTATGCAAGAAAGTATGTTTACTTTTAAGAGTTCAGCATGGAAGTAATCAAATATGCAGTATGATATCTACAGTTCTTTAAAATTCTTCTGCATAAAAAATGTATTAAATGAAGCGTTAGCATGGTCTTTCATGATCTGAATCCAGCTTTTTTCTTTATCTAGACATATGGTAAAATACATGGTAGAAAACAGTATCACCTGTATCTTTTCTCCTGTTTCAAACATAGCTCCCTTTGAATGCTTCAAGATAAATTTATTTTCACATGTGATAAAACTCTTGCTTCAGAGTAATTATTTTTTTAATCTGAAGTTGTTGAATGGCCCCTGAGGTACTTGAGAAGAGAGGGTATGTGTGCATGTATGTTGTATGTGTGCGAATATGCATTTATCTTCAATGAGTTGTATGGCTTTTATCAGGTTGTTAGAGTGGCACGTGATTCAAAATTATTTGTGAGTTTGCTTACATGTCTCACTGCATTGAGTCCTTAAAGAACAACGCTGAAATATTTCAAGGGTATTTAAGAGGATCAAGTCAAATGAAATATTATATATGACGCTCATGGTTTCCTTGTTACATTTTCAGCCTTACAAATTGTATTTCCATTTATATTTTCTACCACATGCTAAGGATTAAGTAATCCCCTGAGGGTTATACTTTCATGTACGTTCACATGTGTGGTAAACTGTGTCTAGTTTTCAGATAATGCGAGGATGTCAGTTGATTAAAGGGCCTGTCTTTAAGACTTTAGAAGAACAATTGACTGAATCTTTACCTGGCATTAAAGCCTAGATATTTACTTTGTTTGGATTAAGGTAAACTTCCATGGACATACCAAAAGCTTGGCCACCAGAGGCAGTCTCTGTGCAGATAGAACTAGCATTAAGACAGAAAGGAAGGGGTCACCCTGCACTCTAGTGGTTAAGGGAGTTGGATCACACACACACAACCGTAGTGCAAATCCTGTCCCTAGTAGTTTAGAAAACACTACAGGTCCTTGTACATGGATGCCCAGAATCCTCATAGGATGGAGAAATAGAGAAGGGATTGTAGCATGACCGTATTCCGTTGGGGGATGATTTATCTCTCTGCTGTGTCTCTCTTTCAGGTGATTGCATTCATACACAGACCATTAAGGAAAATAAATGAAAAAGGAGAGGAAGAGAAATGTGCAGGACCAGCTTATGGGCATCCAGCCTAAGCAGTTGCACAGGGTTCCATACTTAAAAGGACCTGCTGTCTGATTTAATGATTCCTGTTACTGTCTTGAAAATCTTAATAACTGTCTAAACAGGGGCCTCACACTTTCATGTTGTACTGGGCTCCACATATTTTGCAGCCAGTTGTGCATATGTGGCTTGGCCTTGGGCTTATTTGTGTTGCTGGCTGTAGCTGTGTTCAACTTGATTCTTGCTCAGCTATTGCTACCCCCCAGTTTCCTTCCTGCAGATAAGAGGTGGAGGTTGGGCTCTTAGCACTGAAAAGCAAACATGTATTACTAGGATTAGGGAATGTAGAGATGGATAGGGAGGAAGACCTAAACTGGCAGAAAAAGTCCACCTAAAATTATTAATCATTGACATCACAGTAATTGTTTTCAATTCATGCAACTTTTGCTCACAGTGATCCTTTACATTTCTAACAATTCTTGTTTTCCTCTGCCATTGGTCTGTTGAAGAAAATAGTCTCAGGGCTCTGTGATATACTAGAGCTAAGAGTTGCAATGAAAGATGGTGAATGTGGCATTTCAGATATTTTGTCTACAGATTAAAAGGGTTACTTAAAATATATATTTATCAAAATATCAGTAGGGGCAACATTTCAATAAAGCAAGCTTTAAATGTTTGTGCCTAGGACACTATTTTGACACAAATTTGCAGTTCACTAGAGTTGCCGTGCAGGGGCAGAGAGGGAGCTCAGCGATGCACCCAACTCTAATGTGTCTATGGACATCCTCTGACCTCTTATCTGATTGTAGCCTCTTTGTGATGAGTTCTACTGAGTTTCTCAGCAGAGGAAGTGCTCAAGATAAGAGGAATAATCTTTTATTTTTTTCTTTTTTTCCCAAAGTGGTCAAAGATTAGCAATGATGATGATGATGATAGCATTATTACACTACTCATAATGCTTAATGCCCATACACAAGACACTCAGCTAACCACTTGATGTGCCCTGTTTCATTCAATGCTCCAGCAGACTTGAGAAACCATTAACAAATGACCTACTACTTCCAAAAGCAAAAACTGAGACTTAGAAAAGTAAAATTAAATGCCCAGGGTTATATATCTAGTAAACGGCAGGGCAGAAATTTGAACCAGAGAAATTCACCAGCCATGGTTTGAAATATCATGGTGCCATTTCTCTGAAACAGAAACCTTTTGAGAGCCATCATCATCAAGAATAAAGAGTTTCTGGCTATGTCACTTCTGTTTTCCTTGAGCCCGTTGTTGAAACTAACAAAAATCATTCAATGAAAATGAGCCTACTCTTTCCATTTTAACTATTGTTCTAAAAAACACCAATTGCTTTTCGTGTGTGATTTTAGCTTTGAAATGTTCCTAGCTGCAGTCATTCACCTGCCAGGACTTGAGAGGATCATAAATCATGGACCTGCTGTTGGTCACCATAAAAGGGGAAGAACAAGGAGGCTGGCATCAGATAAGATTTGTATTCTTTTTCTGAGAAAACTGTTTCTTATTTATCTTAAAGAATGATTACACTGATCTCAACCATTCTCAGATATATGGAATTTAAAATATCATAGTTGAGGCAATCTGAACACTTACCTTTCTTTGTGTTTAATTGTCTGGTTGCTTCACTTTTTGGGTCAATTTGAGAAAGCACTGAAGGTGCCAGTATTGAAAATCATACAAATAACATTTTCGTAGAAACATTACAAGATATTAAAGTGCTACATGATGAAAAGAATGTCTAACTTTTATTCAAATATAATCTACAACTCTCTAATATAGGCTATTTTGTTATTATTGCATAATAAACTTGTAAGATGAACACAGAGACTTAATAACTATAATTTCCCAACTTCTTGTTTTAGTAACAAGAAGTTAGTTACCTACCAAGTGAAAATGTTGGGAAACTGAATGCCAATAGTAGAAGAGGTTTTCGTTTGTTTGATTGTTTTTATTTCAAGTATGCCCCTAAACATATGCTCCAAAGTTGCCAGAAGAAAAGAATATGGATTTTGTAGGTAGATATTAGGAAAGTGAGCAAATTCATACCTTTTGTACTAGAAAAATGCAGTAATTCTCAAAGAGAATTAATTCCTGAAAAACCACTGTACAATAAAGAAAAAGAAAAATATCGGGTATATCTAATATCTCTAGATAAAATATTGACAAAGGCCTATATTAGTGACCAGGATTTTATAAAATAATTACAAAAATATTTCTTCAGTATATAAATTTTTTTTTAAAATAGAGATTTTTGCTATAGGCTGTGTGTGCTCACTGGAGAGACAGAGACAGAAAAGCAGACAGTGAGAAATCACACCCCCAAGGGAGATGACCACACCACAATCCCTTCTCCATTCTCCTCTCAGGATTTTAGACATGCATGCACACACACCCAGCATGAGTTTTAAGCTGCTGGGTCTGGGACTCAAACCATGGTCGATTATGTAGGAGTCTAGTGACACAACCATTACACCATCTGCTGGTTCTGAGGTTAGTTCTTGAGAGAGGTGGATGCTATGAAAGAGAGAGCTGTCAGAAACTCTTTCTCTTTCACTGAATGGGCCCATCATTCTCTGTGCTCTGTCAGACATGCTACAGTTGTAGGCCTCTAATATTTCCAACCACCAGAATCGTATCTAATACCCAGCTCAGGTATTTCTGTTAGCAATACAAAAACACGTTAAGACACTCCCTATTTCTAAGGCTTATAATTTCTTGCCTGAACTACTTCAAGCAATTTCCTAACATTTTCCTACCTTCCAATCTTCACTCTCTTTCCTTCCATCTTTCCTTCTTTCTTTTCTTCTTTCCCTCCATCCATCCATCCATCGATCCATCATTCCTTCCTTCCTCCCTTTTACTTTCTTTTGCCAGAGAGAAAGAGAGAGAGAAATCACCCCCCCCACCCCCACCACCACCATGGTCACATTGCAATCCCTTCTCCTCCAGTCTCCTCTCAGGATTTTAGGCACTCATGCACACATGTCCAATGTGATTTTCAAGCCAACATGTTCTGGATTTGAACTACACAGCTGGCCATGTGTGATCTAGCACTCTAACCTCCATGCCACCTGCTGGCCCTCAAGGTAAACTTTTCAAAATAGAAATTTTACTTTTTTATAACCTCCTTTTGCTTTTAAATTCTTTAATAAGAAATCTAGAAGCCCCTACAAACTTGTGTCACCTCATACAGCTAAGGGGGAAAAAAGAGCTATGGTCTCAATGTAAATAATATTTAGTTTCCTTCACATGCCAGATTCCCTTTCACATCCTGCTGAGAACTAGAATAGCCTCATCTCCTACCATCATCTTATCCACTTTGCCTTCCCTTCATCCTTCAGAACTCTCTAGACTCCACTCAGACGTCACCTCCTCTGCTGTGTCTGAATTAGATGCCCCTCATGTCTTTGCTCTCATATTACATGTGCCAACTGCTCTATTCGTGTATAGACTTCAGAAGTAAACATCTTGACTCTGCCTTGTTTATTATTGTATGCCTCGCACCTGGCACAATGTTGAGGCATATAACAAATGCATGCTATTGATCCCCACTCCTAGTTCTCTCACTTTTTGAAAAAGAGAAACGTGCTGCAGGAGCAGTGGGTGGAAGGCAAAGAATACAATGTGTTCTAAGTGACTGAGGTCCTGTCTGCATATTCCCTGTAGTCCTGACAACACCCTGGGCATCTTGTGTGGTAGGTGTTATTACCCTAAAGTGGAGGAGGAAAAAACTTGTGTTTGGAGGCATTTAATTAAATGGCCAAGGTCATAGAGCTTGGACCTAAACTAGTTTATGCTCATCAAAAGTCCACATGATTTCACTGCACTATGCTGCTTTAATTTTTTTTTTTTTTTCCTAACGGACAGAAAAATATGTTTGCAAGTCAAGCTGAAGCTATTCTGAAACAGTGTTTTCTCCCTCAGCAATAGATAAATACAGGTTCTTTGCTAAGTTGTTTGAATGATGGTTGCCATAAGATAACCAGAGAGAGACAGGAAAATGATGTAATCATGTTGACATTTGTACTTAGACTGAGTCAGATTAGATCAGCCAGTAAGTGCCTTTGAAATGCTGTTTTATCATTTTTTAATGAGTTATTTGGCATACTTTATAGGTAAGGAATATTTTGTAGGTTTTTTATAGTTTATTAAGCATGAAAGTAATTAGCTGTTTAGGCAATGGTCAGTTTTATTACTTAAGGTGTAGTATTGCTGCAAAAACTCAGCTACTTTAAAAGAAGCTCCAGGTTTTTATTTCTTTGTTTTTGTTTTTTTGTTTTTGTAAGATGGGAGGAATCACTCAATGAAGAGCTTGAAAAGAGAGAGTTTGAGGGCTGGATCAAGATCTTGGAAGAAATAGGAATATCTGGTACCAAAAACATCAGTGAAGAGATTAGCTCTGATTATGAGATGGGATGTTTCATATTCTGATGCTGAACTAAGATGAATTTTATTATATGTATGATATGTTCCTAACGGACAGAAAAATATGTTTGCAAGTCAAGCTGAAGCTATTCTGAAACAGTGTTTTCTCCCTCAGCAATAGATAAATACAGGTTCTTTGCTAAGTTGTTTGAATGATGGTTGCCATAAGATAACCAGAGAGAGACAGGAAAATGATGTAATCATGTTGACATTTGTACTTAGACTGAGTCAGATTAGATCAGCCAGTAAGTGCCTTTGAAATGCTGTTTTATCATTTTTTAATGAGTTATTTGGCATACTTTATAGGTAAGGAATATTTTGTAGGTTTTTTATAGTTTATTAAGCATGAAAGTAATTAGCTGTTTAGGCAATGGTCAGTTTTATTACTTAAGGTGTAGTATTGCTGCAAAAACTCAGCTACTTTAAAAGAAGCTCCAGGTTTTTATTTCTTTGTTTTTGTTTTTTTGTTTTTGTAAGATGGGAGGAATCACTCAATGAAGAGCTTGAAAAGAGAGAGTTTGAGGGCTGGATCAAGATCTTGGAAGAAATAGGAATATCTGGTACCAAAAACATCAGTGAAGAGATTAGCTCTGATTATGAGATGGGATGTTTCATATTCTGATGCTGAACTAAGATGAATTTTATTATATGTATGATATGAAAGGAAGGAATTGAGAGAATTCATTTTTTTAAAAATTTTACCAGAGGGCTTGTGTGTTCACCAGAAGGAGAAAGAGAGAGAGAGGCAGAGAGAGAGAGAGAGAGAGAAGAACCTCCCAATCGAGCATGGTTGTACTGCACTCTTTTCTCTATTGTTCCATCATGTTGAGATCTGGGGCATGCACACATACCTGGTATGCTTCTCAACCCACTCAACTGCAGTTGGCTAAGTGGGATCTGGTACCTTTAACCACTAGGCAACATAGTTAACCTAAGAGAATTCATTCTTTAAACCTCTATTATGTCCATATAATTCTGTGGAAGGTCACAGACAGTTAACTATAAGAAAAAGAAACTTAAAACAATTTCATTTTTAATTGCATCAAAACATAAAATATCGGGAACCAGCAGTTAGCGTAATGGCTATGTTGCTGGACTCCCACGTAGTCGACCGTGGTTCGCGTCCCGGACCCGGTGGCTTAAAACTCACGCCAGGCGCGTGTGCATGCGTGCCCAAGATCCCGAGAGGAGAATGGAGGAGAAGGGACTGCGGCGCGACCATCCCCCCTGGGGATGGGTGATTTCTCACTTTCTGTCTCTATGTCTCTCTCTGTCTGTCTGGCGAACGCACGCGCCCTATAGCAAAAAACCTCTCCAAAAAAAAACACAAAACATAAAATATCTAGTAGTAAATTTAATCAAAGAAGAGAAAAATTGTGTACTAAAAACTATAAAACATTGATAAAAAGAAGTTGGAGATGACACAAATAAATAGAAATATATCCTGTAATCAAGGATTGGAATAATGAATGTTAATATTTTCATATTACTCATGCAACTTACATAGTCAATGCAATTCCTATCAAAATTCCAATGCCATTTTTCAAAAGAAATTTTTAAAAAAATGGAACAGTGAAAGAGCCCAAATAGCCAAAGGAACATTGAGTAGAAAGAAAAAAACTGGAGTCATCACAGTACCTGATTTCAAAATATATTGTGAAGCATTAGTAATCAAAACAGCATGGTACTGGTAGAAAAAAAGACACATTGATCCATGAAACAGGATAGAGAGCCCAAAATAAACACACATGTTTCCAGTAAATTGGTTTTTGATAAATGTTCTAAGAACACACCATGGGGGAAAAGACAGTTTTCAATAAGTGGTGTTGGGAAAACTGGCTATCCACATGCATTAAGGATGGAATTGGACTTTATATCACACAATATAAAAATGACTCCAAATAAATTGAAGACCTAAATATAAGCCAAGAAACTATAAAACTACTAAAAATAAAACAAGGGGAAAACTCCATGATATTAATCTGAGCAATGATTCTTTAATACGGCTTTAAAAGCACAGGCAATAAAACAAAAATAGACAAATGGGATTGCATCCAACTACAAGCTTCTGCACAGCAAAGGAAACAATTGAAAATATAGAGGTTCGCTTCTGCTCCTGCTTCTGCTCCTTCCCCATCCTGTAGGGAAGACATGGCCACTGCCCGCTCAATCCCAGTGACGTTAAGGCTGAAGCAGTTCATGAGAAGGCAACAAATTCTCCCTCTCTACAGAAGCATTTTGCAAGCAATTCAGCAAGTTCAAAGTGATTCTGATTGCAAGTACCTGAAGGACTGGCCAAGAAAATAATTAAGAAGAAGCAAATGCCACAGAATATACAATCCAGATGATGATATTCAAGGCAATATGCAGCTCAAGGAATTAGAAGAAACACTCGCTTTAGCAAAATCTTAACTATTGGGTTATTCTAATATATTTTCAAAGTCTCCATATGTTTTGTTGAATTTAGTCTTAATAGTGGACAAATTTGACCTAAAGTCAAATCAAACTGTTTACATGTATATACAGTACTTGGGCATAATATCAGAGGATGGAACATGGGGAGTCTGAGAGAGCAAAAGAAAATGCATCAAAACAATTTACTCTGAGTTTGAAAATGTTTCTGGCTATGTCAACAATTTTGGTAAGAAGCAAAACTCACTATGAAAATGGCCAGTTAGCACATAAATTCATCCTCAACACAATTAATTCCCAGGGATGGGGCCAGCAGGTGACATGGTGGTTAAGGTTCTGTACTCCCACATGGCCAGCTGCAGTTCTAGTCCCGGACCGAGTGGCCTGAAACTCACACAAGGCGTATGTGCATGTGTGCCCCAAATCCCAAGACAAGAATGGAGGAGAAGGGATTGCTGTGTGGCTATCACACCTAGAGGGTGATTTCTTGCTTTCTTTCTCTCTGTCTCTCCGGTGAGCACATGTACCCTATAGCAAAAATCTCCCTTGGGGGAAAAAAAAAGTTATCAGGGAAATGTAAATCAAAACCACAATGAGATATCACTTTAAATCCACTGGAATGGCTATCATTGAAAAGGGAAATAATAACAAATGTGATAAAGATATGGAGAAACTGAAACCCTCATACACTGCTGTGGCAATATAAAATGGTACACCCAGTTTGGAAAACAGACTATTACTCCTCAGAAGGTTAAATATAAAGTTACCAAATAATTAAGCAATTTTCCTCTGAGGTCTGTAACCAAGAGAATTGAAAATGTGTCTACAAAATACTTGTACATGTATGTTCACAGCAGCAGCATTTGTAATAGCCAAGAGATGGAAACAACCCAAATACCTATCAACTGAGAAGTAGATAAATATGTGCTATAGTTATGCAATAAAGTACTATTTGACAGGACCAGCATTTGGTATAATGGCTATGTCACTGGACTCCCATGTAGTCAACCATGGTTCCAGTCCCAGACCCAGTAGTTTAAACTCATGCCAGACGCATGTATGTGAGTGCTCCAGATCCCGAGAGGAGAATGGAGGAGAAGGAATTGCAGCCTGGCCATCTGCCCCTGGGGGTGATTTTTCACTTTCTGTCTCTCTGGCTCTCTCTTTCTGGCCAGTGTATGCACCATATAGAAAAGAAAAGAAAAAAAAAATAAAACAACTCTCAAAAAAGAAAAAAAAAAAGAGTAGAGAGACAATCCACAGATGTTTAGGAGAAAACCATATACCTGATAAGGAGCTAAAGTCTAAAATATATAAGGCATTCTAATGACTAAATTGAAACAAACAAACAAACAAACAAAAAAACCAAATAACCCAGTTAATAAATAGGCAAAAGACATGAATGCTTTGGATGGGAATGAAAATGATTACTGCCATTGTGTAAAACATTATGAAAGTTCTTCAAAATTAACCAACAATTCTACTTGTGAGTATATACCAAAAGAGCTGAAATCAGGACCTTGAAGTAGTATATACACGCCCATGTACATTATAGCTTTATTCACAATTGTTGAACTATAGAAGCAAATTAAGTGTCCAACAGTGGATGAATGGTTAAAGAAAATGGGATATGTATACATAATAGAAAACTACTCGGCCTTAAAAAGAAAATTCTGTCATCTGTGACGTGAATAAACCTGGAGGACATTATGTTAAGTAACATAAACCAAGCACAGAAAGACAAGTACTGCACAATCTCACTTAAGGTGGAATCTAAAAAACTTGAATTCATAGAAATTATAAGTGGAACGGTGGTAACCAGAGGCTTAGGGGTATAACAATGGGAGAAGATGTTGGTTAAAGGATACATTTTAGTTAGATGTTAGACAGGAGAAGTTTTATTGATCTATCATACAGTATAATGACCATAGTTAATATGTTGGGGACCAGCAGGTGACACAATGGTTAAGGCGCTGGACTCCCATATGGCTGATCACAGTTTGAGACCTGGACCAGGCAGCTTGAAACTCACACTGGATATGTGTGCATGTGTGCCCAAAAATCCCAAGAGGAGAATGGAGGAGAAGGGATTGTGGACTGGCCATCCCCTCTCAGTGGTGTGGGATGGGTGGTGGGTGGTAGGTGGTGGTGATTTCTCATTTTCTATCTCTCTCTGTCTCTGGCAAGTGCACACACTGTATAGCAAAAATCTCTCATTCATTATAATAATAATAATGTGTTTTATATTTCAAATTGCTGATAGAGCAGATTTTTAAAATTCTCATCATCAAAAAATGATGGATATGTTAATCATTCTAATGCACACACATATCAAAATATCACTTTATATCCCATAAATATATACAATCATTTTTGTCAGTTTAAAACAAATGATTAAAAAAATAAAATCAGAATGAGATACAACTTGATGACAGATAAATGGACAAAAAAACACATGATGTCATGATATAAGCATGTAACAGACTATTTTCCAATTAGAAAAAGAAATGGAACTCTGACACATTATATGATATGGACAAACCTTGAAGACATCATGCTAAGTGAAATAAACCAGACACAAAGGATAAATATTGCATGATTCTACTTACATGAGGTACCTAGAGTAGTCAATTCATGCAAAGGAAATTCAAACAGTACAACAGGGTGGTGTTAGAAGTTGAAGGGAGGAGATGGAAAGCTACTGTTCAAATGGGTACTACAGAGTTTCAGTTTGGGAAGCTGGAAAAGTTGCGGAGATGGATAGTAATGGTTGAACAACAGTGTGAAAGTACTCAATGTCACTAAACTATACACTTAAAAATGATTAAAATGGTAAATCTTAAGAGTATTTTACCACAACAAAAATAACCTGTAAAAAATTTATGAAATATATAATTGTACCAAATAAATAAGAAAATAGAATGCAAAATGACTGGGTGGTCTATTTAAAAAGAGTGGTAACACAGCTAGCAGGCGGAGTGGCAGTTAAGGTACTGGACTCCCACATGGCCCACTGCAGTTCAAATCTTGGACCTGGCAGTTTAAAACTCAAGTCAGGTGCATGTGCACATATGCATGAAATCCTAAGAGGAGAATGGAGACAGGATTGTAGTGTGGTTATTCCCCTGGTGATGTCTCACTTTTCTTTTCTCTGTCTCTCTCCAGTGAGCGCACATGTCCTATGGCAAAAATTGAAATAAAGAAGAAGAAGAAGAGTAAAATTTTAAAATATGAAGGAGAGTGGGAGACTGAACTGATCAGGTAAAATAACAATAGAATTTCTGAGGATGTTACTAAACATCTGAGCATGGAGGTCATCCATTTTCATAAACATCAAACTCTACAGTGGTGTATCTGTTTTCAGCATTCCTGAAGATGAGAACATATGTGATCTTTAGTGTGAGATTCAGTGTATCGATGAAACAATAATTTTGAGGAGGAAGAGGTGGAAGCAATTTCAAGAAAGGGATTAAAAATGTTAGTCAATACGTTCCAACAAATAGCCCTAAGAATTATTGCTAAGTGGAGGAAATGTTCTGTAGAACAAATCCCACAGGGCAACTATGAGGTTATAGTGAGGAAAAAGATCATTCTCAAGAATGTTAAGACCTCTCCATGGGACTTAAGCGTGGTCTGGGCAGGCCTCCTTGGGTGAGCCTGCGCTCCGAGCCTGGGAGAAACTATGGAACTTTGGACACACAATCGCCCACTGTTCTGGTGATCTGGGATTGCCCCATTCACCAACTGCTGGGATACTTAAGCATACACTGGGCAGGCCTCTATGGGTTAGTCTTCCCTAGGGGCCTGGGAGCTACACTGAAACTTTAGGAATATTATCATGCGCATTGCAGTGTGTGCAGTACACAACTTGACCCTCTTCACTAAATTATATCTCCTGAACTTGCTACCACCTAAGAATTGAACATTTGGCCAAGGAGCCAAACACCTGAAGTTATCTATAACTGCTCAGACCTGGGAGACAGAGTCCTCCAATAGGAACACACCTGAGAACTAAGGGTGAAATTTCCTCTACCAGCACTACAGAATCTGCTCTAATAAATAGAAAAAGGTGAATACTACATCAGATTACTAGAAATCAGCACAGAGCTCCAAGAAACATGAGAAAACAAGGTGGTAACTCTCCGCAAGGTGAGCTTAGTAGCCCCTCACCAATAGTAGATAGCACAGAAAAATACACAGAAATGTCAAAAAAAGAATTCTGAATATTCATAGTGAAAAAACTCAATGAGATGCAAAAGAAAACAGTCAGTCAGTCAGTCCCAGGAGAGACTGAGAAAATTATTTCAGGCATTTAAATAGATACCCTAAAAGAGAATCAAACAGAACTTCTGAAAATGAAGAAGACAATACAAAAAATTAAAGTCTCCCTAGAAAGCATTAATAGCAGATTGGACCATGCAGAAGAAAGACTTTCTGACCTGGAAGACAAAGACTCCAACATAGACCCAATGACCAAAAAAGAAAGAAAAAACAACCGCCCAAAAATGAGGACAACATACAAGGAATTTTAGACATTGTGAAATATCCAAATATAATGGGTATTCCAAAAGGTGAAGAAAATGCTAAAGGAATGTAACACTTCTTTCATTAAATACTATCTGAAAACCTTCCAATATAGAAAAAAATGGAGAAATTCAGATCCAAGAAGTAAAAACAACCCCATATAGAATCAACATTAAAAGATCCTTCCCTGGAACATCATATTCAGATCGGTACAAAATAAAGACAAAGACAAAGACAATATTCTAAAAATGGCAAAGAAGAAACATCAAGTTATTTACAAAGGTTATCCCTTATGTTAATAAGACCTCTCAACTGAAACAATGCAGGCAAAGAAATAATGGGAAGATGTATTAAAAACATTAAAAGAAAAACAATTTTAACCAAGACTACTATTTCTAGTGAGATTATCCTTCAAACGGGAAGAAAAAGTAAAAGTATTCTAAGAAGAACAAAAACTGAAAAACTTCACCAAAAACAGAAAAACTCTACAAGAAGTACTGAGGGGAGTGTTGTATTAGGATAACTAAAGAGAGACAAACACAAACAGAAGAACAAAACACAAATGAGAAAATGACTAACAAAGTGACAGGGATAAAGGCACAAATACTGGGACCAGCAGTTAGCGTAATGGCTATGTCACTGGACTCCCATGTAGTCGACTGCGGTTTTTGTCCGGGACCCGGTGGCTTAAACTCAGGCCGGGCGCTTGTGCATGCATGCCTAAGATCCTGAGAGGAGAAAGGAGGAGAAGGGATTGAGGCGTGGCCATCTCCCCTAGGGGAGTGATTTCTTGCTTTCTATCTCTCTGTCTCTCTCTCTCTGTCTGGCGAGCGCACGCGCCCTATAGCAAAAACCTCTCCAAAAAAAAAAAAAAGGCACAAATACTGATAATATTAGTGAATGTTAATGGAGTAAATTTGCCCATTAAAAGATACAGACTGGGTTGATTCTATTTAAGGTCCTTTGTGTTTCTTGGGACTGGATCTTTGAATGCCTCTTTAGGTTTGGAAAGTTTTCTTGCAGGATTTTATGGAATAGATGATCAATGCCCTTATGAGTCTCTTCACCTTCTGGGATACCAATTATATGGAAGTTTGGACGTTTCTTGTATATTATTCTCATTTTTTGGGCAATTTTCTCAGTATTCATGGTGGATTTTACTAGGCCAGCAATTTTCTCTGTCTGAGATTCTATTTTCTGTATGATCTAGTCTGTTTTTAATACTTTCAAGGGAGATTTTTGACTTCCTGTATTATAGCCTTCATCTCTAACAGGTCCATTTGATTGTTTTTTAAAATATGTAATTCCTCTTTTAGATCTTGCAAGAATTTTCTCACCTCCTGGTACTCGTCATCTCCTTTCTTTTCTGCAGTTCATTTTCTCTCTTCTCTTCCATCACTGTTAGCTTTGCCATTATGAATATTCTAAATTCTTTATCAGATATTTCCATGATTTCCATTGAACTGTGTGTGGATGAAGTTATTCTTCTCCCTTGGAGGAGAAGTATTTTCTTGCTTTCCCATGTTTCTTGTGGACCTGTGGTGATTTCTAGTCATCTGATGGATGGCGTGTTTCTTCCTAAACTTGAAGTTCAATCTGAGCATTCAGGAGCATGCTGGAGGTGATCTGGAGTCTCTTTGCCATTCTGTTTTGATCTCTTTGCACATCAGATTTAGTAGATATTGAGGAACATGTTAACCCTAATAGTATTTGGATATTTGGCTATAGTCCCCTTAGATCCATCTAGAAACACAGTGAATGGAGATTGAGGAGCAGAGAAATGAGACAAAAGAAAAAGAAAAGAAAACAGAGAGAGAGAGAAAAAAAGTACAAGAACAACAAAAAAAAGAGAAAAAAAGGAAAAAAGATAATAAAAATATAACTTAAAATTGTTACTTTTTAAAAAAAAAAGCAAAAAATAGAAAGCTGTGAGGCTCAGTTTTCAGAAGCCATGGAGGAATCTTCTGAAGGCCTGCCCTTGCCTCTCCTGGGTGGGAGTGGGAGAGGGTATTATTAACAAGATAAAGGCAGGGCTGAAAGACGCGAAAATACCTTACAATTTTTTATAATAAAAAAATGAGAAGATAGAGACAGAGGCAGAGAGATACAGAGACAGAGACAGAGAAAGAGACAGAGAGAAGGTTTGAGGGCCTACCTACCACTCAAGTTTGTGGGGTGGAGGCTGAATTATCAGTAGAAAATTTCCATTTCTCTTTTTCCCCCTGAAGTCACTAGTTCTCAGGAGCCATGAAGGAATCTTATTATGAAGGCCTGCCCCTTGCCTCTCCTGGGTGGGAGGGAAAACCTTCTCATGTTATAGACAGATTAACCAAAACTACAGACAAAGGCAAGATTCTAAGATTGGCAAGAGAAAAATGGCAAGTTATCAACAAAGGTTATTCCATCATGCTAACAGCAGACCTCTCATTGGAACAATGCGAGTGAGGAAAGAATGGGAAAATATATTCAAAGTGTTATGGGAAAAGCAATTTCAACCAATAATACTGTACCCGGCAAGATTATCCTTCAAGGACCAGCAGTTAGCGTAATGGCTATGTCGCTGGACTCCCACGTAGTCAACCGTGGTTCGAGTCCTGGATGTAGTGGCTTAAACTCATTTTGGGCACGTATGCATGTGTGCCCAAGATCCCCAGAGGAGAATGAAGGAGAAGGGATTGTGGCATGGCCATCCCCACTGGAGGGTGATTTCTCACTGTCTGTCTCTCTGTCTCTCTCTGTCTGTATGGCAAAAGCCCGTGCCCTGTAGCAAGAACCTCTCCAAAAAAAAGAAAGAAAGAAAAAGAAGGTTATCCTTCATATGGGAAGAAAAGACAAGAACATTCTCAGATAAACAAATGAAAGAATTTACCAGCACCAGACCAGACCTCCAAGAAGTTCTCAAGGGAGTGTTATATGAGGAAAATTAAATACAGACACACAGAAATAAAAGTTCAAAAACTAAAAAGAATGACCAACTTAATCATAGGGACAAGTCTGGAGTTGAATATTATATCCCAAATTTTAATTGGGAAGATTGAACCACAACAGAAAATAGATTAAGTACATGAGATTGAACTGGTAATAACATTTTATGACTTTTGACTAAAACATTGCTGATTTTCTTCTAGGCTTTGTTGTCTGGTTTTAAGGATTTTTGTTCTGCCTTGAGCTGTTCACGTATCTTCTATTTGAACAGAATCCTAACCTGTTTCCTGACTTTAAGTTTTAATCAAAGTTCCTTAGGATTTCTTTTATTTATTAACGTTAAAACTGCTTTTCCTGAAATTACCATCTGAACTTGCTATTGAAAATAGTTAGATTATTTAAGAAATTTTATGATCACTACAATGTGGAGAGAAAAGGAATGGAGACAATTGTAGATGCCAGAGATAGTGTGAGAAGAAGGTGGGAAAGGACAGAGGGTCAGAAATAGGGGTAATATATATATATATGTGTGTGTATATACACACACATATATACATATGTATAAAATACATACATATATATGTATAAAATACATATATATATACATATATATATGTATATATATATATGTATAAAACTAGACATGGAAAATTGACCATAACATGCATGATTAAGCCACTATGCAGTATCTTCTTT
>NW_006203979.1:17135-29120 GCF_000334495.1 Tupaia belangeri chinensis
AAAAAAAATGCATTAAAAATACCTATTTGATGACTGCAGTAAGCTATATAGCCCCAGCTAGGTGCTACTTTATAGTATGTTCATTCTACTCATTGAGGTCTATGCCTAAAGTCAGACTTGTGTTCATGGATATGTATATATCAGCTGCGCTTTCTTTTGAAAATATTTAGTTTAATTAAGATCTTTAGCGAATCAATAAAATGTGGGGAGGAAAAGGCATAAAAAGCAACCATGGATACCAAAGACAGTGTGGGAGGTGGGTGGGAGATGGTAGAGGGTGAGAGATAGGGAATCAATGATGGAAAAAAACAGCAAAATTATACAGGAAACAAAAAATGGAAAATTATTTGTTGATGATAAAACATTTGTTGATGTGCTTGATTGAGCCAATATACAGTGTATTCTGGAAAGAAAATCTAATTTTTTATGCTGTAATGATGTACAGTGAATGAATGTAAATAAATAAATTTAAAAAAAAGACACAGACTGGCTGAATGGATACAAAAACAGAAGTTATCTATATGCTGCTTACAAGAAACACACCTCACTGATAAGGACATACATAGACTGAAACTGAAGGAAAGATGTTCCATGCAAATGAAAAGCAAAAAAGGCTGGAGTAGTAATACTTGTATCAGACAAGATAGAAAGATAAAAGAGACAAAGAAGGACATTATATAGTTCTAAAAGGACTTGTTCACCAAGAAGATATAATACTTGTAAATATATATGTACCCAACACTGGAGCACCTAAATAAAGCAAAGAGAGACTGGTTAGATCTCAAGGGAGTGATAGATTGAAACACAATTGTAGAAGAAGATTTGAGATAGAAGATTTAAATGATAACTAATTATGAATGAATTTGACCCACATCTACAGAGTATTTCACCCAACTACCACAAAATATACATTTTTCTCAACCCCTTATGGAACATTTTCAAAGATTGACCACATCATAGATCACAAAACACTCATTTACAAATTGAAGGTATAGAAACTGAATCTGGCATCTTTTTCTGACCAGGATGGAATCAAATTTGAAATCAAGTACAGAAAGGGCCCTTAAAAATTCACAAACACAGTGGCTGAACCTACCTTCAAATATAACTACCATATGATGCAGCAATTCCACTCCTGGGTGTCTACTTAAAGGACAGGAGAGCCCTGAGTTGGAAAGGCACTTACATAACTATTTTCATTGCAACATTATTCATGATTGCTAAGACGTGGAACCAATCCAAATGTCCACAAACAGATGAATGGATTGAAAAATTGTGGCAGCTATACCTCATGGAATATTATTCAGCCATTAAAAACAAAATAAAACAAAACAAAACAAAAAAAACAAGGCCCTAGAATTTGATAGAAAGTGGATGAATATGGAAGATTTGTTGCTGAGTGAAGCAAGTCAGGCTATGACGAGAGACATTGTATATTTCCACTTAACATATACTGACTGTCCTCACTCTATGGTAGAAATTGAAAGACTGGAGAACATAAAACTACTAAAAATTGTAATGGATACTAGAGACAAAGTGGAAAAAGAGTATGGGAAGGGAAGAGAGTAGGAAATTTGGGGGAAAATGGAGAGGTAAGACACTCTTGTAGGACACAGATACGGTTTATTACCTGTTGACGAGAATGTGTATGGTGGTCTCAGCTGGGCTGGACTGAGGTGTATATCATGCTGGGTAAATGATGTCTACTAAAAATTGTAATGGATACTAGAGACAAAGTGGAAAAAGAGTATGGGAAGGGAAGAGAGTAGGAAATTTGGGGGAAAATGGAGAGGTAAGACACTCTTGTAGGACACAGATACGGTTTATTACCTGTTGACGAGAATGTGTATGGTGGTCTCAGCTGGGCTGGACTGAGGTGTATATCATGCTGGGTAAATGATGTATAGTGATTTAATATAGGAATAAAAATAATAAAATTAAAAAAAATTCACAAACACATGGAAACTAAACAACCTACTCCTGAATGACTTTACAACTATAGAAGAAATTAAGACTAAAATCAAAAGATTCATAGAAACCAATAATAATGAACATACAAGTGTTTGTAACCTCTGGGACACACCAAAAGCAGTCATAAGAAGGAAGTTCATGGCAATTAGTACCTACAAGAAAAAAGCAGAAATGTGGCAAATAAACAACCTAACGACACAACTCAGGAAACTGGAAAGGCAGCAACAAAAACAACAAAAATAAAATTCCAGGAGGAAAGAAATAATAAAGCTTTGAGCAGAAATAAATGAAATAGAGAATAAAAGAATATACAGAAAATAAAACCAAGAACTAGTTTTTTGAGAAGATTAACAAAATTGACATACCATTAGCTAGAATAATCAAGAAGAAAGAAAGGAACCAAATAAATCAAATCATCAAGGAAACAGGAATTGTTACAACAGATATAATATAAATACAAAATACCATCAGAGAATACTATAAGTGACTAAATGCCAAGAAACAACAACAACAAAAAAAAACCTAGATGAGATGGACAGATTTCTGGACATGTATAATTTATCGAGATTGAACCAGGAAGAAATAGAAAGTATGAATGGACCCTTAACAAGCAATGAAACTGAATCAATAATAAATAGTCTCTCCACAAGGAAGAGCCCAGGTTCCGATGGCTTTACTTCTTAATTCTACAAAATCTTTAAAGAAGAACTGACCCCAATTCTTCTTAAATTATTTCTAAAAATTAAAAAGGGAGGAACCCTCCCAAATTCATTCTGTGAAACCTCCATCATCTTAATTCCAAAATCAGAATAGGACATGACAAAAAAAAAAAAAAAAAGAAAAGAAAAACCTTCAAGCCCATATCCCTGATGAATACAAATGTCAAAATTCTCAACAAATACTAGCAAATCATATGCAACAACACAATAAAAAGATTATACATCATGACCAAGTAGACTTTATTCCATGGATGCACAGACAGTTTAACATACACAAAACAGTAAATGTAATACACCACATTAACAAAAGGAAAGATAAAAAACATATAATCATACCAATTGATGCATAAAAAGCATTTGATAAAATATAACATCCCTTTATGATTAAGACTCAGCAAAATTGGCATAAAAGGGACATTCCTCAACACAGTATGTGCCATCTATGAAAAACTCATAGTTAACATCATACTGAATGAAGAAAAACTGAAAGATTTTCTACACAGAAATGAAACAAGACAAGACTGCCCACTTCACTCCTTTTTAACATAGTACTGGAAGTTTTAACCAATGCAATTAGACAAGAGAGTCAAATAAAAAGCATCCAAATAAGAAAAGAAAAGATGAAGTTATCTCAATTTGCAGATGATATGATGCTATACATAAAAAAAAAAGAATCCACAAAAGAACTCCTAGAAGTGATAAATGAATATAGTAAAGTGGCAGAATACAAAATGAATATACAAATATCTATTGCATTTTTACACACCAACAATGGATAAACTGAGACAGAAGTGAAGAAAGAAATGCCATTTACAATAGCAACAAAACCAATAAGATATCTAGGAATAAACTTTACCAAAGGTATCAAAGATCTCTACAAAGAAAGCTATGAAGTAGTAGAAAAAGAATTTTTAAATGATACAAAAGTGGAAAAGCATCCCATGTTCCTGAATTGGAAGAATCAATATAATCAAGATGTCAATCTTACCCAAATTAATCTACAAATTTAATGCAATCTGAATCAAACTACCAGAGATATTCCTCACAAAAAAAAAAAAACAATTACCAAATTTGTGTGGAATCATAAAATGCCCTGTATTGCCAAAGCAATATTGTGCAAGGGGAAAATATAGGAAGCATCTCCCTTTCTGACCTCAAAACATATTGCAAAGCTGTGATAGTTAAAACAGCACAGTACTGCATGAAAACAGACAGGTAGACCAATGGAACAGAATTGAGAACCCCCTAATGAGCCCCAAAATATATAGCCAACTGACGAACCCTAAAAATATATAGCCAACTGATCCTTGACAAAAAGCACAAGAGAATCCAGTGGGAAAAAGAAAATCTTTTCAGCAAGTGGTGCGGGGAGAACTGGACATCCACCTGCAGAAGAATAAATGATCCTTTTCTCTCACCCCTAATGAAAATTAACTCAAAATGGATTGAGGATCTAAACATTAAGCCTTAAACTATAAAAATACTGATAGAAAACACAGGAAAAAACTCTTGGAGACCTTGGAATAGGCAGAGTTCTTGAAGAACTTTAAAGCACAGGCAATAGTCCCAAAAATATACAAATAGGACTATATAATGCCGAGAAGCTTCTGCACAGCAAAAGAAACAACATGTAGAATGAGAAAACAACCCTCAGATTGGGAGAATATATTTGCAAACTATACCTCAGATAAGGGACTGATAATCAGAATATACAGGGAACTCAAGCAGCTTATACACAGAAAAATAATCAATCCAATTAAAATATGGGAAAATGAACTGAACAGACTCTCCAAAGAAAACATGAACATTTTCAAAAGCATAAAATAAATAATGATGAGGCTATGGTGAAAAGGAAACTCTCCTATACTGCTGTGGGAATGCAAATTAGTACAACTACTTTGGAGAACAATATGGAGATTCCTCAGAAATCTACAAATAGAAGTATCATACAACTCAGTAATTCCACTCTTAAGTATTTAGCCAAATGATAGAAAAGCCCTCAATTGGAAAAACACTCACACATCCATAATCTACAAAGAAAAGTATCATACAACTCAGTAATTCCACTCGTAAGTATTTAGCCAAATGATAGAAAAACCCTCAATTGGAAAAACACTCACACATCCATATTTATTGTAGCATTATTTACAATTATTTTACATTATTCCATTATTTACATTAGTTACAATTATTACATCAAATGTCCGAAAATAGAAGATTGGATTGAAAAAAACAATGAAAAGTATCATACAACTCAGTAATTCCACTCGTAAGTATTTAGCCAAATGATAGAAAAACCCTCAATTGGAAAAACACTCACACATCCATATTTATTGTAGCATTATTTACAATTATTTTACATTATTCCATTATTTACATTAGTTACAATTATTACATCAAATGTCCGAAAATAGAAGATTGGATTGAAAAAAACAATGGCATATGTACTCTATGGATTACTACTCAGCTACAAAAAACAATGAGACCCTGACATTTGATACAAAGTGGATGAATATGGAAGACTTAAAGCTAAGGGAAGCAAGCCAGACTATGAAAGAATTGTATGCCCCTATTCAATATATACTGATTATCTGCACTATGTAGCAGAAACTGAAAGTTTGGAAGGTATAGAAGCGGGGAGGGCAATGGTAGATACTAGAGAAAGTATGGATGAGGCATATCTTAAGTAATAGAGGAAGGGAGGGGAATGGGAAGGGGAAAGCAAAGGATGTTTAATTGACAAAATAAATGAAAAGCTATTCACTGATGATATGTATATAGTAATGTTTTTATCTTGACTTATATGCATGGTATTCCTCCTGGAAAAGTGATGTTGTACACTGTAAAGATAAATGTGCTTAAACGTAAATAAAAACAAAACAAAACAAAAAACCCTCTCCATCAAAATTAGAATTTAAAAGACAGAGCTCCTTGCTACCTAGGAAACTAGAGAAATTAATTCAGCAGATGGTATGAACTGTGGACTTTCCCACAGCCACTCTCATAATCTTAGGAGAGAGTACTTTGACAATCTTCCACCTACATGGTAGAACAACGGCTGTAAAGGTACTCGGAATGAAACTGGATTCTAAAGGTATATCCGCATAGCTATGCTTTCTCCTTTGGATGTGTGCGTGTGTGTGTGTGTGTGTGTGTGTGTGTGTGTGTATACACGGACAAGGGGACTTCAAAAAGCACATGAAAAGTGGAATTAAAGTATAACTTTATTTTGGTGCAAAAAAAAAAAAAACCCACAAAATCTGAAAGCCATACAAAGCTTTTTAATTTTCCACAAATCTTCTGGAGACCCCTTGTGTATGTATACACATATACACACACACAACAAATTGAAGAACTACTTCTTTAATCCTTCTTGACTCATATCAACTAACTACATGTTACGTAATTGGGAAATTTGTTTGGAAAAACAATTGTATAGATGCCAACTTTACAGAAACAAGTCAGCATTAAGAGTAGTGATGAATCATGGAGGGCAGTTATCACGGGATTTACCAACTTGGTGTAAGGGCATTTCAGGTCAACACATGTTTCTTTAATTCTGAAGAGAATTATTTTCCACTGTAGCATATCCCCCAATTCAGTTTGGCTAGACTTTATACCTGTAACTGTAAGATTTGTAAGAATCTAACAATATTAGTGCTGAAAGGAACTTCAAAACATCCTGTTCCCCTTTCTCTCTCCCTCTCAATACATTCAGAACATGAAGGCCAGGAATGTCAAATAGCTTTCTGAGGCCATGACAAAAGTTAGCATTGACTTAATATAAGGAGTCATTTCAATGTGAAAATAAATACTGCTTTGGTATTAACAAAAAATATAACCGTCTTTATTTATAGCGCCTTGAAAAGGAGAGAATACATAAAAGAAAATGATTTGGGGCTCAAAATATTTATTTTATTTGTGGCACAAAATCTCAATTGGAAGGCTCTGACATTGGAGTCTTTTGGTTCATGAAGTGTTCTGGTTGACTAAGTATCTGACCCCAAAAAAGTGGAAATAAAAACCCTTTTCTATCAAGCCTTCACGCTAAAAAGATTTTCTTCTGGAGACTAGGGCACTTTGCCCTTCAAATGAATATGTTGTATGCAAGCAAATCATTTCCTTATGTCCAAAGCTGGAAATGTTACCTTTTTTTGTGCCCTGTCACTCCCTTTTTATATTTTCCTCATCTTGTGCCTGCTTTCTCAACCCAGAAAATCAACACACGGATAATGCCTGGGATCTCTTACCCAAATGTAACTTTGCCAGGTAAGTGTGATCCATCACTGGTTCCCAAATTTAGCTGCTGCACACTCAAATCAATTGGAAGCGGGCATCGGAATCCACGTATAAAATACATGGCGCTTTTGCAGTCCAGTCTTACACCAGCATTTAGAACACAGCTTCCAATTCATCTCTGCCATTTTACTTCAATAAATACGTAGTGTTGGGAACCAGCAGTTAGCGTAATGGCTATGTCGCTGGACTCCCACGTAGTCGACCGCGGTTCGCGTCCCGGACCTGGTGGCTTAAAACTCATGCCAGGCATGTGTGCGTGCGTGCCCAAGATCCCGAGAGGAGAATGGAGGAGAAGGGACTGCGGCGTGACCATCCGCCCTGGGGGATGATTTCTCGCTTTCGGTCTCTATGTCTCTGTCTGTCTGGCGAGCGCACGCGCCCTATAGCAAAAACTTCTCCAAAAAAATAAATAAATAAATAAAATAAATAAATAAATACGCAGTGTTTGGATTAAGTGGTTTTTTAAATCTTTTTTTTCATTTTCAAAGTATAAGTTGGAGAGAAATTCAATAAAACTAATCAATGCTCAGGTGAAAGATAAACTTTTATTTTTATTTTTTATTTTTGCTGTAGGGTGCATACACTTGCCAGAGACAAAGAGCGAGCAAGAGAGACAGAAAGGAAAAGTGAGAAATATCCCCCTGGGGGGATGGCCATGCTATAATCCCGTCTACTCCATTCTCCTCTCAGGATTTTGAGAAGGCATATGTGCCCGTCATTTTTCAAGTCCTAACCTGCACAGCTGACCAAGTAAGATCCAGCCGCAACCTTATCCTTCACACCACCTGCTGGCCTGATAAACTTTTAATTCTGAGAAATAAATTTCTTAAATAAAATTTCACTGTGGCAACTGAAAAGGTTGAAATTTGAGAGAAAGAATTATAGCCTACAGTAAGTTCTTCAGGGCAGTTCTGATCTGGGGAGTCCTTGGGATGATCACACTAAATGGCAGTTAATATTGACCAATGGTTTTATGTATTTATTTATTTCCATCTTTATCATGGAAGAGATTTAAGTTGACTTTTAAGGATACATAAAATATCATTCAAATATATACTTTAGAAGTAAGGAAGAAAAAGGACACACTGGAACCAAGGGTGAGACAAAAGACAAAAAAGTGTCAAGTGCTATGATTCATAAATTCATCCATTAAGAAGTGGTAAGTATCCACCATTTGTCTGGATCCCAGTGGGGTGACTAAGCAATATTAGACTTTTACTGGCTGTTTAACTTCACATGTCTATTCCAATTAAGTTAATATTTTAATATTACTCTGTTGCTGAGTTTAACAGTCAAAACAAACATGGACTCTTTCCACAGACTTCCAGTCCTTCACAGACAGAATGTATATAAACAATTATAAAAGAAATACAAACATAATGTATTAAAGAAATAAAATAGCAAGAAAAGAAAAAGAATGTAAGTTAGAGAGATAGGCAGACATTAAGTCATGAGGGCTTTATTACATTTTTGAAGAAGTTTTAATTTGATCTTTACAGGTGTTAAGCAAGAGAATAAAATAAGTCCTGTTGCATATTGGAAAGATCTCTCTGGCTGAAGCACAGGACATCTGTAACCTTGAGGCTAGTCCTAAAAAACAATGATTAATGCTGTGGTATCTAGGGGACTAGAATACCCAGATTTCAGGTCTTGATTTATAAAGAGTAGCTATCATACCATGGAGAAACTTACTCTTCTCCATGCCTCAATTTCTGTATCTGTAAAATAGGGCTGAGTGCCTACCTCATAGGTAGTTGTAAGGAATATTGAGCATACAAGTAAAATACTTAGGACCTTGTCTAGCACACATTAACACTTACTGGATGTTTTACATATAATCCTTCTCATCCTTAGGACAATCTTTTAAGGGACAGGTCATCATTGCCATTTTGCTATGTTCGTAATCTCTCATGATGCCCTTCACAGTGTTAGACAGAAAACTGATATTTTGACTTAGTGAAAACGTTTTGGCTCTCTCTCTCTCTCTTTTTTATCCTTCCCTGTTCTGGTTGCATTTGGTAACCAACAGTAATTTTGGCTTTCAAAATTTCTTTTTCTGTTTGTCAGCATGAATTTGAAAGTTTCAGTTTCTAAAATGTGGTTTATATTAACTTTCTAGACTGAGTCCCAATAAGTCATTTCTAAAGAGATTAGACCTCTCCCAGTAGGTAGAAAGAGTACATGACAGCACCTTCTGAGAGTCTAAATCAATGGAAATGAGAAGCGCTCTATGTAGTCTGCTATAGAGTTTTTGGGGCCATGACAGTAGAAGGAAGTGCTACTGAGACCCACCCACACGTTGGCCTTCTCTGACCTGAAGTTTTATGCAACTTCTGCAGAAGGGAAGGAAAAGCATGACCTGGTTGAGCTAAGACCTGCCAAACTCAAAGTGACACTGAAATAAATATTTCAGCAGAGAAAACATGGAGAATATTTGTCTGGAGACCTTGGAAAATATTTATGGGAAAGGGCCTAGTGAAGCCCCCATATTTTCCTGTATTTGTTCTGGGTGAAAACAGAACTGTAGACCCATGTCAGATACCCTGTAAAAGGCTTCATTAGAACCAGTGTGCCTTACGTCACTGTCTGTGGACATGAAGCATTGGAAAGGCATTTTAGGAAACAGAATTTGTATGATTCTTTTTTCTCCTGTGTGACAAGCAGCACATCTGCCATCGCTACAAGTTTGGAGAAAATACACATCATTTAGATTCTACCTTAGCATGGCTACAACCAGCTGCTGCCATGTATACTTTGCCCTGCCACAGAGACAGAATCATAGCACCTCAGAAACCTTTCAAATTTTGCCTCCATTAACAACCAGAACGGGGCCAGCTCCATGGCCTGTCCAATGCAGGATCCTGGAAGTTCAGCCCAATTTAGTGCCTGGACAAAATTTAGTCAGATTTAGTAGAGAATAAAAACCTAAACTTAATTTCGGGTGTCAGACTCTTTGACAGTGCTTGAGGGTTCTGGAAATCAAACCTTGGTTTCTATTGCAACAAGTACTAAGGCTATCAGTTTCAGCCACTTTCCCCAAATCCATAACGAATGCTTCCCCTGCAGTGACTGCCTAACTTCTTTCCACTGGGTACGAAACGGTCTGGTTCCCTGAGGACACTATTTCAAAGTAACAATCCCATATATTCCAGAGTCATACCAAATGCTTCATATTACCCAGTGTACTCTGATGCTATAAAATAAAGGCATTGTACTCAGTTTAAATATTTGGACTCTGGAGGGAGAAAGATCCACATCCTATTTCAGTTCTTCTACCAAGACTTTGAATAAGTTATTTTCTGTAAGCAGGAAAGTAGTTGATAAAGGGGGGTGGGGGGGAGTGGAAGGTGGGTGTGAGGTGGAAGGGGAGAAAACATATAGCGGCTGGAAAAATGTAAAGTTCTCTGTTGGAAAAAACAGGTTTTATGACTCTATGAAAATAACCTAAGTCACTTTCATACTGTAACACTTTGAATGACATGAGCACTGTTTCATTTGAATAAATTTTTGATGGGAAAAAATAAAATAAAAGTGACCGTTTGCATTCTTAAACTTTACAGATTTATTTCAGTCACACAATGGTACCATGGTGAGACAACACTCTTTACTACAGGATCTGTATGGGAATGTCTCAGGTTCATATTGTGGAACCTCTCTGCCCATGACGTGTGTGTCTGTGCCTGTGATCTGGGCTAGAAGCTGAAAGTGATCATGGCTTGAAGAATGTGTTAGGGGGAACCAGCAGTTAGCGTAATGGCTATGTCATTGGACTCCCATGTAGCCGACGGCGGTTCGAGTCCCAGACCCAGTAGCTTAAAACTCACGCTGGGCGCGTGTGCGTGCATGCCCAAGATCCCGAGAGGAGAATGGAGGAGAAGGGATTGGAGCTGTACCATCCCTTCTGGGGGGGGGGTGATTTCTCGCTTTCTGTCTCTATGTCTCTTTCTGTCTGTCTGGTAAGCGCACGCGCCCTATAGCAAAAACCTCTCCAAAAAAAAAAGAATCTGTTAGGGGTACCTGTGTCTGTCTGTTCCTTTCTCTCTCACATGGGCGAAAGGAAGGAAGAACTAAATAATTTTTTAAAATTTAGATTTATTTATTTACATTCATTCACTGTACATCATTATAGCATACAGATGAGATTGTTCATCCAGAATACACTGTATATTGGCTCAATCAAGCACATCAACATACGTGTTATCATTGACTAGTAATTTTCCATCTCTTGTTTCCTGTATATTTTGCTTTTTTTCCCATCCTTGATTCTCTATCTCTCACCTTCTGCTATCTCCCATTCTCCTCTCACACTGTCTCTGGTATCCATGGTGGTTTTCCATTCTTTTTTCCCTCATATTTTATTAACTAAAGATCTTAATTCATCTAAATACTTTGAATACCAAGCACAGCTGATATATACATACCCATGAACACAAGTCTGACTTTAGGCATAAACTTCAGTGAGTAGAATAAACATACTATAAAGTAGCACCTAGTTGGGGCTATATATCTTACTGCAGTCATCAAAAAGGTATTTTTAATGATTTTTTTTAGTTTCAAGAAAAAGTATTTTTTTTCCCCTGAATTTTTTTTTTAAACTTATTTAATTTACATTCATTCTCTAGGCATCATAACAGCATACAAAATGTGATTTCCCGGGAACCAGCAGTTAGCGTAATGGCTATGTTGCTGGACTCCCATGTAGTCGACTGCAGTTCGCGCCCCGGACCCAGTGGCTTAAAACTCACACCGGGCACATGTGTGTATGTGCCCAAGATCCGGAGGGGAGAATGGAGGAGAAGGAATTGCAGCGTGACCATCCCCTCTGGGGGGTGATTTCTCGCTTTCTGTCTCTATGTTTCTCTCTGTCAGTCTGGCGAGCACATACACCCTATAGCGAAAAAAAAAAAATGTGATTTCCCATCCAGAATATACTGCATAGTGCCTTAATCATTCATGTTATCATCAAAAATTTTCCATTTCTAGTTTCATATATATA
>NW_006203979.1:45994-61217 GCF_000334495.1 Tupaia belangeri chinensis
TATAACCCTATATTACCCCTATGTCTGACCCTCTGCCCTTTCCCACCCTCTTCTCAGACTATCTCTGGTGTCTATAGTTGTCTTCCATTCCCTTTCCCTCCACATTCTATTGATCACACAATTTCTTAAATAATTCTAACTACTTTTAATAGCAAGTTCAGCTGGTGATTTCAAGAAAAGCAGTTTTAACTTAAAGAAATTTTAAACATGTATTTTTATGTATTCATTTTTTAAAGTTTATTTCTTCCATAAGCAAAAGGTATAGAGAGGCAGCACCCTTGATGCTGAGATCTACTCCCAGCTTCAACCAGCCAGGGTCATGGGTACATGTGCCTCTCACGCTCAGGGAGCCTTCTGGATGTGAATCTGGAATCTTCCCATGTGGGTCAGCTTTGCAGGGTATTATGCTTTACCATCGTACCACTCTTCAGCTTTAAAATTTGCATGTAAAAAGTGTAAAACATTTATCACATATCATATACATATAAGATATGTTCAGCTTGATGACATTTCAGAGGGAACATCTCTACGTAACCAACATTCAGTTAAAAAAAGGACATACCCAGGCCCTAAATAGGTCTGTGTTTTGTACTGAATTGAATAAACCCTTCAATAGTTTTCTTACAATTTATTTTGGTTATTATCCGCCTACCTGTTTTAGATTGATCTATGAAAGATTGAAAGCTTTGGAGTTTTTTTTTTTTTTTCTCCAGATTTTACATCTGGCCCAAAGAGGTAGGACTGTGACAATCTGTGAAGAAGACAAAAAAAACAAAAAACAAAAAAACAAAAAAAACCTGCTCCCAAACAATACACACACCCATGAACAGATTGGGGGATCCATCCTGTAGAAACAGGAAATTGTTAAAACAAATTCAATTGTCAGAATGAAGAAGAAAAATGAAGTGGAAATTGTGGTTTTGCTAGCAGGAGGTGAGTGGAGAGGGTCAGACAGTAGGTTTCTAAAACTAGAGAAACCCCACTTGAACAACTTTGAGAACAATAGCCAGGACAGTTATGACACTGGACACAGATGGAAAATAAGGGCACAGAAACTTTGGTGAGCCCCCAATATATTGATCTATTCTTAAGAATGGAGTACATTCAGCAGATTGAGGGGGACCAGCAAATGGCATATGGTTACACTGCTGGACTCTCACATAGTTGACCACGGTTCAAGTCCCAGACCTGGCAGCTTAAAACTCGTGCTGGGTGCACGTGTCTATGTGTACCTAAAATTTTTAGAGGAGAATGGAGGAGAAGGGATTGTGGCATGACCATCCTTCCAGGAGTTGATTTCTTGCTTTCTGTCTCTTTCTAATGAACACATGCACCCTATAGCAAAAATCTCTCTCTCAAAAAAAAAAAAAAGTAGTAATTATATTGAGGACTTAGTTTCATGGTTCTTGAAGGTAGTATCAACTCAGAGGTATAGATTAGCTTCTAATGATTCAGCTTTGATCTCTGACTTTCCAGAAATTTTTTTCATCCTATTTAATTTCGGCCATCAAGAAATTTTTTTCATCCTATTTAATTTCCAGATATTGCCTTGTTTCTCCTGACTCTAGTTTGCATGTATTTCTTCCCCATTCCTATTCTACACCATTCATGGCATCATAAAAAGAAGGAGAAATTTTCTGGCTTACAGTGTTTTGATGCTCAAAGGTCCTGAACCCCAAATTTGATAAAGTAGCTTACCTTTATATTAACCTTACATTAAGCCTAAATGATTAAGGGCATCATTTCAACTTTTGCACAAAGGTCAGTTGTTCCTTTTGTGACTCTAGAGAAATTGAAAGAAATCGTATCTAATAAGTTTTTTTTCACATATATTTTCCCAAGATAGGAAATTAGCTTGATTCACGCTTGAGAAATAGCACCGGCTAATGAAAAGTATGCAAACCTGCAATTAACAAGTTCCTAATAAAAGTTTATTTCCTCAACTTTTTCCATTCACCAGATTCTGAATTCCAGACCAGAAATGTGTGTGAAGCAAGCTCGTTCAGCAGTCTACTGTGACTCTTTGTAAAATCTGGCTCTGAACAGAGTAGCTCTGTGTTCTTGAGCAAATTTTGCAACATTTCTAAGGATCAATCTCCCTTTTTATTAGAATTTGCCAGAGGGCACTTGCACTCATGAGAGAAAGACAGGAAGAGACAGAAAGTGAGCGAGCATTACCCCCCATGGGATAGGTCATATCACAATCTGTTGTTCATTTCTCCCTCCCTGAAGGATCTGGACACACATGCCATGAGCTCCGTGTCTTTCTCAAGCCACTGGGTCTGGGACTCAAACTGCACATTTAGCCATGTGGAATCCACCTCCCTCAACAATGATGCCACCAACTGGCCCACAATCTCCTTTTTTATAAAATAAGAATGCTGTAGTTTGAGTGTCCTGCAAACTTCTTGTGTGATTTGGTTGTGATGGGATTAGAGGGTGGGAACTTAATATGATTATGTTGTTGAAAGGTGGGACCTTTGGGAGGAGATTGGAATTATGATCATAAGGAGGGACCACCATAATTGAGTTCTGGTGAGTTTATAAGGAGAGGGAAGGAGACCAAAACAGAGACACTGATGGACACAGCCACTCTGCTCTGCTGTCACTTTTGTGATGTGATAAGGACTCAGTAAGACCCCCACCATAGATGGCTCTGGACCTTAGATCTCTGAATCATGATTAAATAAACCCCTATCCCATGAAATTATCCAGATTCAGGGATTTTCTATTCTAGTAACAGAATGGACTAATATAAGAGTTAATAATACTCATATACAGGATCATTGTGATGGAAAATGAAAATATTCACCTGGAACATTTTGCTCAGCATCTCATAGAGCAGGGAATATAACAAGTCTCATTGATAATAAATCATTTTAACAAATTATTGATAGATGTATATTCCAACAAGTTATATTGCCATTAATTTTCCTTTCTGTAGGACTGATAATAATGAGTAAATGCTTCATTGACATAAACTAGACACTGTTCAAAACATTATCTTATTGCAACTTCACAAATGCGCTCTGAGTTTAGTATTATCATAAACTCAAATGTTTTTTAAGAATTATTTTATTTAACTTCATTTATCTATCTATTTATTTATTTATTTTAATTTGACCACAGAGGGACAGAGTAAGAGAGAGAGGGAAAGTGAGAAAGTAAGCCACCAGGTCCGGGACTCAAACCTCAGTCAGCTATGTGGGAGTCTAGTGCCCTTAACCACCATGTCACCTGCCGGCCCCCCATAATCTCAAATTTTGCAGATGAGGAAATGCAGATTAAGTGATTTGCCAAGTCCCACAGGAAAAAGAAGTGGAATGAGCTTTGTACAAAAGATATTTGACTGCAGAGTCCATGAACTTAACTACATCGCCACACACCATACAGCTCTTCCACTTGCTCAGTTTACAAAATTGATTTTAGAGCTTGTCCAATACATCTATAACTATGTTTGTTTGTTTTCTGAGAGATCTTTGTTATATTGTGGATGCACTTGCTGGAGACACAGAGAGACAAAGGAAAAGAAAGTGAAAATTCCCTCCCAGATGGGATGACCATGATGCAATCCCTTTTCCATTCTCCTCTTGGGATTTTGGGCATGCACACACATGCACGCAGCCTGAGTTTCAAGCTGCTAGATCTGGGACTCAAACTGCTGTCAGCCATGTGGGAGTCCAGCATCTTAACCACCCTGCTACCTGCTAGCCCCTCTATAACTGTTTTTTTAATCAACCATATACATATGATTTGCAATGTACTTGGATTCATGGTTTTGAGTCAGGCTCATTTGCAAAATATAAGCAAATTGGATATGTGAGTAGGATACATGGGTTAAGTGGTTCAAAATCAATTTCATTTATATTTTCCTAAAGCTTCATGCTCATTCTTTTAAATTATAAATAGTAATTGGCACTTTAAACTCATAAAGTGTAGTTTTTCAGCAAGTTTTGTTTTAAAGATTGTCTTCTGTAATAACCATGCTATAGAATCAAAGTCACTGTATTTGAGAAAATGATTATATTTCATAGTGATCAATTTGGGAACAATTATAACTGCAGTTCATAATTGTTGTTTGTCAATATTTAAAACAATGCTAAGAGGAGTTTGTATATACAGGTGGAAGCCTGAAGAGCAAATATATCCTCTAGATATTTAAAAGACACAAATAAAAGAATACCTATTATGGGCAGATGTCCTATGCTTAATTGCCATACTACTGGACTGGCCCCCAATTAACAACATTTTTTAAGTAATCATTTTTTTTTTAAAGATTTTTGTCATTGGGTGCTTGCACTCACCAGAGACAACTTTTACTTAGTGATTCTAAGAATACTGTGAAACAAATGAGACCTTTTTCTACTGTTAGAAAACATGGCCAAAATCAATTGCTTAGAGCTTAATTGAAAATGTGTTAAACATATATGAACCTATTGGACCCAAACTCTGTAAAGTTGTATCATTTATGAATTGGCTTTTTTGTTGTTGTTGTTAAGTTTTGCTATAGGGTATGTATGTTCACTAGAGAGAGACAGAGAGAGGGAAAGTGAAAAATAACACCCCAGGGGGATAGCCACACCACAATCCCTTCTCCTCCATTCTCCTCTCCCAATTTTGGGCATGCACACATGCACCTGGCATGATTTTCAAACCACTGAGTCCATGGCATGATCATGTTCAGTCCATGGATCTGAACATCCATGCCACCTACTGGCCCATGACTTGACTTCTCTATCATCTTTATTAAAGATTTATTATTTAATGACTTGATTTTAGTATGTGAGTAAAATAAGTTTATCCTATAGTTTTCATGGATAAATAATGTGTCAAAAATTCCTACATGAGGCAGTTAGTGATTCAGCAAGAAAAGGTCCTGAGTTCACATCCTGAGACTTGCCTGAGCATGCCGGGCACAAGTATACCCTTGGGCATGGATTGCAGTGTGAAGACACTGTTGAGGGTTTTTATTTCTCTACTTGTCTCACATGGGAGAATTAAATGAACAAATTTAAAAATCAAATGCCCAGTGCTGCAGTGTGATCTGTCCAGGACAAGTCAGGACTTGGGGGAGGGGAGGTCTGAAAGGAGGGAGAGATGTAGGAGAAGAGATTATAACATGACCATTTCTTATGGGAGGGTGTCTTTCTCTTTCCCCCTCTCCCTCACCCCTTCCTCCCTTTCTCTGGTAAGTTGTCTATGCTCTCTAGCAAAATCAATCTCGTCAGAATGCGCAGCTTCAAGGAAGACAGACACTGTGAACCCTGTTTCACTTAAAACTTGTCTTCAGTTTTATTCTCTCATTTATGTACCAATTTCTCCTAATACAGTTATTAAATGTAAAACTGGATGGGAGTTAAAAGCCCACCATTTATCTTTTTGATTGTATAATCCACCACAATCTAGCTAACTTCAAATCTTCATGTGCTATCTCAAATAGCAGTGAGAGAGTGTTTTTTTTTTTCCTAATTACTTAAAGATATGAATTTTACCACTGAAAAGAGGAAGTGAGAAAAGCCATGTGAGTCAGCCAGAAAAAGGCCCAGAGGAGACCAGGGGGAAGAAATAAAATGCTAGGCATATACTCCTAAATATTGAAAGTGTAGAGTAAGTCATAGCCAATTTTTACCACTTTGTTGGAGGTTGAAAGTTATTTTTGGTTTTTGGTTTTAGATCTAAATAATAAAGAACTCCAAAAATGTACAGCAATGGTCAAATTATCATTCATCTATCCTTAGGAAGCATGAAAATAATACAAATAAGCTTGTCTGGAGTCCATCGTTACTCTACTATGAATGGTGTATTCTTTTTATAGTTAAACAGTTCTTGCAACATTGGACGATTATAGTTTAAAAATGAGTAATCTAATTTATTAGCCATGGCAGACATTCAGGTCTTTGAAAAGTATAGTCATTTTTAATTTTCTCTTTGTTTATTGTTACACATCTGACAATGGGATTTAATTTTTAGATATTCAGGCTTTTTCCTTATGCAATGATACTCCAAAGGCAGTCATTTCCGGTAGCATTTGGAATCTAGAATCTTAATTCTTTTCCAGGAACAATGGAAATAAACAACTTGTTTTAGGTCTTCCCCATTTCCTTCTTAAATATAGCTGTTTCACTTTTGCAGATCCATATTTTCCCTGTGAATTCTGGTTTCATTCCCACTAGTTACCTTTTTCATCTTAAGCAAGCCTTGGTGGTGTGGCAAAGGAAATTTTGAATGTTTGTTAGTCACAATTACTCTAAAAAGGAAAAAAGATTTCATTGGTTTCTTTAAATCTGCTCCCCCCTCACTCATCCCACACTCACACTTCTGACTGGGTAACCTGAGTTCTTAAACTAAAAAGTAATTTTGTAAAAATTGCCACAGAGTGGTTATACTGGTTGGAGAGGGTCAGAGAAAAGGAGAGAGCACCCCCCACATGAGGCATGATCAGGCTGCATCCCTTTTCCTATATTTCACCGTCTATTTGGGATTTGGGGCATGTATGTACACACATATGTAACTGGAATATTTCTAAAACAGCCACGGCCAGATTTTGAACTGTGCTCTGCATAGGCGATCGGTTTCCCTTGACTACTAAGCTTTGAAGCTGGCCTGAAAGGAATTTCAAAATAATCATTCCTTTACTCATTGGAATATTTGAAAGTAAGCTGCCACCATAAGACTTTCAAACCTTTTCTCTGAGTCCATATCTATGTAAAAATACTTACTCAACTATTGAGCCCGTATTTCAATGGGAACATGACCATTGCTGATGAGTGATCTATGCTCCTCAAAGCCAGACTTTAGTTCTGAGCTATCTTTAAGGCACCACCTCCAGTACAATTTTTTTTTCCTCTTGTCTATAACGATAACTTAAATAACTCAAAAATCTGTATCATTTAAGACAATGCATTTGAAATGTCCCCCTTTTTCCTGTAGGCATGCCTATTTTTATTCCCAAAGTAAATTGGCAAATACTCATTATAACTTTTGTAAGTACAAATTCTATCTGTCTCTAAATTGGCTTTAGTTTAACTTTCAACTTGGATCTAAGAATATGTAAATTTTCCAAATAAGTTTAATGTTTCCTAGGAAAATCTGCCAAACCACTTTTAATTCATTAGTGTATCCTTGACAGTCTATCTTCAAAGGCAATTATTTTAATGACAAATTACACTAAATAAATACATTTTTTGTATCAAAGATTTCCCCTAATACATTTTATTTTATTTATAAGTGGTTCTTATCACAAAGACATTTATTAAATGAAACTGCAAAAACTCACAAATGCAATTTCTTTCTGAGTGTGACATAAATATCCATTCTATTTTGACCTGCTTTCTTGTTCTCAAAAATTTTACCAGATGGCAAAAGGGAAATGCACCTGGACCCACATGGGAAGTTCCTAGGTTCCTGTCCCTTGTGCACGCAAGGCATGTGTGCGTGACCTGGGCTGGCAAGGTGGGGTGATGAATTGTGGTATGGAGACCCTGGTGAAGGTGCCTTCCTCTCTCTCTCTCATAAAAGAAAATAAATAAACTTTAAAACATTATTTTTGCCCAACTTAGCTTAGAGTACTGTTTTTATCACCAGCTATACTTAGGTTGCCGTATTAGAAGAATATTTTAAATGCCCTATTTCAATTGACAAATTTGGCAAGCCCAGAAAGAGACAATAGTGCTAAAAGCAAACAGATGTCTGCATCTGGGTGAGAACTTTTCTCTCTCGAGACAAATAACACAGATAATAACTCCAAGTGGGCAGAATTAGACATGATGAGCCTAAGCTTATGAGGAGATAGTGAAATCAATTTGTGGAAGCCAGGAAGTAAATTTTAAATGTGTGACGAGCACTGACTAAATGCCTGTGCTGATCGTTTTCAGATTGTTTCTGGCACTTTTGAGAAGAAAGTTGTTTCAGCCGATCAGACTGTCAGCAAATCACTCATCATCATGAATGGCTCGTGTTCATCTAGCCTATGACATGCATTTCGTTTGTGATTTACTGAGCAGTTTTTTGGGAAGAGACACTGTGTCATATCTCCAGAGTTACACTTTATGAGAACTACCACGAGTTTCCCCAGGTAGGTAGTTTTGGCAAAACACCAAACTGGACTATGGCGGTGTCTGTCTTCTCCCCTGTGAATGCATGTACTTCATTTCTCCATGAAGCCTGTCTTTCTGACCTTCTCAAAGTCTTCTGTCAATCTCTTCTTGAGAATACATATGGGAGATGAATTCAACAATGGTTAAGGCAATTTAATATTCTAAATATGGTTCCTATTCCCTAGTACTATGTAGTTTCAAATAGGAAAGCAAGTTTATAAGTTTATAAACATAGAAAGAGCACTTCCCAAAGAATACACATTAATGGGACCAGCAAATGGCATAAAAGTTATGTTGCTCGACTCCCATGTAGTTGACCATGATTTGAGTCCTTGACCTGGTTGCTTAAAACTCATGCGAGGTGCATGTGTGTGCATGTACAAGATCCCAAGAGGAAAATGGAGAAGGGATTGCAGCATAGCCATCTGTCCTGTGAGGGTGATTTCTTGCTTTCTGTCTTTCTAGACAGGGCATGCACCCTAAATTTCTCTAAAAAAATTTCTATTAAAAAAATTACACTTTAATAAGTAGTGTACACACAACTTCCTATGTGATTTTTACATATAAGTTTTTTGTGAATTATTATTTAAAATTTGTTTCTCAACAAAAGCTAGTCCAAAAAAAAAAAAAAAAAAAGCTCAGTCTTAGGAAGATCTTAAAGAAATTCCATCCTTGGGACTAGCAGTTAGTGTAATGGCTATGTCGCTGAATTCCCATGTAGTTGACCACAATTCGAGTCCTGGACCTGGTGGCTTAAACTCATGCCAGGCACATGTGTGTGTGTGCCCAAGATCCCGAGAGGAGAAGGGATTGTGGCATGGCCATCCCCCCTGGGGGTGATTACTCGCTTTCTGTCTCTCTGTCTCTCTCTGTCTTTCTAATGAGCACATGCACCCTTTAGCAAAAACCTCTCCAAAAAAAAAAAAAAAAAAGAAGAAGAAATTCTATCCTTCATATTCTTCTTTCAGAGGATATTATATATTATACCTATCTATTTGGGGACTGCAACAAGTATTCTGTTCAGTTAGTTCCATTTCAGTTAATTAAGTCTCCAATTGGCTAACTCTGTCTACCTAATCATTATGCATAGATGATTTATCTTTCTCATATCCTATCATAAAATGTTTTTCAAAAATCATTCTCTTACTTACCCATTCATGTGGGTTGTCTGATAAATAATACAAAGAAATATTAGAGAAGTACAGATCATAAAAATATCAAGTTGGGGAGCCAGCAGTGGTGGGTGGTTAAGGTGCTAAACTCCCATGTTACTGACTGCAGTTCTAGTCCCAGACTCAGCTTGAAACTCATACTGGGCATGTGTGTGTGTATGCCCCAAATACTGAGGAGAATGGAGAAGAGATTGTGGCATGGACATCTCCCTTGGGGGGTGGTTTCTCACTTTCTATCTCTCTCTGTCTCTCTGGTGCCCTATAGTAAAAATGTCTCAAAAAAAAAAAAAAACACACACACACACAAAAATCAAGTTGGAAAGAAAAATATGGCTATAGAAAACAATTAGAAATTAATAAATAAATATGCTAAATAAATGGTGAAGACAAAATCTACCCAGAGAAAGGAGAGAAAAGGGAGATTCATTTAAGAAATAAACTAATTACCTAGGAGCCCAGAGAAGTGAGAGCATGGGAGATGGGCAGAGACAAAGTTTATAAGCACAACTGTTGTGGCATACCCATCATCCTTAACAGCACGGGTACTGTTTTACATTCATTTGTATAGTGTTACTAGAGCATGCAATTCTCCATTAACACTCTGTGAAACATTGGGAATAGAGCCAAGGACATGTGATTTATGCCATTGTGTCATTGACTAGGGGCTAATGGGTTTGCTGAATTAGTGACATGTCTCTCTTTAAATCAAATTTCCAATAAAAAGTATTATATCATTTATCTATTCAGCAAATATTTCTTTAATGTCTACCTCAGGTCTGGCATTAGAATAGGTACTGAAGTATAAAAGTAAAACAAAACAAAAGTATCACCTCTCCTTAAGGACCTTATAATCTAATGGGGCTGATGGAAACAGTGAACAAACAATTGAATAGAATGTTAGGTTGAATAAATTCTACTGTAAAAAATTAGGAAGGATAGAGGTACTTGCAGAATGGGGAAACTAACTTATATAGGAAGGGTAAGGAATACTTCACTGATAATATGCTTGAACAGTTCCCAGAAGAAAGTGCTGTTCTCCCTGAGAGCATAGCATCATGGGTGGAAGGCATAAGAGTGACAGAAGCTGAGTTAGGAAAGGGCTGGCTCAGGAACAGCAAAGAGGACAGCCTGGCTATAGAAGAGTTAGCAGAAGGAAAGTAATAAGAGATGGGTCCAGGAAATGGGGTAAGGAGGGAGCCAAGTGACCACATCCTATTAGTCAGCCAGAGAGGTGGAAAAAGACTGCTCATGATAAAATGCTGATCCCATAGCTTATCAGCTGGGGAACATGGACAAGTTGCTTAAATTATTTGAAAACTGTGAATAATTGGGATAATACTAATAGTGTCCTGTAGGTAGACGGTGGTACAGAGATAACACACAACTTTGTGAGGCTGACTCAGCTGGATGGTTTTAGGTTTGTGTCCAGTGATCCCTGAAGACACTGGTAAGAACATGCCTATGAGCCAAGGCTGGTTAAAGTTGGGATCGCTCATGGTGCTAAGATCCTGTTGGGATTTCTGTCTCTCCATATCTCTGTTTCTTGTCCATGGAAGTAATAAACTTTAAAAAAGAACTTCCTTATGATTATAAGAATTAAATAGAATAATACATTTTGCTTTAAAGCATTTAGAGTTGTTCTCATACTAAGTACTGAGCAACCAATATCAGTAGTTGTTACTACTATAATAACTGACTGGTTATGAATTTCTGCCATTGTTGCCATTTATGTGTCTCTATCATCCCTTTGACTGAATTATGAAAAATAACTTTCTCCCCAGTTCATTGTGCACTAAGCCATCAGATTTCTTTTGCTTAAGTACTGCTATGATTATCATGTCATTTATGGCTTTTTCTAATTTGGTTCAGCATATGATTCCAAAGGTATCTTTCACAACTTTGCAACTGAGACTACATCTTTCAGTCTGGCTGGTCTGTCTGTTCACTTAGCACCAAATGTCTCCAAGATGGGAGACCCCAGGCTTTAATCATCACACATTTGAACTTGCCATCTACCACAGCCACTTAAACCCTACCAACATTTCTAGGGCTTGCTCTTTTCTCAGAACATTGCTTATCTTCTTCCGTATTTTCACTTGTTTTGATTTTTTACACTGTTTATAAGCCAAAAGGCATGTATACTTGCCAGAGAGAGAGAGAGAGAAAGAGTAAGAAGGAGAAAGCATCAAAAAATAGGGCATGATCATGCCACAATCCCTACTCCTTCATTGTCAATGACATTGGGATTTCAACACTTATGCCCATATACCCAGTGTATTTTTTTTTTTGAGAGGTTTTTGCTATAGGGCATGTGTGCTCGCCAGACAGAGAGAGACATAGAGACAGAAAGCGAGAAATCACCCCCCAGGGGGGATGGTCACGCCGCAATCCCTTCTCCTCCATTCTCCTCTTGGGATCTTGGGCACGCACGCACACGCGCCCGGCATGAGGTCTAAGCCCCCAGGTCCGGGACGCGAACTGTGGTCAACTACGTGGGAGTCCAGCAACATAGCCATTACATTAACTACTGGTTCCCTACCCAGTGTATTCTTCAAGTCACTGGGGCCAGGATTTGAATAATATGATTGCCTGAGTAGAATCTGACTTTCTTTTTTCTTTTTCTTAAAGAATTATTTTATTTAACTTATTCTATTTATTTATTTTAATTTTACCAGAGAGGGACAGATGTAAGAGAGAGAGAGAGTGAGAAAGCAAGCTGCCAAGTCCGGGAATCAAACTGTAGTAGGCCATGTGGGAGTCTAGTGCCCTTAACCACTAAAACACCTGCCAGTCCCAGGAATCTGAATTTATTAAGCACTGGTCTATGAGATTCACCACTATTGTCTACTTTTAAGTCAATCCCCTACTGTGGGATATTCATGGTGTTTCCATACTATGCTGTTATTTTAATTAAAGCTATTGTAAAAAAAATTAAATTAGAAAATAAAAACTTTTCAGACTGAAAATGGGTCTTTTTATGGATGGGAATATCAGCAGTTGAGGTCAGTAAAAATACTAGGTTGTTGGGAAAGTCATGATGTTTTTTTTTATGTTTTTCTATGCAAAACGTGTCATGGCTTTCCTCACAACCCAGTATTTAGACCTATCAATTTATGAACATCCACAAACTTTTGTGATGGGTGCATTTATATTAGATGCAACATGAAAACAAAGAATAAACTCTTAAATAGGTATCAATGAGTTCCTAGAGCTTCCCCCAGGAGGAGGTTACAATATAATATGAAATATATTTTCTTTAATAAAAACAGAAAGTAAGTATATAGTACTACAGTGATAGTGTCTTTGTTGTTTTGTCATTTGGATATTAGTTCAATGTGGTTATAGCATTATTTTTTCATTTTGGCATATCTTTATTATTTAAAAGGGAAATTTATTTTCAAAGAAATCCAGAAAATTAAAATAAAATTATAAACAAATGTTGAATTTTTGCCACAATTAAATACACTTCTCAGAGTTTGGTGGGCATTTTATGTTGTTTATGATGTATAGAACACACATGTATATTCTTAGATATATAACTCTCAAAATCTCTTTGTTCTTAACTTTAAAAATATTCTTTTTTTAATAATTATTTCATTGGGAACCAGCAGTTAGCATAATGGCTATGTCGCTGGACTCCCACGTAGTCGACCGTGGTTCGCGTCCTGGACCCGGTGGCTTAAAACTCACGCTGGGCGCATGTGCGTGCGTGCCCAAGATCCCGAGAGAAGAATGGAGGAGAAGGGATTGTGGCGTGACCATCCCTACGGGGTGTGATTTCTCGCTTTCTGTCTCTCTGTCTCTCTCTGTGTGTCTGGTGAGTGCACGTGCCCTAATAGCGAAAACCTCTCCAAAAATAATAATAATAATTATTATTATTTCATTTAACTTTATTGATTATTTATTCATTTGTTTATTTCAATTTGACCAGAGAGGGACAGAGTGAGAGAGAGAGAGGGAGAGAGAGTGAGAAAGCAAGCCGCCAGGTCCAGGACTTGAACCACGGTCAGCCATGTGGGAATCCAGCCCCCCCAACCACCATGCCACCTTCCAGCCCCAACTTTAAAAATATTTTTAAAGCTAATGGTCACCTGATTATAAGCTCCAAGGGAAGGACCTGGCTGGCAGGCTTCAGTCTGGGAACCCTGGCCAAGGAGGTCTAGTCAGGTAAAAACTTTCAACTATGGCAGGACATAGGTGATTGAGGAAGATAAACTAATTTCCAAATGAAGAGAATACTATTTCTAGAACAACAAGAAAAGAATTCTAGGCAGATAATATATGACAAGTTAAATACATTTTTGCCAAATTCCATTGGTATGATTATCTACCAAATCAAAAAGGAAAAGCATACATAGGGTATGAATGTTTTTGTTTGTTTTTAATATTTGTCCCAGGGCTCATGTGCTCTGCTCACCAGAGAGAGATGGGGGGAGTGAGAAATCACCCCCATGGGGGACAGTCACCCCACAGCCCCCTTTTGTCCATTTTTCTTTTCAGAATTTCGGGCACACATTCACATGTACCCAGCATGTTTCTCAAACTGCAGGGCCCAGGACTCAACTGTGCAGTTGGCCATGTTGGAGCCATCCACTTTAACCACCACACCCCTGGCTGGCCCCTTGAGCATTCTTAATAACATGACTTTTCACCCATGTTATTAAAAGGCTGGTGACACTTTTGTTCCAGTAATCTATTGGGAGATTTTTAAATAAGACAAAAAAATAAGATTCTAAAATAAATTTCTGAAACACATATAAGCATATACCACACACACACACACACACACACACACACACACCAGGGGATTTCAAGAGTTTGTGAAAACATGGAATTAAAGCATGAGTTTATTTTGGTTGAAAATATCTTGAAATCCATGTAGTTTTTTCAAAATTTGTATTTTACATAAATTTTTAAAATACACACACATACATACACATAAATACATACACACACACAAACACACATACTTTATTTAACTGTAAAAGCAATTCATGGGCATAGAAAGTTTCAGACAGTACAAAATATATTGTTTATTATTATAAAAGATTAATAAACACAATAAAATGTATAGGGACCAGCAGATGGCATAATGATTACGTTGCTGAACTCCCACATGACTGACTGTGGTTTGAATCTTGGGTCCAGGGGCCTGAAACTCACATAGGGTTCATGTGTGTATGTGCCAAAAATCCTGAGAGGAGAACAGAGGAGAATGGATTGTGGTGTGACCAACCTCACTGGGGTGGGGGGTGATTTCTCACTTTTTGTCACTCTGTCTCTCTAGTGAGTACATACTCCCTATAGAGAAAATCTCCCTTAAAAAATAAACGTACATAATTTTCCCATTCTAGACATTAGTTTTCCTTACTAGAAGAAACAGCTTAGCAGCTTCCTAGATGCTCTTCTAAAAATAATTCACAGAAGTACTTCTATTGCACAGAAAAGCATATGAATCAGTCCTTATGAATATATGTATATATAAATACATATATTCCTATTTTCTCAAATGAAAGCATGATATTGATATTCTTATATAATTTTATTACTAGGTGGTATTCTATTGTTTGGATAAATCATAACTAATTTTACCAGTCTCAAATTGGCTAAATATTATTCAGTCACAATAATATTTCAATAAATATTCCTATGTTCATATCTTTGCAAGTATATTTACATAATAAAGTTCTAGAAGTAGACTGCTGACTCAAAGTTATTTTTCACAGCATTATCATGAAATTATCCCAAGAAACTTGATGGTAATAGAGTTTTAAAAGTGTGACACTCCATGAGGCATTTCCACATGGGAATTTTCCCAGTTCATTTACAGAGACCTTCCTGATTGTGCCAGGCATACATGTACCCATGATCTGGGGCTAGGGTTATGAGGGTTGGAGTGGATTAGAACATGTCGGGGGTGGGGGAGAAAGAAAAAGAAAGAAAGAAAGAAAGAAA
>NW_006203979.1:61290-92862 GCF_000334495.1 Tupaia belangeri chinensis
AAGAAAGAAAGAAAGAAAGAAAGAAAGAAAGAAAGAAAGAAAGAAAGAAAGAAAGAAAGAAAGAAAACTGACCACTCCCCCAAAATGTGTCACCGTGTTTTATTCTTGCCAACCAAAGAGAAGAATGCTAGTTTACACATGGACTTGTCAACATAGTATGTTACCTATTTTTCTTTACCTTGACACCTACTAGAATGTATTTTATCTTTGTATGGTTCTCTGTTTATTCATCTTTGTAATCACCATAATAAATGATATCCTCTTAGGAATGCAAGACTACTTCCATAGCACAAAGCCCTGTCTTCTTATAAATATTGGTTTATTATTTGTTGATAAGGACGTGTATAGTATTCTCAACTGGGCTGGACTGAGGTGTATATCATGCTGGGTAAAGTCTCTTTACAATCTAAATGATGTATAGTGATTAAATGTATAAATAATAATAATAATAATAATAAAAGAAAAAAAAACAGTAACTTTTCCTCGCAACTATAGAGTGTAAAATTGGTCACATCACTGATTATTCTCATTAGCGAGGAACAAAGTACAAGAACTTATACTGTGGCACAAATAAATAACATACTAATACCACTCAATACCCTATCAAAAATGTTTCTCAAATGAACCTTTTCCTTTTAGAGTTAATTAGCCCTCCTAGCTGAGTTATTGTACAATACCTGAAGTGGCATGCCTATAATGTGACCATGTTAAAGAATCTTATAGGAAGCTTCTTTTAGATATAACTTGGGGGAAAATGTAATTTCCTGATTTCAAATGGCAAACTCTGCTATTACATACTTTGTAATTTCAAAGAGCATCTGTCACCACACAAAGACAAATATATTTCTCTGAAAAAACATCTGGTACTTTTTAAAACAAGCCTCAGGCCAGCTCTGTGCAATGAATGAAAAATGTGCTATAGATAGAGTGTTATTTCATGTTGCTTTTCATTTAATCAGCAAGTGTGGAATGTTTGCATTAAATTAAGCATCTCAAAAAGTCAGCTCTCTACAAAGACTTGGAGAAGCTCAGAGGGTCTTTTTGTTTCTTTTAATATATGTTTCTCCATATAATAACAAATCATGATGAAATAGATTTAGGTCATGTTAGTCCTCTGAAGAACAGGTTGTTTGTTGGGATAACATTGGTCAGGGATGGGAGTTTAATTCTTGGAGACTTTTATTTTTCTTCTGTGATAGTTTGTGTTAAAACTAAAATGTATTTTCCATTAGGAAGTTTCTAATCCAACAACTATCAGTGTGACTCACAAAATTTCTCTAACAGTTTTTGTCATCTAAGCACATTTTAAAAATAAAAAAAACATATGGGACAATTCAGAGAAAAATGATAAGTTGGAGGAGTATCTATTACAATTCAAGGCACAGGCCAGAAGCCAGCTTTTTTTCCTCTCTTTCTTTTAAATTTGCAAGGCATTTGCAGGATAGAATATCTTAAAGAGTAACTGTATAATCTTAGCTCTTAGTGCTATTGGGTAGAATGGAGCATACTGGCTGGCATTTGAAAGAAGAGTCAACATTAATAAATAGCAAAATGTGTCTCCTTCCTAAGATGGAAAATTGGGGTGATGCTGCCATTTCATCACATATGTAAGATCAATGAGTCTCAGAGAAAAGAGGCTTAGAAGGACCCTGAAAAGGCTGAAAAGGAAGTGATCAGTTGCTTGTCTTCCAGTGACAAATTAATAGTGCAAATTGCAAAGTTCAAACTGATATGTTTGATCATTTGTGCAATGTTATGAAGATGTCATAAGAGTAAAATATCCTGTATGTGAAATTATTTCACACAATTTCTTTTGCACGTGATGTGATTCTACTGAAAGTATTAATAATACATGCATTGAGGAACTCTTCGCTGAATTTAGAAATCTTGGAAAAAGACACTAGTGAGCCTCAATGGTGGTCAGGAAGAGAGCTTCTAGCTTTTGTGTAAGATTTACTATCATTTCTTGGAGTAGTGATGGGGAATTAAATTCTAATTGTGCAAAAAGAAAGAAAATCTGTTTGGGAGCCTCTGAATGCACCCAATGGCTCCATCCCAAACCCAGTTAAGACTTTCTGTGATTTACGACCACCAATTGGCATAATGGCTACATCACTGGACTCCCATGTAGTTGACTACAGTTCGAGTCCCAGGCCCAGTGGCTTAAACTCATGCCAGGCTTGCGTGCATGCATGCCCAAGATCCCAAGAGAATGGAGGAGAAGGGATTGCAGCGTGGCCATCTCCCTGGGGGGTGATTTCTGGCTATCTGTCTCTGTCCTTCTGGCAAGCACACGTGCCCTATAGCAAAAACCTCTCCAAGAAGAGAAAAAGAAAGACTTTCTGTGATTTGTCCTTTCTATCTTGGTACTATCTGTTTGCTGATCAGTGGTTTATGTGTTATGATGCACAAATTCTATTCTTGCACTACTCTAAAGACTTTTATATTTGTTATACAATCCCATATTTTCTTTTGGACTTATTGTTTAGTTTCAGCAACCCAGAATTTATCTATCTATACAATATCCAATAAATAAATAAATAAATAAATAAATAAATAACACAGGATGAGAAGGTGATGTGGTGGCTAAGGGACTGGATCTGTCCTTCTGGCAAGCACACGTGCCCTATAGCAAAAACCTCTCCAAGAAGAGAAAAAGAAAGACTTTCTGTGATTTGTCCTTTCTATCTTGGTACTATCTGTTTGCTGATCAGTGGTTTATGTGTTATGATGCACAAATTCTATTCTTGCACTACTCTAAAGACTTTTATATTTGTTATACAATCCCATATTTTCTTTTGGACTTATTGTTTAGTTTCAGCAACCCAGAATTTATCTATCTATACAATATCCAATAAATAAATAAATAAATAAATAAATAAATAACACAGGATGAGAAGGTGATGTGGTGGCTAAGGGACTGGATTCCAACATGGCCAACTGCAGTTTGACTGTTGGATCCAGAGGCTTGAAAAATCATGTCAAGCATATGTGCATGTATGCGCAAAACCCTGGGATGAAAATGGAGAAGGGATTGGCCATCCCACCACTGGGGTGATTTCTCACTTTCTCACTGTCTTTCTCTGTCTTTCCCCAGTGAGTGTGTGTGCCTGATGACAAAAATAAATAATAAAATTAAAAACTTTTCATGATAGACCATGTGTGTGCACACATGAGAGTGAGTGAAAGAGAGAGAAACAGATGGGCACCCTTCATAGGGTCTAGTAACACTGCAATCCCTTCTTTCGGTCCTCCAGTTCATTGGATCCTGGACACACACATGTGTGCCTGATATGTTTCAACCCAAGGATTCAACAACATAATTTCTGGGACTAGCAGATGACATAATGGTTATGTGGCTGGACTCCCACATAGTTGACTGCAGTTTGTGTCCCACACCTGGTGACTTAAAACTCATGCCAGGCAAGTGTGTGCCCAGAATCCTGAGAGGGGAATGGAGAAGGAATTAGTGTGGCCATCCCCCCTGCAGGGTGATGTCTCTCTTTCTCTCTGTCTCTTTGGTGAGCAAATAAGCCCTATGGCAAAAAATCTCTCTCTAAAAAGAAAAAGAACACCATGATTTCCATGTGGAATCCATCTTCTCTTGAGCAGTGCACTACTATGGCACCATAAAATCAGCCCTGATTTCCTAGTTATCACATAGGAATGCGTCAGGTGTATAGGTATCCAGGTGAGCAGATGCACTGAGTTGGGAATATAAAGGAGACATCCACCCTAGTAATTCTTGACTTGAGCCTAGTGGAGGCCAGACATGGACATCTTCCTTTTTTAGGTCCTCTTTGTAGAATAAGAAAGTGATTGGAAAATATTTTCTGTTGCTTTCCCCAGTTTTTTAAAAATAATTATTTATTTAATTTTATTTATCCACTCATTTATTTTAATTTGACAGAGAGATGCACAGAGAGAAGAGAGGGAAAGTGAGAAAGCAAGCCACCAGGTCTGGTATTCAAACTGTAGTTGGCCATGTGGGAGTGTCCAGTGCCTTAACCACCACACCACCTGCTGGTCCCCACTTTCCCTGGTTTTAAAGGCTAGGTAAAAAGCACTAAGATACTACCCTGTGTACTTCTGAGAGATCTATTGGGTCTCACTTCCCCAGAAGATCTTGGTTTACCTTCTGATTCAGAGTTTAACAGTTTTTGATGACTTTTCTAGTCGGATTACACTCCCATTTAAATTCCTATGACTTAACAGAGGTTCTATTCATGTCTCTACACCCACTTTCATACAGGCAATACTGTTCTTGTTCCAGCTGTAAGTATACACCCATTGTGTCTGCACCATTAAACTCTTCGGCTTTTTGTTTTGTTTTGTTTTGCTAGAGGGCATGTGCGCCCACTGGAGAAAGACAGAGAGAGGGAAAGTGAGAAATCACCACCTAGGTGAAGATGGCCACACCCTAATTCTTTCTCCTCTATCTCTCCTTTGAGATTTTAGGCATGCATGCACATGTACCTGGTGTGTTTTCCAAGCTACTGGGTCTGGGACTTGAACTGCTCAGTCAACCATGTGGGATCCAGCCACTCAAACCACATCACCACCAGCTACTCCCCTTCATCTTTTGAAGGAGACAACAAACATCATATTTATTTTATGATTCTTCCAAATATAAATATTCATTCTACTTTTTTTTCCATTTTGACATTACTTAGGTATTCTAGGGTATTCCTTAAAAGTGTTTCTACTTACTTTGTTTTCCTTTCTTGGTGTTTCTTCATCAATTTTATAGCACAGTGTACATTTAGAAAACTTTATATGAGGTATATTAAGACCTTATTTTTCCACTGCTCCAGGCAAAAGCAGATGCTTGGTTTGCATTCAAAGTCATATTACAGTTTAGATCTTCAGAGCATATGCTAGAAAATAACCTTAATCTAAAAAGCAACTCAAATACCTCTGACCTCAATTACCAAATCAGCTAAGAGCCAGCTAACTTATTAAGGAATCATGAAGCCACTCTGCAATATATGCAGATGACAATTCAAAAGTACATTTAAAAATACTGTGTAGATACAACTTGCGACTTCTGGCTCAAGTTATAAGATACCAGTTTTTCCACATATCCTTTTCCTGCATGTAACTGTAAAACTTAGTTCCTTTGAAGGGATTATGAAAAACAACTTTGTTGTGCTTAAAAAATGACAGTCGCCTTTATGATATCCAGGATTGGCCCAAGATGTAAGGGAAAACTGGCAGCTACCTAGATGCTAAGAGCTGACAAGTGCTAAAAGACCCACCTGACCAAAATAGCCTCTCCTGGGATTTATGTGCAAGGCTTGAAATACTTAGTTTTCTGTTTAAAGAATCAGCTGAGGCCCAGGCTAAGCCCTGGTGTTCATTGCAATTCAGTTATATAAAATAAACACTTGTAAAGCAATTACTTCTTGTCAAGTACTATGCTTATGGGGATAAGCAAATGGCACAAGATGAATAAGGAAATGGCTCAAGTCTCAGGAACTAACAGTTCAGCTAGAGAAAAACATTAGAATGAAAGTCTCACAATTTAAGTCATGCCTCAATGAACCTTGAAGGGTAAAGAGAATCTCCTCTGGAAAGGAGGAGAGAAGGACATTTAAGGAAGAAAATAGAACAAAAAAATAGAACATTTTAAGGAAAATGCATGTCAAGAGATCTTAAGCAAGGGGTGAAGTTTAGGAGAGTCCATGATAAATTAAAGGCATTTAGTAAGCTGACTGAAGGAAAACTTGAGTAGGAAAAAGAATACTGAGAAGAAGTCAGTCTAGTTTAAAATTTTACTACTTAGGGGACCAGGAGTTAGCATAATGGCTATGTCGTTGGACTCCCACGTAGTCGACCACGGTTCACGTCCCGAACCTGGTGGCTTAAAAACTCACGCCGGGCGTGTGTGCATGCGTGCCCAAGATCCTGAGAGGAGAATGGAGGAGAAGGGATTGCAGCGTGACCATCCCCCCTGGGGGGTGATTTCTCACTTTCTGTCTCTATGTCTCTCTCTGTCTGTCTGGTGAGTGCACGTGCCCTATAGCAAAAACCTATCCAAAAAAAAAAAAAAAGAAAAAGAAAAAAAATTTTACTACTTAGATTTCTCAAAGCTTAAAAAAGTCAAATTTTACCACTATATTAGGACCTAAAGCTGATTCTAAATTAAAGAAAAAGAGGGAACATTCATTGTCATTGAAATAGAAACTTTACAAATTTTACTTTACACTAGAAGTTCTAAGAGGATTTCCACATCTTGCTATGGTAACAAAACTTGTGTCAATTATTCCTCATGCTGAAAATAACTTTGAAAACTGGTCAAACTAAAAACACCAGGTCTTTGAAGTTTCAGAGGACAGTGATGACAAACAGAGAAGCCATAATCATGAAGCCAATAAAATCATAGGGGAGTGAGACTAAAACTCTGTGGTACTATTTTCCTCAAAAAATTGAAAAATCAAAAAAAGTGACAAGGTAGTTAAAAGGTTTCAGTATCGTGGGCTGCTAAGACATAAACAAAGTCCAAGTCTCACCAATAATTGAGTTAATACCAATGAGGACTGATGGTCCAGGAATAAGGGCAAATTGAAACAGAGCCTTATAAAATCAGAACCCAGCCACAATCAAATTAATTACTATTGGACCAAACTGGTCTCTTCTTCTACCTAATAAGGGAAAGAATCTCTATTCTGGGAGAGATCACATCATCAATAGCTTTTAGAGTTGCACTGTCCAATACAACAGTTACTAGGCACATATAACCATTTCATCTGAATTGAAGTAGATGAAGATGAGATTAAAGTAACAATTCAGTTCCACAGTCAAACTACTATATTTCAAATACTCATCATTCACAAGTGGCATGTTACTAGCCATTGCAGAAAGTTTTATAGGATACTCTGCTCTAAAACCTGTAAAAAAAAAAAAAATCCTGGGGTCAGCAGTTAGCGTAATGGCTATGTTGCTAGACTTCCACGTAATCGACTGTGGTTCGAGTCCCCGACCCGGTGGCTTAGAACTCACACCGGATGCGTATGCGTGCGTGCCCAAGATCCTGAGTGGAGAATGGAGGAGAAGGGATTGCGCGCCATCCCTCCGGGGGGTGATTTCTCGCTTTCTATCTCTCTGTCTCTCTCTGTCTGCCCGGCAAGCGCACGTGCCCTATAGCGAAAACCTCTCAAAAACAAAAAACAAAAACAAACAAACAAAAACTTCCTTCTGAGAGAAGATGAAAAAATGATAAAGGTTCTAAAAGATCTTTGTTTTCTTCTAAATTATTTTTATTTTCATAACTTTATTGAGGTATAATATAAAATATACAGCTATAAAAAAAATAATTTTCTAGTAGCCTAATCTGAAGAGATTGAAACCTATAAGCTTTCTGAAATGAACTCAAAATAATCTTAGTAAGCATACTGAGATACAAAAGAATGTGGACAGACAACTAGATAATATCAGGAAAACAATAGGTGAACAAAATTAGAAGTTTCAAAAAGACCATTTAAAAAGAAACACACAAAAATTATGGAGCTGAAGAATATCATAGTTGGAGATGGCTACTGAACTGTCTCAGGGACTAAAAATGAAGATTTTCTTCTGTGACTTCTCCCTCCAGATTCATTTCTAGTTTGGTAAGGCAACCTCAGTATCCTTCCCTATGTCTCTCTGTCTGTCTGTGTCTCCCTGTACCTCTTAATTGAAAAAGAAAAAATAAATAATAATAAGGTATAGTATTCTGTGGGCTCCAAAGCCCCTCCTTTAATTTGTTAATTCATGACTTTCCCCCATCCCATTTAGGAGAAGCACAAACCCAGGCCCATTCTGAGATGGCTACTGAACTTCAGCTGTGAAATATTTTCACATAGCACGTGCACCACATGTTTCAAATTTTTTGCCTTATAAAATTAAAACATAAAATTTTTTATTGTCTTTTTAAATTTTTTCTTTCATTCTTTATTTTATTCTTTCCTCTTCTTCTATTTTCTTTTCCTTTTTCTTTTAGCTTCATCCCTTGGCTGCTCAGTCTCTACCCACTGAGTGTATTGACAGGTCTAAGTGAACAGTATCCAAACATCTGATTCCTATTAGGGTCAGATTCTTCAATTCCCACTGAATCTGATGCTCAAAGAGTGAAAAATGGAATGGAAGAAAGATTGTAGATACCCTCGTCCAGCATGCCTCTGAACACTCAGATTAAACTTCGAGAATTAGGAAGAAATGCACAACCCATCAGTTGATAAGAAATCACCACAGGGGCACAAGAAATTTGAGAAAGCAAGAAAATACCTCTCTCCAAGGGAAAAGGATAACTCTTCATCTACAGACAGTACAGTAGAACTCACGGAAATGTCAGATAAAGAATTTAGAATATTCATAGTGACAAAGCTAACAGAGATACAAGAGAAGAGAGACAGTGCACTCCAGAAGACACAAGAGAAAAAAGCTGATGATTTCCAGGAGGTGAGGAAGTTCTTGCACAATCTGAAAAAGGAAATATGCAGGCTGTAATAGTAGAAATCAAAACCTCCCTTGAAAATATGAAAAGTAGATGAGATCATACAGAGGATCGAATCTCAGATATAGAAGACAGAATCACTGGCCTAGAAAAATCCACTATGATGACTGAGAAAATAGTCCAAAAAATGAAAATAATATGCGAGAAATACTAGATACCATTAAACATCTAAACATCCAGATAACTGATATCCCAGAAGGCGAAGAGACTATAAGGGCATTGATAATTTATTCCATGAAATCCCCAAAGAAAATTTTCCAAACATAGAGAGGCATTCGAAGATCCAGTTCCAAGAAATACAAAGGACCCCAAATAGAATCAACCCAAGAAGACCTGCAAGACACATTATAGCCAGGTTAACCAAAACCACAGACAAAGACAAGATACTGAGATTGGCAAGAGAGAAACGTCAAGTTACCTACAAAGGATATCCTATTAGGCTAACAGTGGATCTCTAATCAGAAACAATGCAAGCAAAGAGAGAATGAGAAAATATATTCAAAGTGTTAAGGTAAAAACAATTTCAACCAAGAATACTATATTGGCAAAATTATCCTTCATATGAGAAGAAAAGACAAGAACATTCTCAAATAAACAAAACCTGAAAGAATTTACCAACACCAGACCAACTCTCCAACAAATTTCGCTGGGAGTGCTATACCAGGAAAACTAAATCCAGACACACAGAAATAAGAGTTCAATAACAACTAAGAAAATGGCCAACTGAATGGTAGGGGCAAGTCTGGAGTTGAATGTTATATTCCAGAATTTAAACAGGAAGATTGGCCCACAACATAAGGTAAAGTACATGTGACTGAACTGGTGAAATAGACTCTTATGACTTTTGACTACAACATTGCTGATTTTCTTCTATGCTTTGTTTTCCAGATTTAAGGATTTTTGTCTTATCTTGAGCTGCTGATAAGTTCATGCACCTACTATTTGAACAGATTCCTGTAATGGTGATTCATAAATTACATTTAGCCCTAGCATAAAGGCTAAAAACAGAAGTACTAAAAGTAACAACGAAGCACCGCCCCCCCCAAAAAAATTAGTTAATGGATAGAGAATATAAAAGGAAATGAAATCAATCGAAAATCAATATCATAAAGTGTGTATATAATATATGGGTGAGTAAAACTATAGCTTTTATATGCAATTGAAGTTGTTACAGGTTAAAATAAACTTTTATGTTTTGTGAAAGCTTCATGATAACCTCAAAATTTTGATATGCTACTTTTTCATTTTGATTTGGTTTAAAATGCTTTTTAATTTCCATTATTAAAAAGGTTTTTTTTTTACTTTTTTAATCTACCAAATTATAAAGTATTATATTTAGTTTCCAAACGGTAGAGATTTTCCAATGATTTTCTTGTTATTACTGATTTCCACTTTGTTCTATAGTATGCAGTATTGTCTGTTTGCCTTTTTATATTTATGTGCACTTGAAAAGAGTATTTTGTTGAGGTGTTCCAAAAATATCAATGAAGTAAAGTTGATTGATAGTGTCAAGTCTTCTTTGTCTTTATTTTTTACTTGTTCAATTAATACGAAAAGGGAGGTGTTGAAATCTCTGACTATTACCAGTTTGCATAGTTCTGTCAATTCTATCAGTTTTTGAATTATTTACTTATTTGCCTATTTATCTACCTTCTAGAGGTTAGGTGTGCTCACCAGAGAAAGATAGATATGGTGAGAGAGAACATGAGAAACCACCTCCCAATGGGGCATGGTCACAACACAAACCCCACTCTGCCATTTCTCCATTTTGTTGGGTTTTGGAGTATGCACAAACAAGCACCCAGCATTTTTTAGGCTTCTGTGACTGGGATTTGGACTGCATAGTTGATCTTGTGGGATCTGGCTCCCTTAACCATCAGGCCACAGGGCTGGCCTGATGTATGTATTCCATCACTGGAAAAGTCATGATACATTTTTGCATAGAATACATGACTTTTCTGGCAATCCAATATTTTGAGGGCATATTACTAAGTACATAAATATTTAAAATACTGTTAAGACCACTTGGTGAGTTGATCATTATTAAATGAAACACTTTCTTATCCCTCAAGATATACTTTGCTTTGACATCTACTTTGATATTAATGTACTCAATCTAGCTTTCCTTTGACTATGGTCAACATGGTCTTTTTCCAGTACTTTTACTTTCTTTATTTTTTTAATTGTCAGAGTGTGTGTGAACTTGTCATAGAGGAAGAGAGAGAAAAAAGACACCTCTCAGTAGATTATGGTCATGTCACAATCTGTTCTCCTGTTTCTTCATCCTGTTGTGATTTGGGGCAAGCATACACATGCATTTTACGTGTATTTGAAGCCAATGGGCCAATATTCAAAATCAGCCATGTAGAATCTGTCCTTTTTCACCACTGAGCCATGGGGTTAGTTCTATCCTTTTACTTTTAACCTGTTGGTAACTTCGCATGTAAGTTTATTTCACATAAGTAACATATTTTCTTGTTTGCTTTTTTTAAAGATTTATTTAATCTTATTTAATCATTTATTTATTTAAATTTGATCAGGGAGAGACAGAAAGAGAGAGAGAGAAAGAGCAAAAACAAGCCACCAGGTCTGGGACTCCAACCCAGGTCAGCTCTGTGGGAGTGTCTAGATCCTTAACCATCAAACCACCTGCTGATCCCCTCTTGTTTCCTTTTTAAAAATCTAATCTATCAATCTCTGCCTTTTCATTGGAAGGCTTAAATTATTTACATTTAATGCAATTATCTATTGGGGGGTTATCTTAATATATCAGTTTGCTTTTTATTTCTTAATTTTCACATAAGAAAGCTTCTTATTTCCTTTTCTCTATTTTTTTTCTGATTACTTTAGAATAAATTGAGTGTTTTTTAAAGATTCAATTGTACCTCCTTTGTAAGCACATTAGCTAGCATTATTTGTTCTGTTTTATTTTTACTTACTTTTAAAATTTTGCCAGAGAGAACGTGCGTTTGCTAGAGAGAAGGAGAGAGAGAGAAAGGAAGAACACATCCTTCTCCTCATGGAGGGATGGCCATGATACAATCCCTTCTCCTCCATTTCTCCCTCTCTTCAGGATTTTGGGTTTGCATAAAAACACACACATGCCTGGCATGTTCTTCAAACCACTGGGTGCAGGGCTTAAATTATACAGTTGGACCCAGAGGATCCTGTTGCCTTAACCATCACACCACTACTGGCCCTGTTCTGTTTTCTTTTTACTGTTTAATATTCATCTTAAGGTTGATAATATATATGTTTAATTCATCACAGTCTGCCTTCAAGTGATATTATACCTCTTCATATATAGACATGAAACTTACAATAGTGTATTTATGTCTTATACCAGATTCTGTGCTATTATGGCCACATACTTCACTTTTACATACTATTACAAGCTCCTTAATACATTATTTTTGTTTAAGATACTTTTAAAGAGAATAAATGTAAGTAAAAATTAATTTACACATATATATTTTTATTTCCAATATTCTTTATTCCTTTCATTGATATAGATTTCCATTGGTTATTATTTTGCTTCTGTCTAGAAGAACTACTTTATGGTTTCTCTTAGTGAGGGTCTTCTGCTGTTTAATGCTTTTCAGCTTTCCTATGTCTTGGTAAGTTTTAACTGTTAACAGTATTTTTCTTTCAGTATTTTAAAGATGTTGTTCAACTGTCTTCTTGTTCATCATTTCAGACAAGAAATATACTTTCACTTTTATCTTTGTTTATATGTAATGTTTTTTGCCCCTTTTTGGCTGATTTTAAAGTTAATACTCTTTTGGGGGAGTGGGGAGAGAGGTTTTTGCTACAGGACGCATGTGCTCACCAGAGAGACAGAGAGAGACAGAGAGAGAAAAAGCAAGAAATCACACCCTAGGGGTGATGGCTATGCCACAATCCCTTCTCCTCCATTCTCCTCTTGGGATCTTGGACACATGCACACACACCTGGCATGAGTTTAAGCCACTGGGTCCAGGACTCAAACCACAGTCAACTACATGGGAGTTCAGCAACATAGCCGTTATGCTAACTGCTGGTCCCAAAACTGCCTAACACTTTTTAAAAAGCAACTTGCGGGAACCAGCAGTTAGCGTAATGGCTATGTCGCTGGACTCCCACGTAGTCGACCGCGGTTCGCGTCCCGGACCCGGTGGCTTAACACTCACGCCGGGCGTGTGTGCGTGCGTGCCCAAGATCCTGAGAGGAGAATGGAGGAGAAGGGATTGCAGCGTGACCATCCCCCCTGGGGGGTGATTTCTCGCTTTCTGTCTCTATGTCTCTCTCTGTCTGTCTGGCGAGCACACGCGCCCTATAGTGAAAATCACTCCAAAAAAAAAAAAAAGCAACTTGGTTATTATATCTTGGTGTTGTTTTCCTTGTTTCTTATTCTTTGTGTTCATTTAGCTTTTTGGATATATGAGTTTATAATTGTATCGAATTTGGAAATAAAGTCATTTCTTCAATATATTTATGCTCTTCTCTTTCTCTTTAGTTTGCAAACCCAAATTACACATGTATTAAGTAACTTTGAACTTATTCCAAAACTTACTGCTGCCATGTTTTTTCCCCCAATCTTCTTTTTTTCTCTGTAAATTATTATGGATATTTAAAATGTGTAAGGTAGAAAGATCTTGACCCTCTTAGAGTGCCTTGCTGGGTCTTAAAATAAAACCAACACAGACACAGTAACAGGAAAAAAGCATGCGAATTCACTTGATATGTTATGCAAGTGGGAATCTTCAGAAATGAAGACAAAGAAACACAGAAACCTGTGTGTTTTTATGCTAAGTTTGATGAAGGAGTGGATAGCTGAAGAGAAGTATGATTAGCAAAGGAGGTATAATCTAATGATAATAAATCGGGAGGAACTCACAAAAGCCTATTTGCTCAGATTCTTCTCTATGTCCTTGTGTTTTCAAAGTCAATGTTGTTCCTTTCCTCAAAAGATAGAGTAGGTACAGTTCACATGAAGATTTTTCTAGGTTTTCTGACCTACTTCATGGAGAAGGTCAGAGAATTCTTTCTAGGTTTAACTGCTTACTTCTTGGGAGAAAGGTGCAAGAAGGTCATAGAGACTTTCCAACTTCTGAAGTTTTCTCAGTTTCTTTCAGGTTCAAAACACTCTCTCTGCCAAAGTACCGTTTTTTGGGTTAGTGTTTTGAACTCTTATCAACTGCTGTCTCTTCAGTTTACTAATCTTTCCACAGTGTCTAAGTTGTTCATACCTTCCAGTAAATTTTTTGTTTCAGACCTTGTATCTTCATCTCTAGAAGTCTGGATTTAGTCTTTTCTTCATAAGCTACATACCCTAATTAACATGCTATAAATCTTTATCTTCCTGAATGTGGAATATAATTTTTTTTATATATTTTAAACCATCTTATTATTTTATTAGGACATAATACAGTGTTAAGTACAGGCATTTTGAACAGAAATTGCTCTGGGTAAAAACGCGAACTTCACTTAACAGCAATGTGACCTTGAACTGTTACTTTCTATCTTAGGACAAGACCTACCTAAGTTGTTTGAGCTTTATTTAACTTGTATCAAACAAAATTTGTCATGGTGGTTAAATAAATTTGTATGGCATTTAGTATTGTATGGAAAAAATAGAAACCATAAAAATATTAAATTGTGCTACCATCATTATTGTTTTATTTTATTTTATTTTATTTTTTTTCCATTTCACTGCAGAAATACTACCCATTTATATAATTTTAATAACTGTTGTAAAGTCCTTGTCTTCGAGTCTATCTTCTGCCTCATTCTTGAGTCTGTATTGATTGAGCTCCTTGTGTGAATTGTATTTTTCTGCTCCATTTTATGCCAGATAATTTTTTTATTAGATGCCAGGCATCGTGAAATTTTACCTTGATGAATGTCAGATATTTTTGTCATACTGTAAATATCTTTGAACATTGCTCAAAGACACAGTTAAGTTACATGGAAACAGTTTGGAGGCTTGCTTTTAACTTCAGTAGGCAAAATTGGAACAGCCTTTATGCAGAGCTAATTTTACTCACTATTGATACAATACTCTTCTGAGTACTCTATACAATGTCCCTTGAATTGGGAGATTTATCTCTTTTCTGGCTCATGAGAACACACATTATTGATGATCCTGTTCATATTCGGAGGATTGTTTTCTCTAATCCTCTTATGTGTTTTCCCCTGGCTGAGAGTTTCTTTCCACATGTGCAGTGACTATTACTCAACTACAGACTCAAATGAAGCCTTCTGCAGGTGTCTAGACTTCTCTCTTTCTCTGTATAGCTGCATCTTCTCTGGAACTCTCCCTTACAAACTCTAGCTGCTTAGTTCTCCCTGGACTCCATGCTGTCAATCAGTTTATTTCCATTGGAGAGATACAGTTTCTTTCCATTGGAGAGATAAAACCCTATGGGGTTTTCCCTCCCTGTGCAGTAATCTGTAAAGTCTCTCACACCAGACTAAGTGAGGAACATTGTTAACTCACCGGACTAAGTCAGGAACATTATTAACTTCTCGTTTCTTCCCCGTTCTCAGAATCACTGCCTTGCATCATCTGATGGCTAATGTCTAAAGAATAGTGTTTCTTATATTTTCCTAGATTTCAGTTGTTATAAACAGAAGTTAGGTTCAATTCTTGATTCTCTTTCTGGCTGATGGCTGAAGTTTCTTTTACAAATTTTCATACATAGTTAAATTAATGCTTGTATCAGTTGGAGCCTAAACAGGAGGCAGAAACAATATAGTAACTATAAACAATAACAACAACAAAAAAACAGAACTCTCTAGAGTATAGTGGGAAGTTAGGAGAGCACTCAAAAAGGGACAGACTTTAAAGGGGGATCAGACATCGGTGAAGAATGCATATCTACAGTCCCCTGGATAGTAGAGAAATCACCTAGGTTTTCCAGGCCAGAACTCATTTCCAGGAGCCACAGGAATGAAGAATTACAGGTAAGCTGAAGATCATAGGCAGTTGTGCAGAGGGAGATGGCTCTATGAGCATCAGTTCTATAGCTCGGAGGGCCACAGAAGGCCAATTTGTAGGGCACACTGAGTTGAGGTTGATGGGCAGCTGGTAGAGGGAACAGGTGCTTACAGAGTGAGTTTGGCAGCTGCTGTAGTTACTGCCGGATCTAGGAGCTGAAATAGGTCTCCTTTTGCAGGAATATAGCTCACGTCTCCATATGACTTGTCCAGGGTCTGCAGGGCTGCTGCTACTTAAGTGAATAGTTGTAGAAAACACACAGTGGTCAGTGCTAGAAGCAGCTGTATTCTGAAGGTGCCTAGCACTGAAGAAAACCATGTGGTCTGGGCAGTGAAGGAAAAACACAGGTGGAAAATACATGTGAGAAAGCCACAGTGGGGTCATAAAATATATTTCTACCTCTAATAATAACAATCCAGCACCTTCCACTAAGAGTTTAACATTCTGCAGCTGGCAAAGCAAAAAACAAAAAAAAATTTTTTTGAGAATTTTTGTTTGTTTGTTTTTTTGCAATAGGGCACACACACTTACCAGAGAGACAGAGAGACAGAGGAAGTGAGAAATCACCCTTCAGGGGGATGGCCATACCACAATCCCTTCTCTTCCATTCTCCCCTCGGGATCCCGGGCACACATGTGCCCAGCATGAACCTCAAGTCCCCCAGTCCCAGACTCGAACCACAGCAGACCACGTGAGAGTCCATGAGCATAATCATTACACCGTCTGCTGGTCCCCAAAGCAAAAAAAAAAAAAAAAAAAAAAAAAAAAATTTTAGGGCCCCTTTTTTTTTTTTTTTTTTTTTTTTGAGAGGTTTTTGCTATAGGGCGCACACGCTCGCCAGACAGAGACAGAGAGACAGAAAGCGAGAAATCACCACCTCCCCCGGGGGGATGGCCATGCCGCAATCCCTTCTCCTCCATTCTCCTCTCAGGATCTTGAGCATGCATGCACATGCGCCTGGTGTAAGTTTAAGCCACCGGGTCCAGGACTCAAACCGTGGTCGACTATGTGGGAGTCCAGCGACATAGCCATTATGCTAACTGCTGGTCCCCGGACTCATCTATTTTGATAGAACAGATAACAAAGGGTAAAACTAGAGCTGACATGGTGATACATTGTTAACAGCCAATACATGATAGAAATAGCGTAAAGTATAGGAGGAAGATAAAAACACGTACTGTAAGATTCTATTGTCTAAGAAGTAGCGATATGAACAATTTACAGTAGATTCTAGTAGGTCAGTTTCTAGAGAAACTGTTAAAAGAATAATTTAAAAAAATATGTAACTGGGAAAACCAATAGAGGAAAATAAAATAATAGGTTTATTTCCCAAGAATGCACTTTGTTGTGATCCTCAGAAAGATTTTTTTTTTAAATCATGTAAACAACTTGTTGACTTTTTTAGGTCTTTGGAATTCACAGGTAAGAGTATTACTATAGTCATAATGACAGATAAAGGCTTACCTAGCTGAATTCTCTGAAAAGCTGAGGGAGGAAGCACAGGAAAGACTGATGAAATACTTACCTTTAAGGACATGTCTTGTGAATAGAATAGTGAGAAACAGCAAACCTTACTTTATACAGGGAATTAACTTTCTAGCAAAACCAGATCAGGATTAGAACCTGAACAAAGTATAAGTATGAGCTAGGATTATCAGATAAACTCTAAGCTACTCTATCTTTTTAAGTAGTTCTTCAATGATAATAAATGTAAAATATTGGAGGAAAAAAAAAACCCTTTGAAGTTTAATACCATTGGTTGCTGATAAATTTATCTGCTATACAAACAGCTTTTCCAATTCCACATAAAATTTCCAATAAAGCAAACAATGATCTAGTTAAAAGAATTTAAAGACTACTGATAATTAACATCTCTTCACATTTTTACAAGATGCTTTTTATTCAAAATCTGTTATTTATCTTCTGTAAGTTTAAATTCAGGTTCAGATGTAGTTCAGGCAAATTAAATTATGTAAACAAGTTACAAAATAATTGAATTTCCTCATGTCATCTCCATGATGTAAACTGATCAAAATGAGACTAGCCCACGGTTGAAGAGGGTAAACTAATCAGGTCGAGTTAGAAAAGACTTTCTAGATATATTCAATGTACAATATACTGAGACGATCTACGATAATAAAATAGTTGCATAGTAAAATCAATTCCCCTCTACTTTGTATCTGTCTTATCACAGAAAAGATTTTAAGTTTCAAGGATCAAATTATACAATACAGCATAAAATAAAAATAGATGTAAAAAGAAAATAAAATCAAGGTTAGAGATGTACGATAGAGTCAGGAATAAGAATAATGGACTAGGGAACCAGCAGTTAGCGTAATGGCTATGTCGCTGGAATCCCATGTAGTCGACCGCGGTTTGCATCCCGGACCCGGTGGTTTAAAAAACTCAAGTCGGGGGCGTGTGCGTGCGTGCCCAAGATCCCGAGAGGAGAATGGAGGAGAATGGAGGAGATGGGATTGTGGCATGACCATCCCTCCTGGGGGGTGATTTCTCGCTTTCTGTCTCTATGTCTCTCTCTGTCTGTCTGGTGAGCTTACGCACCCTATAGCGAAAACCTCTCCAAAAAAAAAAAAAATGAATAATGGACTATCGGTACTCTACACTAATAAAATTAGGCCATATGTTTGCTCTTAGTTTTCTGGTAGCCAATTAGAAAAGGGAAACCTGATCTGTTACAGAATTCTCTGTTCCCTAGATTAAAATTAAGTCTCTTAGAATAAAGCATGAAGGTCTCATAAAAAGATCAGAAAAGTCGTGTTTTCCTTATTACCTTTGTGAAGTGGACACCATTGTAAATAACAGCATCACCTACATGATATGCATAATGGAGGATTTTGTAGCTCTTGCAGACAAACAGGTCAACCAACCAACTGAACATCTTTTTGGAGAATTGGCCAGTTATTTTTGTCATGATATTATACGTAAAATAGGAATGTGTCTGGTGGGAAAACAATAAGTGAGGGTGGAATGAGGAAAACACAGACTCCAGTTTTGCCTCAGTCGGTAACTAAATCTGTTACCTTGGCGGGATCCTATGTTTTCTGTACCAGTTTCCTCATCTGAAAATATTGGGGCTGATTTCTAAAGTTCTTGCCAGCTCATAATGTCTATGTTTCTAAGAAAGAAACCACGTGATTTACTGCAAACTCGAGAGTCAGGAAGAATAAAACACCTTTCACTCTCACCACCTGCAAAGTCATTTTGAAACAAAATGAGAAAAAGTGTTCTTTCTGGAATAAAACAGAAACTGTACTAATATCTCACTGGGCAAAACATGAATACACTTTGGACTTTTCTCTACCTGTAATTTAAAAATAGGTATACCCACATTATCAATAATGATGAACGGGTCTGACTGAAATCAATGTACAAATACTGAGCAACTTTTCAGTTACAAGTGGGGGTTTCCGTCTCTTAAAGAGAAGTTAAACTGTAGCTCACCGAGTTTTAGAAAATAACTTGAAATGAATCCTCTGGAAAAAAAAAGTCAGCTAATATTTTATGAGCACAAATTACGTAAAATACATTATTTAGAACATCGTGGAACCATCAATAAACCCACGTGAGGCAGCAGGTGAGGGTCACTGTCTTTTTCCTAGCGTTGCTTCTTTCACTTTTCATTAGTAGGATTTTTTAAATTGTTCATTAGATTGTTCATTTAACATATTGTCGTGCTTTTTAAACTTCAGTGAACACAGTACATTCCAAAAATTATGATTCATGATAAACCAAAAGTTGTAATATTTTATTTACACTTGTTTTTAAACTGGAAAGGATAAACCAATGAAAGGAAAGTCTATTTATTTTATGTTATTGTAGAGATTTTTGCTAAAGGGCATGTGTGCTCTCCAGTGAGGCAGAAAGCAAGAAGTCACCCCTCAGGGGGAATGGCCACACCACCACCCCCTTCTCCTCCAATCACCTCTCAGGATTGTGGGCACTCATGCACACGTGCGCAGTGAGAATGTTTGAGTTGCCAGGTCTGGGATTTGAACTGCGCTTGACTATGTGGGAATCCAGTGACGTAATCATTACACTATCTGCTGGTCCCAAGTCTTTTTTATTTCAATAGTATTCGTCTGAGGGACCAGCAGTTAGCATAATGGCTATGTTGCTGGACTCCCACGTAGTCGACCGCAGTTCGAGTCCCGGACTCGGTGGCTTAAACTCACACCAGGCGTGTGTGCATGCGTGCCCAAGATCCCGAGAGAAGAATAGAGGAGAAGGGATTGCGGCGTGGCCATCCCCCCTGGGGGGTGATTTCTCACTTTCTATCTCTCTGTCTCTGTCTCTGTCTGTCTGCCTGGTGAGCGCACGCGCCCTATAGCAAAAAACTCTCAAACAAACAAACAAACAAACAAAAAATATTATTAGTCTGAGTCCTTTGGATGTTTAACCCCACAGACTACAATGCAGTTACATTGTATGTTAGCTGCTGGAGAATGCATTGTTTTGTCAGGGTGAATATTTAAAATGACAGCAGCAATTCACCTCGCATATAAAATCTGTATCTGCTCTTAGATACAGAAATAAGGGAACACTTGGTTTTTCACAGTTAATATTTCTAGAATTGATGAGGTCCCTAGATGAAGATTACAGAAACAAGCTGTGCTACAGGAGCCTAACAGGAGACTCTGTGTCCTACAGATGTGAGAGAAAAGCACATATTCTAAACACATAGCGTACTCCTGGTAGTCCCAGTTCCTCTTGCACTTCACCTAAAGCTAAAGGTACATGTTCCCAGAGTTAGAGAGATAGAGGCAGGAAACATTTGGCTACAAGTGAGATTAAAATCTTTCCATTTAGGTTTGTTCTAATACAGTGTTGGTCAATATTCAGCTTCTTGGTCCAGATTTAAATGCTCTCTTTCTTATATCCTACTCTTCTTTTATTTAAGTCTGATGCATACCTTTGTTTTGGTAGACATGTCTTCAATTTTGGGTTTCTGACTGGCTTTCCACATGTCCTCATTTGGAAAATATTCTTCCTATTCCTTCATCTGTGGCCACCTACTACAAGAATAAGAAGCAGGACCCAGGTGCAGTAGCATGGAGAATACAATGCTGCTCGGCAGGCTGAGGCCATTTGGGAGTTCGGGTTATATTCTGGTCAACCCTGCCAGGCCTGTGTAGAGGCATGCACCTAGTCCCAGCAACTCAGGAAACTGAGGCAAGAGGACTGTAAACTAATAACCAGTGAGGGCCATAAAGTGAGACCTAGCCTGAAAAATCCAGGTTTGTTGTCACATACCTCTAGTCACAGATACTTAGACTGAGGTGGGAGGACAGCAATTTGAGGAGACTACTTACACACGCGCGCACACACACACACACACACACACACACAGAATTAATGAACTGAAACATTTTCAGCCATTAAAAAAAATTATCAATTTTTAGAAGACTTTGGTCAATGCCTCCCATCCCAAATCAGAACTATCCAACATATTAGTTGACTGAAATGAAAGTTGGGATCTGGATCAGAAAGAATGACTAGAGAAAAATGAAGAGGAAAAAAATAGATAAAAAAATCTGCTTTCACCAAAAAGATTGTGTCCACCCTTAGAAGACAGTCACAGATGTTGGAAGCAATTTAGTCTATGTGGTTATGAAGAAGGACTCTTGTTATCTGTTCTTGCTCTGCCACACATGGTTGTGAAATGTTAGATAAAGTTACCTAACTTTTCTTTTTCTTTTACTTCTTCTTCTTTTTTATTTATTTACTTATTTAATTTTTTTTGAGAGGTTTTGCTATAAGGCACGTGCGCTCATCAGAAAGACAGAGAGACAGAAAGCGAGAAATCACCCCCCAGGGAGGATGGTCATGCCGCAATCCCTTCTCCTCCATTCTCCTCTCAGGATCTTGGACATGCATGCACGCACGCCTGGCATGATTTTAAGCCACCGGGCCCAGGACTCGAACCGTGGTCAACTACATGGGAGTCCAGCGACATAGCCATTACATCAACTGCTGGTCCCTCCAAAGTTACCTAAATTTTCTAAGCCTCAGTTTCATCATTTATGAGATAAGCTTTAAAAGTATCTGTTTCATAGATTGATGGGATATGTCTAACTGTAAATAAAGCCATACACTGAAAGGACAGAGCCTGACTAAATATTAGATACTTTACCGTATCATCTGTAAGACACACCCGTATTTCTAAGGAAGATAAACTTTCCCTTTTTTTCTCTTCAATTTTTCTACTTCTTGGCATACCGTTCCTTAATCAAAACAAAATTAATTCCATCCTATAAGCACTACCATCTTATTATTCACCTAACATTGGTAGAATGAGCTTTTATTTTCTTCAGCACTAAAACTATAGCAGTTCATCTTTAATGATGGAATATGGTGTTGATTCTTTTTTTTTTTTAAGCCATGATTCAGGTTTATATAAATAGAAAGAAAAAAAGAGTAGAGAGGGAAGCAAATGAGAGGGGAAGACAGGAGGTTAGTTTGCTTATATGAATTGCTTTTTATGGTATGTTTGCATACATTTACCCACACTCGAAGTTTATTTTCTAGTTTTAAGGAAGAAATCAGGCACCCAGTCAAGAAATAGTATCTCAATTCTAAAATATTCATAATCCAAGCCTTCACCAGAAAAATCTGCATCCAAACATGAACTCCACCACTTCTAAGAAACCACTTGGCTTTTCTGAATCTGCTTCCTCTTTGTAAAATGAAGATAGCCATCATTCCTATGAGATTGTCTAAGGATTAAAAGGAAAACATAAAGTACACTTCACAAATGTATTGTACCCTTTCACATAAGCTGTTTATAAAGATAAACCATAGAGGGACCAGCAGTTGACGTAATGACTATGTCGCTTGACTCCCATGTAGCCAACCGTGGTTCGAGTCCCGGACCTGGTAGCTTAAACTCACTCTGGGCTTGTGTGTGTGCATGCCCAAGATCCCAAGAGGAGAATGGAGGAGAAGGGATTATTGTGCGGCCATCTCCCCAGGAGTGATGTCTCACTTTCTGTCTCTGCATTTCTGGCGAGCACATGCATCCTATATCAAAAACCTCTCAAATAAAATAAAAAAAAAAAGATAAGCCATATAATAACAAACAAAAATTTTAAAAAATAAAAGACAAGCAAATGAACATCCTCCACTGCACAGAAATACTTCTTAAATATACTTCTTTTTGTTTTGATTATTATCTATTCTGTGAGAAATCAAGAAGATAAGACATGAAATTTTAACACTGATTTCTTTGAACTCCTCTGGGACTTACTTTATGACCTAGTATTTCTGATATCATTGTTTGATCAATTACAAGGAGAGATTTGTTAATCTTGTCATAATTGTGGTTTGTCAGTTTCTTCTAGTAATTCTGTCAACGTTTGATTTATTTATATTTGGAAACTTTGTTTAGAATTGCGACATCTTCCTGGTAAAATCACACAAGTTATGTAGAGATCTACTTTGTCTAGTAATTCCTGTCTTCTTAACGAGTACTTTTTCTTCTGTACCTATGATAATAGTACCATCTTTCCTCTGTTAAATATATACTTGGTGTGTGTGTATATATATATGTGTGTGTGTGTGTGTGTATATGTGTGTGTATATATATGTGTGTGTGTGTGTATATATATGTGTGTGTGTGTGTGTGTGTGTGTGTATATATATATATATATAATTTTGTTGTCTTTTTATTTTCAACCTTTTTATACACTCAGGCTTTAGGTATCTCCAATAAATACAACTGTACAACTAAATTTTTTTCAACCGTGGGGGCTAGCTGGTGGTGCAGTAGTAATACAGTCTTCTGTGAGACTGACCCACAGGTGCTATGCCTGTACTGATACCTCCCTGAGCACACTGAGTACAGGCATAGCACCCATGATCCAGGGCTGGCTGAGTCTGAAAGCCCCTGTTACAGCATCCTTCCTCACTTTTCCTTTTCCTTGTTCATGAAAGAAAAAAAAAAATCTTAAAAAAGTCAACCTGACACTGTTAGAGAGCTCACTCCATTTACATGATCCTATTTTGTACATTTTATTTTCTATTTTTTCCTCTATTTTTATTCTCTTTTGATTTCTCTTGCTTATGGTTTTTATCTTCTCCACAAGTTTAAAGATTATATGTTTATTATTTATTTATTTACTGTTTGGGTGACACTATACTTTTTTATAACATTATATTTTATAATATTATAATGCAAATTTTTAAACATGGAGATAAATCCACACATCATAAAATTTACCCAAATTGTAGAAGTTGATACTTTCAGTATAGTCACAGTTGTGCAATCTTCCCAGTCATCTAAAAATTAGCATATTTTCATCACACCTAAAAAAAATGCTGTGTACCCATTAGCAGCCATACCCATAGTCCCAAGCAACTACTAATCTATGCTATCTTTTAGGTTTGCCTAGTTTTGACATTTCATTTAAGTAGATTTATAGAATGTATGGTCTTTTGTGACTTTTTTTCACTTACCATAGTATTAGACCCTCAAGAAAGTCATGATGTGCTTTCAAGTCAGCATACTAAACAGTATCTATATCAGTATTTCATTCTTTTATATGTCCACATTATATTCCATTATGTGGGTGTATGTGTAAATATACACATGCATATACACACTTTATCCATTCCTCAGTAGATGGACATTTAGATTATGTCCACTCACTGACACTAGTTATTCTTTCATTCTAATGGTCATCTAAGTAGGCTCAATGTCAAAGAAGCTTTAATTTGTACTGCTCTAATGGATAATGATGTTGAGCACATTTCCATGTGCTCATGAATTACATGTACATTTTCTTTAGAATGATACCTTTTGCTAACTTTAATTGGGTTATCTCTCGATTGTTGGATTAAGAGCATTATTACAGATTCTGGATATAAGTCCCTTATCATGTGTTAGATAGGCAAATATTTCCCCTCATTCTGTGGATTGTATTTTTTTATATCCTAAATGTGTTGTTGGAAATACAAAAAGTTCATTTCGATGATGTCCAATTGACCTATTTTTTGGTCCGTTTTTTTTTTTTTTTAATATTTTTGGAGAGGTTTTTGCTATAGGGCACGTGTGCTCGCCAGACAGAGAGAGACAGAAAGAAAGGAAGAAATCACCCCCCGAGGGGATGGCCACACCACAATCCCTTCTCCTCCGTTCTCTCGGGATCTTGGGCACACACGCACATGTGCCCGACACAAGTCTAAGCCACTGGGTCCAGGACTCGAACTGCAGTCAACTATGTGGGAGTCCAGTGACATAGCCATTACGCTAACTGCTGGTCCCTATTTTTGGTCACTTATGCATTTATTGATATAATTTTAAAAATCACCATGAAGATTTACTTCTAGAATTTATCATTTTAGTTCTTCCATTTTGGTCTGTAATCTCCTTTGATTCATTCTGGTGTATAGAATTGGTTAGAGGTACCACTTCATTCTTTTCATATGGAAATGAGTTGTTCCCAAACCACTGATTGAAAGATTCCTTTCTCTACTGAATTGCTGTGGCATCCTTATAGAAAATAAAACAACTATAAATGTATGGATTTATTTAGAGATTCACAATTATATTCCATTAATTTATCTATTTTTCTTTTTTTTTTTTTTTGAGAGATTTTGCTATAAGGCATGTGTGCTCTCCAGAAAGACAGTGAGACAGAGGGACAGAAAACAAAAATTCACCAGGGGAGGTGGCCATGCCACAATCCATTCTCCCCCATTCTCCTCTCAGGATCTTGGGCACACATGCACATGCGCCCAGAGTGAGTTTAAGCCACCAGGTCCGAGACTCAAACCACGGTTGACTACATGGGAGTCCAGCGACATAGCCATTACGCCAACTTCTGGTCCCTATATTTTTCTTTATACTGGTACCACACTGTCTTAATTATTGTAGCTAAAACAGAAAGTTTTGAAATTGGAAGCATGGGTCTTCCAAGTTTATTCTGTTTCAAGATTATTTTTGCTATTATGAGTCCTTTACTTTCTATTTGAAATTTAGGAATACCTTGACCATTCCACAAAATTTCCAGCTGGGTAGAGGTTGTGTCCTATCTATAAATCCATCTAAGGAATAGAGTGGATGAGGGGCAGTTCATAAGTGGTATGTCCATGTTCTAACTGAACACTATGAAATGGAAAAAAGGATTTTTGCAATCATAATTAAGGACCTTGAGGTGATATCATCCTGGATTGTCCTAATGGATTCTAAGTGCAATCATAAGCATTGCTGAAAGCAACAGGACATACAAAGATGGAGACAAAGACTGAAGTCCTGCAGTTATATATCAGGAATATATGAAGACACTAAAAGCTGAGAGAGGTAAGGAAGGATTCTTCTTCAGACTTTAAAAGGAGTACAACCATGCTAACATTGATTTTTAGACTTCTGTCCTCTAGAACTATAAAATAATAAATTTCTGTTGCTTTTGAGCTACCAAGTTTGTGGTAATTTGTTACATAAGTCCTGGATATTAATCCAGAGAATATTATCATCTTAACAGTACTAGATGTTTTATATCCATACATGCGGAATTTTTTCTTAATTAAGTCTTCTTTAATTTATTTCAACAACGTTTTGTAGTCATTTTCAGTTTACAAATCTTATATTTCTTTTGCTAAATTTAATCATTAATTTTTTTTTCTTTAGGATGCTATTATAATTGAATATTTTTAAGTTTCACTTTCTAATTGTTACTTGTACATCTGAATATAACTGGTTCTGTACATTGATCTTGCATTCTGTAATCTTGCTGAGCTTTGTTCATACACTTGTTTTCTTTCATTGTTTATGATTATTTACAGACATGTTATCTGTACATAGAGATAACTTTTTTTCTTCCCTATCTAGATTTTTTTCTTGCCTAAAAGCCTCGGATAGAACACGCGTTACAGTTACAGATGAAAGTGGGGAGAGTAGACATCCTTGTCTTTTTCTTGATCTTTGGGAAGACATTTTCTTTCTCCATTAAGTATCTTTCTAGCTATGGGTTTTGCATAGATGCTTTTACAAATTAAGAATGTTCCTTTCTCTTCATTTATTGCATGCTCATATCATGAAATGAGTTTGATTTATCAAATGCTGCTTCTGCATCTATTGAGATGATGCTATTTTTGTACATAGTCTACTGATATGGTCTATTACACTAATTTGAGTGTTAATCAACTATGAATTCTTGGAATAAATCCTACTTGTTCTTGATCTATAATCCTTTGTGTGTTTGTTGTTGGATTTAGTTCGATAGTATTTGGGGATAATTTTTCATCTATCATTTACTTTTCTCAAGATTCCTTACCTGGCTTTGATATTAGGATAATATTGTCCTTCAGACAAAACTGAGATATATGCTTACTTTCTGAAAAAGTTCATGAGGATTGGATTAATTCTTCAAACATTGTGTATACTTCAGCAGTGAAGCTGTTTAAGTTTGGGCTTTTACTTTGTGCATTAACTCGATCCCTTTACTTATTGTAGATACATTCAGATTTTCATAATTTGGATAAAATTATGTTTATTTTGTTAACTGCCAAACTATCTTCTAAAGTGGATGTACCATTTTGGATTTTCTCAAGTGATGGCAGTGAGAGTCTCTGTTACTCCACATCCTCACCAACATTTGGTATTTTCAGGTTTTTGCATTTTACCTATTATAACAGATGTACAATACTATCTCATTGTTTTTATTTGCAATTCCATAAAGACATGTAATGTCAAACATCTTTTCATACACTTAGCTGACATTTGTACAATCTTTCGTGAAGTATCTGTTTTGATCTTTTACTCATTTTTAAATTGGATTTATTACTTTATTATTAAGAGGTTTTTTTGTATACTTTTAGTACATACTTACATATAAAATTCTCCATAGTCTGCTTCAATTAAAATTAAACACCTTTGCCAAAGTAGCTTATGAGGCCATTCTTAGAGGCATGCTTTTATTTGTTTTCTCCTAGTTCCTGCTGTTAAACTTCCAACTAGTCTACCATATCATTTTTTGCTACCATAGAGTTACCAGAATCCTTTTACTGTTAACCACTAAAAATGTCCATTGTTTTTAATAACATACTTAGGATTGATGTTTCTCATGCTCTGCTCCAAATAAAGTCAGTCCCCTTAGGGAGAGCTATGGACTTCTGACTTCTTAAATGTTGTCCTTTGTCCCGTGGGAAGAAAATGCACCATTTGGAATAAGAACAGTGACCAGCTTCTCTTGAAATGACACTCCTAGTCTACTAGGAGTTCTAGAGCTGAGATGCTAACCCCTGTTCTTCTCTGCTATGGTCTTCTATCATGAAATCCATGTCCTTACAAATATGTTGCAGTAGGAATGATTAGGGTCCTATATATGTCCTCAGTCTGCTATGACTGGGGCAATACCTTTGACTCATGGGGAGCGCAGGGGACCCCAGACCTGTTGGTGTGACTTGCATGGAATAGCCCCTGAAACTCAGAACCTTGACACTAAGGCAATGGAAATGCTAGTGGTCTCTCTCTCTAAGTATAAACCATTATCCTAGACTATGAGATTGGAGAAAAAGGTGCCCTATCATTTTTCTTATACCCACCCATAGCAGAGCTTCTAAAACAAGCAACTGGAGGTAAGGTCGTAGCTCAAATGCTGTAAATTCTCAGTGTTACTGATATTTGGATTTTCTTGAGTAACTGTTTCTGCTTTTGGTATATGCCCTTAGATAATTTACAGATACTATCATATAAATGATTTTTATATTTTAACCAATTATGATTGCACCAGGGTGGAAGTCCACAATTTTCTCATATTACTGTTCCTGAAATGCTTCCATTGTTAGATCTTAAATACATTTAATTTTACTTACTTCTAGGTTGTATTTTTAACTAATTCAAGTTTTGCTTCCTAAAAGAACTTAAACTTTATTTTAAGGTTTTTGCCATAGGTTGTGTGCACTCACCAGAGAAAAAAGAAAGAGAGAGAGAAAGAAAGAGAGAGAGCGAGAGGGAAAGTGAGAAATAACCTCTCAGGGGAGATGGCCACACAGCAATCTCTTCTCTTCTATTCTCCTCCTGGGATTTTGGGCATGCACGCCCATATGTTTGGTGTGATTTTCAAGTCACCAGATCCAGGACTCAAACTGTGATTGTCTATGGGGAATCCAATGCCTTAACCACTACACCACTCGCTGGCCCCAGAACATGAACCTTCTTACCAAACTGCACTTCCTGGCCAAATTCAAGCCTCTTATTCAAATCACTTTTACTGCAAATACCTGAATATGCCATTTTGGGTTTAGCCAAAATGAGAGAATATACATAGTAAGAGCTGAAGTTTATACTTTTACATATTTCCATTCCCAGACTCTCTCTTATCTATGTGTCTCTTAAAATCAATATTATTTCTGGAAATACTGTCTTTGCCATATAGTTAAACCTGTGTTAGGTTATAACTGACAAAGAACGAAATGAAAGACTGACTAATTACTTTTTTTCATTTCTCTCTTGTGTTTTCAATTTCAGGATAGGAGCAGCTCTGGTGAGGAGTTGAGAAGATGGATCAATCAAAATGAGAAAGTAAACATGTAAGAGGGATTAATTGTTGAAATATTATTCTATACGAGGCAATTCAGGATGGAATTAGTAAAGGCATTAGTCTTATAAAAAAAGAACTGGGACAAAATTTTCACATGAGGATGGCTCATGTTGAATGTTCTTGTTCTAATCAGTCCACACATTTAATAATCTTTAGGGAGTGAGATGTGCGGAGGAGGAAATAGTGAGTTGGCAATCAATGACCACAAAAGCTAAATGAACATAAAATGAGTTAGTTGTAGAGATCTGCTGTAAAACATTGTCCATGTAGTTAGCAATACAGTACTGTACACTTAAAATTTTGTTCAGAGAGGGACCAGCATTTAACATAATGGCTATGTTGCTGGACTCCCACGTAGTCGACCGCAGTTCAAGTCCTGGACCTAGTGGCTTAAACTCACACCAGGCGCATGTACCTGCGTGGCCAAGATCCTGAAAGGAGAATGGAGGAGAAGGGATTGCGGCATGGCCATTGCCTCCTGGGAAGTGATTTCTCGCTTTCTGTCTCTCTGTCTCCGTCTGTCTGTCTGGCAAGCATACGTGCCCTATAGCAAAACCCTCTCCAAAAAAAAGAAAAAAAATTTTTTCTTAAGATGATATATCTCATGTTGAACATTGATATCATCTATTTTTAAGTGAGATGACTGACCAGAGATAGAGAAATGAGAATGTAATCATTGGTTATGAAAATGTTGTAGATAATATGCTTGAGATGAATAAAAGTAATATAGAACAGCAGTGAAGAGATGGTTAAATTTAAAATAGTACAAATTTGTGAGGCTTTAATTTATATGCTTTTGTCACCCTGTCTGGTATAGCTGGCAATCCAGAAATAGGAACAGACAAAGCAGAGAGGTGTTGAAGATTTTACTAAGTTGTATGTTGAACTGCCAAGCAAATGCAATCCTGGATTGGCCAACTGGGTAATAAAGGAAGAGAGAACTGATGGGGTGTGAGATCATGGAGGGCCCAATGGCTAGTGACTGGGAGGAAAGTTAGGAGTATGCTGACCAAAAGTGAGAGAACAAATATGGGAAAGGTTGAGACTAAGGAGTGTTATTCATTTATTCTAACAAATAAACATGAAAGTCAATACATTAAGTTCCAAGACTGTTTTTTTTTCTTGAGGATGGCTTGAAGTTGAGTAAAGCTGATAATATCTGGAGTTGATGGTTTTGTACATAAGCTTTGTGCACTTCTTCAGATCAGTCACTGGCCTATTTCAGAAGAAGCCATTCACATTGCAGACTCCCAGTGATTTTGCCAGAGCTGTTGCCTAGTCCTCAGAGTTGGCTTGAGTCAGATTTGACATACTGGGAGTGGGTGGCCCTCACTTCCCAAAAGCTGAGCTTTCGGTCACCTCTACTGTTCCCTGCAAAGCAGGAGCAGACAACACCGAAGTACAAGAAAGTTAACTCTCAATGAAGCAAACCTTAATCACTGCAAAGTGAGAGTCAGACGTGCCAGGAAGACAGATCTCCCTTTCTTTGTCCCTTTTCTTTGCAATCATTGCAAAGAAATTTCTGCATACCACAGTATACCTACTGAGTGCCTTATTATTTCTTTTTGCAATGAATTGAGAAAGGCAACTAGTGAAATAACCTATTGCATTGCTTTTCATCTTTCCTTGCCCTGTGAGCATTTTTAATTTTTTTAACCATAAAACTGCCCTAAGCTTGCACTTCTGTAATAAATGGCAAATGTTAAATCCTTGCCTCAGGCTCTGCTTTATAATCTATATTAAAACATGAAGTTTTGGCATGAAGAGTATCAGTATAAATATGAGTATGGTAAAAAAACTGATTACTATTAGTAAGATATAAATTGATAGAAAGATAGAAGTAGTGAACTTAGAATAATACTGTTAAAAGATGACAACAGAGCATCAGCAACTTTCAAAATGAACAATGTAACATGGAAATATTATACTGAGTATTTAAAAGAAAGGGTGAAAAAAGAGTGACTTCAGAGATACCAAGTCAAAGTGAGGTCTTACATAAGAAAGTGCTCTCAAAGGTACCAGCAGAGAGTGTAATAACCGGTTATGTCACTGGATTCACACATGGTCAATCAGGGTGTGAGTCCTGGTCCCAGAGACTTGAAACTTGCTCTGGGTACATGTACATGTATGCTCAAAATCCAAAAAGGATAATGGAGGAGAAGGGACTGTGGTGTAGCCACACCATCCCTACAGGTTCATTTCTCACTTTCTATTTGTCTCTGTGTCCCTCTGGTGATTGCACATACTCTATAGCAAAAATCTCTCTTAAAAAAAAAAATAGAAAGAAAGTACTCAGAGCTTGAATACAGTTACAATAAATATATTATCATTGGACAAGAAAACTATCCAAAAGAGCACCCATGAAAACCTATGCATACAAATGTCTCTAAAAACATTTATTAGCTGAAATGTTCATTTATTTTCCATTTACAAAAAATTTATAATGGCCTATTATGAGCCAGGAACTCTTCAATGTGCTTAGGATAAATAGGTAAATAAAACACTTTCCAGACCCTGACCCGTAGAGATCATATTCTCAC
>NW_006203979.1:92893-129917 GCF_000334495.1 Tupaia belangeri chinensis
CAGGAAAATAAGTAAATTAAATATGTAAAAGGTAGTACATCCTATAGGGAAAATAGGACAAGATAATAGATATCAAGATCTGGGAGATGTTGGAAAGTTGGAAGTTTGGAGTTGGAAATAAGATGTCCATGGTGGGCCTCATCAAGGAAAGACTTGAATACAGGTGAGCCATTTGAGCATCAAAGGAATAAAAATTCTAGGCAGAAAACACAGCTAATTCAAAGGCTTGAAGCAAGAGTTTTTGTTTTGAGAAATAGCAAGGAGGTCACAGAGGTTGTTTTGGAGAATGTTGAAGAGAGTGGTAAAGGATAGGGGAGGGGAAGGTAAGAGGAGTGCCAAGTAAGCTAGAGTTCTGTGGGCTGTGAGAGCACCTTGGCTATTATGTCAAGGAACATTGGGAAGAGCCACTGCAGAGTCTGGAATAGAGAAGGGCCATAGTCTAACTTCCATTTTGTCAGGATTACTATGGATTTGTATTGAAAAGACATGCGAGGGCCACAAATAAAAACAGGGTGCTTAGGCAGAAGGCAATATCAGTCACTAATTAAAGTTAAAATATGGCACTAATTAAGACCAGAGCGTGACAGAGGAGGTGCCGAGCAGAGACTGAATTATGAATATGATGAAAACAAAGCCAATAGAAGGATCTGACTGGTTGTAAATGGGGTATGAGGGAAACCAAGGAGTGAAGAAACGACTCTAAAAGTTTTTTGCTTGAACAACTGATGGTGGTGCCATCAACTAGAATAGGTAAAATTGTGGTTGGAGAAGATCTTAGAGGAAAGATGAGAGTTTGGTTTTGAACATTTTAGGTTTGGTATGTCTCTCTAAGAGAGAATTTTACTGTAGGGTGCATGTGTGCACCGGAGAGACAAAGAAAGAATCATCCCCTGGGGGATGGCCACTCTGCAATCCCTTCTCCTCCATTCTCCTCTTGGGATTTTGGGCATGCTTGCACATGCTCTTGTGTGTTTTAAGCAAGTAGGCCTAGGACTGGAACCACATCGACTACGGGGAAGTCCAGCAATGTAACCATTACACCACCTGCTGGTCCCAGGTTTGGTATGACTTTTATGCATTTAAGTGGAGATGGAAGGATGAGTTAGATAGATGAGTAGAGTAGGGAGCAGCAACTTTTTTGTAAAGGGCTAAATGGTAAATATTTTAGGTTTTGTGATCGAGAGGTTCTATGTCATTATTACTCAACCAGTCTATAGCCAGAGACAATATGCAAGAGTGGGCATGACTGTGTCCCATTAAAATTTTATTTACAAAAACAGGCTGCAGCTGAGTTTCACTAGAGTTTGAGAAAGAGATCAGGTGTGTGTGACACACACATTATTCTGCATATAACTTGCCATTCTATGCTTGATAATTGTGCGTTCCCTCTTCTATGAGTAGTAATTTTACTTTTTAAACTATATATTATTTTTCTCAAAAATGAGCCTATAAGAAGCCATTTTTCAAAAGCTAATTTTATGAACTAAAAATAAAACATTGAATAAAAAAATTTCCAACAAGATCAAAACTGATCTCTAAATATATATTTACAAAATGTATTACTATGATGCCAGGAGTCTTCAAAAAAGCTCATGAAAAAAATGCATATTATGAAAAAACTATGCATGGATTTTGAAATCACTTGTACCCAAATAAACTCATACTTTAATTCTATTTTTGCACAAACTCTTTGAGTCCCTTTGTACTTGATCTGCTTGCAACATGAATAGGTAACTGAGTATTCATTTAAGGAAGGCTATACTATTCAGCTTAGCCAATCTATAGATACTTTAATTTAGCATACATATATACATATATGTATCAAGAATGAAAATATATTGTCAAATCATATTAAAAATAATAGGAAATTTCATAGATACCATGAAAAAAAATCTGAACAAAAAAGGTAATTATCAACTGTGAAATAATTCTTCAAGCCAATCTTGATATTATAGTAAGATAGTTTAGAAATAAACAAATGAGGGACCAGCAGTTGGTGTAATGTCTATGTCGCTGGACTCCCATGTAGTCGAACACAGTTTGAGTCTCGGACCTGGTGGCCGGGTGCCTGTGGGTGCATGCCCAAGATCCCAAGAGAAGAATGGAGGAGAAGGGATTGTGGCATGGCCATCCCTCTTGGGGAGTGATTTCTCACTTTCTGTCTTTCTCTATCTTTCTGGCAAGCACACATACCCTATAGGAAAAAACTCTCAAAAAAAAAAAAGAAAGAAAAGAAACAAATGAACACAAAAATATAGGACAAAGGCTGCTATAATACTAATGATGAAAGATTTGCTTATCAAAGAGATGAGTTAAGAGAATGTTTAAAAATGAAACAATACAAGATAAGTTCTTTTTAAACTACTACGTAGTTAAGCAAAGAAAAAAGTGCTATAAATAATGCTTGTAGGAAGAGAAAGTCATCAAACCTCAATAACTGATATTAAAATAATAGAGAAACAAGGGGGACTTCAAAAAGTTCATGGATGATAGAGTTATAGTACAAATTTATTTTTGTGCAAAAAATTTTTAATCTATGCATAGTTTTTTTTTATAATACCCAAGTTTTTCCCATGAACTTTTGAAGAATTCTCATATTAGGAAATAGAAAATGTCTCCTCGTGGTTTAGTTTTGAGCCATAACAATGCTTCTTAGAGGGGGGAGGGCGGGGAAAAGGAAAGTCTTTTTTCTTTTTCTTTTTATATGTTTCACAGGCAAATTCGATCTGACCAAGGGGAAAAAGTACAGCAAAAGCTAGAGAAAATAATCTTTTGTTTCCTCACCTATACTCCCCTTATTCACTCTTCCATCACCTTTTCACCACCTACATTCCTAAACCAACACATAGGGTAAGGGACTATTTCTACACTCACAGTCATTTTAGAAGAGCACAGGAAACTATCATCTTTAAGCCAGTGTCAACTTTTTTTTCCCTTAATTTTGCATCCTTAAAGAGTCTTTCTAGACTCTTTCTTCTAATCTTAAATCCCAGTGAAGTTTAAGTACCCTAGATACTCTATGTATCATGTATAAAAATACAGTACCTAAATTGTTTTGTGGAACACAAACCACTTTACTGTTTTAACTAAAATAAAAAGGATGTGAGCACTCACCAGAAAAAGAGACAGAGAAATAGAAAGTACCACAATGGAGTGTGATCATGCTGCAATATCATCTCCAATTCTCTATCCTGTTGGGATTTGGGGCAAACATACACACAGGCACAAGCCTCTGCAGCCAGGACTCAAGCTACAGTTGGACATGTGTAATCTGGCTCCTTTGAACTACGTTCATGGACAATAGAGTTATAGTACAAATTTATTTTGGTGCAAAAAAAATTTTAATCTATGTATATATTAAAACGATTTTTTTTGAGAGAGAGATTTTTTGCTATAGGGGATGTGTGCTCACTAAAGAGAGAGAAAGATAGAAAGTGAGAAATCACCCCTCAGGGGGGGATGATCATGCCACAATCTCTTCTCCATTCTCCACTAGGGATTTTGGGCATGCCCAGACACACACCCAGCATGAGTTTCAAACTGCCAGATCTGGAACTTGAACCACAGTTGGCCATGTGAGAGTCTGACAATGTAATCATTAAGCCATCCACTGGGCCCAACCTGAGAAATTTTAATAGCTAAGATTTTCCTTCCAGAAAAGCAATGCTCCCTGTGACCCCCCTCTCATCTCACTGGCCCCCTTAAGAATGGCTGCTTGAAAAGATAGGCCATCTCATATCAAATTTACAGCCTTCAAAGCTTTTCCTGAAATGTCTTGGTTGGTAGGGGTGAGTGCTAGAAAAGCAAGAGGAGTGGATTAGAAGAGCACAGCCTAGGAACCAGCAGATGGCATAATGGTTACATTGCTGGACTCCCCCATAGTTGACCCCAATTTGAGTCCTGATCCAGGCGGCTTAAACTCACACTGGACACATGTGCATATGTGCCCAAAGTTCCAAGAGGAGAATGGAAGAGAAGGGATAGTGGTGTGGCCATTCTCACTGTGGGGTGGTTTCTCACTTTCTGTCTCTCTCTCTCTCTCTCCAGTGAGCACACGTGCCCTATAGCAAAAATCTCTTAAAAAAAAAAAAAAAAAAGAGCAGAGCCTAGAAAACAAAGATTATTTTCTTTTGCTTTCTTTACCATTCTTTTTTTGAATTTGACTGTAAAACATAGGTATGTATATAGAAGAAGAGGAGAAAACATTTAACCCAAGTATTCAATTTTAGGAAAATATGGGTTAAAATATTGGGGACAAACGAGTACCAAACTTAAAGTGAAATTTTGAGAAGAAATATTCTCACAGTATAATTGATAGGCTTAATGCCACTTCTAAAGGTCAAGCTAAATGTTACTTCCACTTTCTAAAGCTTAATTTTCTGCCCAAATCTTTTGGTAGCCAAGATCAGTAAGAGTTACAGAATTATTGTCTGTCTTGATGAGATACTCTGACTGTCTTAGTATCTCGGTTTCCAGGTCTCAAAACAATCTAGAATTGGGATTGTGAGACATAAAAACCACTATGGGAACCTGCTGGAAAAACGGCCTTTGTTACCTCTATGTGAATTATGATTATCTCAAATTTGTGAAGCATTCTGTCTTTACAGAACAGAAAAGATAGTAGGTTCAGAAGCAATAATTCTAAAGAAACTTTTCAGCATCTTAACCAAGGCCTTTCATCTCTCTACAGTGTGTGTGTGTGTGTGTGTGTGTGTGTGTGTGTGTGTGTGTCTGTGTATGGTTCGGGGGAGGAAGAGCAAAAGAGGGAAGGCAGTTTCCCAGGACTGAAGATTATGGCATGACTCATAAGATCTATGTAAACCCTGTGAGTGATTTCTGAGAAAAAGAAATGAGTAACATTCTGATTTTGTTTCTATAAAAGATAAGTTATTACCATCACTATAGTAAATTTGGGTTACTTAATTCTATTCCCCATTTACAGCCTATGGCCAAAACTTGTGTGTGTGCTCTGTGATATATAGTGTTGCCTGATGAAACAGGTTTATGTGGAAAAGTTCATTCTTAAGTATTAAAAATGTGTGTTAGCTTCACATATTTTTATTCTAAATCACCCTTAGAACAGCCAAAGAATTTTCCTCAGAGTCAAACCCAAAGATGAAGCAGTCTTTCTTCCTTTTAGCCTAGATGGAAAGAGGCTGCGAAATGATTAAAGTTAGTGGAACATAAAGAAGAAGAAGAAATTCATGAGGCTAGTAATGAAGAGGGAGAGCTTTCTCCTAGGCTGGTTTTCTATTACCTATCAGCTGTGTTTCTGGTCTATGATTTCTTTAGACCTCTTGTGCAAATATGTTGTACATCTGAACAATGTTCTGTTTTTACAAAAGTGAAGAACTGATAACAATTGTAGCTTTAAACTAAGTGCTATTATTGCAAGGTCAATACTTAGCCAATTTAAAATTCCAGGAAAGACAGATGTTTAATGCTACATTCCCATAATAAATCTTCAATCAGTTCATTTAAACACCCAACTTATAATCCATCTCAGTCCTAGTCACCTTTCCATCCTTTTTTCTTTCTTTTCCAAATAGTGCATGCACTTACCAGAGAGATAGGGAGAGGAAAAAGCAGTACCCCAATGGGGCATTGTCATGTCACAATCCTTCTTCTCCATTTTTCCACCCAGTCAGGATTTGAAGCATGAACACACACATGGTCAACATATTTTTCAAGCCACTGGGACCAGGATTTGAACCACTCAGTCAGCCATGTGGGATCCAGCTCCCTTAGCCACCAGACCATGGGGTAAGCCTCACCTTTCTGTCCTTCTAAAGAACATATTCCTATTCCCTACAAGATAAAATACAACTCACACTTTGACTTGGCAGAAGAGACAGTTCCTTATCTGAACCCTATATAACTTTGAAGGGCATCGCTGTTCGAGCCTAAGCTTTGCTCACTGCTGACTAGTTTAAGCATGTGTGGTACTCTGGGAGGGCAGCCTGCTGGGAATCAACTTATTTGTTTCATCCTAGATCCTCAGAAGGATTTCCTTCTAAGAGGAGAATGTGTCAACAGAAAAACCCACATGGTCAACATTTTTTTAAAGCCACTGGGACCAGGATTTGAACCACTCAGTCAGCCATGTGGGATCCAGCTCCCTTAGCCACCAGACCATGGGGTAAGCCTCACCTTTCTGTCCTTCTAAAGAACATATTCCTATTCCCTACAAGATAAAATACAACTCACACTTTGACTTGGCAGAAGAGACAGTTCCTTATCTGAACCCTATATAACTTTGAAGGGCATCGCTGTTCGAGCCTAAGCTTTGCTCACTGCTGACTAGTTTAAGCATGTGTGGTACTCTGGGAGGGCAGCCTGCTGGGAATCAACTTATTTGTTTCATCCTAGATCCTCAGAAGGATTTCCTTCTAAGAGGAGAATGTGTCAGACAGGGAAATTGGCCCAATAACAATAGAACAGTTGTGAATATATCCTGGTACCTGTAAGCCTTGTTCACAGCCTGGATATATTTTTTAATATTGGAGAAACAATGCTGAAATGAAAATGGCAGGAACTGTGTTCACAGAGAACACTGAAGCACTGAGGCACTAGGAAGAACTGTATCGGTTCCATTAAGCCAAAGAACAAAGATTCTCTTGGAAGCATCTGAGTTTAGCACATACGAAGTATCAAATAAGTATTGAAATAAATCATGAATGAATGGTAAGGTGAATGAGTGAACAGCCTCCAGGAAATAGGCTCATAAAATTTGTCATGTAAGTGTATCCTCAAGTGCTGGTAGCTTTTTAAGTATTTTCCCCATAGAATTTATTACTATTTTGATATTTTATAAACAGTTATCAATATAAGTCAAAAATCTCCACAACCAATGACTTTTTGCTTTTCTCAGAAGACACTAATATTTGGATTAATTCCATAAACAGTATTTTGGTACTTCCACATAAAATTACTATGAATGTTCCATTCAGCAGAAGTTGCTGAAAGAATCATTTTTCTCTTGGGATTTCCAGTTTTTCTTGTTTTGGATGGGAAGCACCACACTTTAATCTTTCTCACAGTTCTTCGAGGTATTTACTTGAAGTATTGTCTAGAATGAAGGTCAGACTATTTCCACATCAGTGAATGACACATACCACAAAACAATACAAAAGAAAAAAAAACAAAAACAGAAAACAACTTTTACCGAATTAGAAAATTCTTGACAAAACAGTTACTCTCAAATATAAGTTGCTGTTCAATATACATTTAGTGTTTAAATAAGTTTTTAAGCTTCTTGCTTAAATTTTATCTGTTCTACCATCTTCCCCATCCAGCACACCCATATAAATTTTTTGTCGAGGTTGAAGGGCTGGGGCAGTCTTCTTAGCTTTGGTTACAAGACTGGGATCTGTAGTTAATTTCTGTATTTAATCTAATTTTGTCTGTATATTCATTTTGTCTCCCAAAATTTCTGCTCTGAATGCATTTTTAAACAAATAAACACATTTCTAATCTACTCTTATTGTTAGTTATTGCACATACACACTAGTTTAGTGAATGATTAGAAATAAATAGACAATAAATATATTATCCAAAAAAATTAATGTTTACTCATTTTCCAGAGAGAATATATCTTTATCATTTACAAGGGCCTAACAACATGACTGCAATGCTATAGTCCATATGGCATATGGTAAGAAAAAACTGAAAGTCAATATAAAAAAAGTTGCATCATAAGTTACTTTTTTTTTTTTTTTTAGAAAATTTTTTTACCATAGGGCTCATGAACTTGCCAGAAAGAGAGATAGAAAGAGAGAAATCATGCCTCAAGGGAGATAGCTATACTGTAATCCCTTCTCTTCCATTCTCCTCTCGGGATTTTGGACACTCATGCACACATGTTTGGTGCCACTGGGTTCGTAACTCAAACCGCAGTTGACCACATAGAAGTCCAGGCCTAACCACTACTCCTGGAAGTAGTTGGGCCCTCAAAAGTTATTCTTAAATGAAATAGTGATAACTAAATATTGTTTAAAAGGTGTATGCTGCATAATTTTAAAAGCTTTGTAACTTCAGAAGGACATATAATACATAGTTTCTGATCAGCTAATTATTTCTAGAAGACAAAGTTGACAGTAAATGTAGATTTAAGTCTAAGTTTTATTTATGATCATCATCAATTATACTGGAGTTAGATACTAGGATTTCTACAATGCTATATGGTTATGAATGAAATTAGTAACCACATTTGCTATGCCATGAGGATAAAAGCTACTTTGTCTATGTTAGTGGACTCATTGTTTCCACTAAATAGCTTTTTTTTAAAAAAAAAATGTTTATCTAATTTTATTTATTCATTAATTTTTTTAATTTGATGAGAGAAAGACACACACAGAGAGAGGTAAAGTGAGAAAGCAAGCCACCAGCTCCAGGCCTTGAACAATGGTCAGCCATGTGGGAGTGTTCAATACCTTAACCACCACACCACCTGCTAGTCCTTCCATTAAATAGCTTTATACAGTGTGCTATGAAATGTATGTGTGATATTATGGCTAGAAATTCATTTTGTCCTGTTAGGGTAGACAAATCTCTTCTCTCCAATGGGGAATGGTCATGTGACAATTCTCCATTTTTCCATCCAGTCAGGATTTGGGGCATGAACATATACATGGCCAACATATTTTTCAAGCCACTGGGACTAGGATTTGAACCACTCAGTTGGCCATGTGGGATCCAGTTCCCTGGGCCACCACAGGTCCAGGACTTGAACCACAGTCAGCCACATGGGATTCCAGCACCTTTAACCACCATGCCACCTGTGAGCTCCTATTTATTTATTTATTTGTATATTTAAGCCCCTATTTATTTATTTTTTATTTATTTTTAAGTTATTTATTTTTCTAAAGAATAATTTTATTGAACTTTATTTATTTTATTTATTTTAATTTGATCTGAGAGGGACAGAGAGAGAGAGAGAGAGAAAGTGAGAAAGCAAGCCACCAGATTCAGGACTCGAACCACAGTCAGCCATGTGGTAGTCCAGCACTCTTAACCACCATGCCACCTGCCGTCGCCCCCCCCCCACATTTATTTTTTCTGAGAGAGTAGAAGAGAGGGAGAGAGAAGCAGCACCCCTAACATAATTTCAAAGACACAGTCCTCTTCCCAGCCTTTAGTCAGTTCTAGACTCAGTACTCAGGAAGGTCTCTGGAGTTGAACCAGAAACCTTCCCAAGTGGTATTGCCCTATGAAATGTTACGTTTTACTGCTGTGTAACTGTCTGGCTCCCCAGTCAGTCAGATTCTTATCATCACTCAAGACTTTTTTTCATTAAGTGTAAGAGTTGTTATAAATAGTGTTCATGCAGAATTTATTCACAATTGCATTTCCCAAGAGCAAATCAAGTTTGTCCTGTAGCATCAATCTTTCCTTGAGAATGTCTTCTGAGAAAGTATTATGTCATCCTTTGCCAAGTTTTCCAAGGATAAGAAAGAGAATATGGTACCGGAAATGAATATTGCTCTAAATAGACAAACATCTTCCTGAGGAGTTCCCTCATCTGAAATAACCTCTCCACTGTTGACCATTGTGGAATAGAAAACTCCAGAGTCTTTCTGGGAATACGAGGCACTGGTTCAATCTAAAAGGATAAAAATTTTTGCTTTTGGTCTTACCTTCACTACCAATTGTGATAGAAAGTGACAGAGTTTTCCTAGAACAATATTTCTAATCTTTAGAAAATCTTTGTTATTAGGACATTTTGATAGTAATTTTCCTGATGCTAGTTGAACTACTGTTTTATCATCCTTCATCAAAAGTCAACCAGGTTTCCTGTTTATTCATTTCCTCACTCGTTCATTTATTCATTCCACAAATATTGACCCTGTTATAAGATATGAATTAATTACTACTCCTGTCCTGGTAAAACACAATCTCACCTTCTTTATTTCCCTATAATCTTTCTCAGCAGTCCTACCATGCTTTTGAGAAATTAGGAGGATAGGAAGTAGAGATGACACTCAAGGTTCTCAGTTTGGTCCTAACTTGTCAGGGCCAACCAGCCACCACTTATATTAAGATAGTACTCAATGTTACCGTCACCTTCAGGAAGCAATGCTGAGAATTAGGGCTGTATAACTTAAGAAATATTTATTGTTTTTGGATGTTTCAGTTAAGCAAGCAAGAACTGAAACTTAGTCATCTGTAAAAATTCAGGTTTTGTAGGCAGGATGCCAAGTTGGTCTCACCTACTTCCTACTAGACATTGTTTCCCACTATGCTCAAGATCAGGCTTTCATTTTTCACTTAGACACTCAAACTTTAATGTGAACAGGATCACCTGAAGGACTTACTAAAAATGAAAATCCATGAACCCCACCACTTATGAACTGAATCATATTTTCAAGGATTGGGCCCACTCACTGATACTTTACTTAGCTCCACAGACAATTCTCATGTGTACTAATGTTTAAAGCCAGACCCAGAGGCAACTAGGCAACCTTTTAATTCCCAATTACTTTTTAAAAGTTTATTTATGTACTGAGAGAGAGAGAGACAGAGAGAAAGACAGAAAGCCTTGACAAGGTCTTCTACTTCTGTGATTCCACCCCCAACTCCAGCCTTCCAGCCTGTCAAGATCATGAGCACCTGTGGGCATGCCTGGTGTGCTCAGTTCAACCCAGAATCCAAACTTAGGACCTTTCCATATGGTTCTAGTGGCATGCTATAGTCCATGTCATGGCAACATGGTCCCCCAGTTGAATTTCTAATATTTTGTTTCACTTATCTTAGATAGCTTTGTTAAAATGCTCTCAGGAAGTATTCAATGACTACTTGCTGTCTGACTTTTAGGAATTTTGAAAAAATATAAATCCTGCCAAATTTTCAAATGATTGTTCAGTCCTAACTAACCCAAATCTATGCTAGATTATCTCATGAGTATTAGTATCATATTCAACCTCTAGCTTGGTTCATTGTGCTCTTTCTTGTTCAGTTTTTATCAGTCGATCTCAAATGCTATCTCTTCCATAAAACTTATCCTGATTCTCCTACTCAGAAGCAAACTTTATCCTTTTTCTTTCTGAATTCTTCAAACTCTTTATGATAGTGTTAATATTTTGCTTTATATTACGGTTACATTTGTACTTGTCAATCTCCCTGTAGATTGTGAAATCTTCAAGGTAAAAAATATATATATACCAACTATCTTACCATAGTTGATATTGTGTTAGCCTAAGATGTCTAACATTAATGCTCTCTTAGCCTTGATCACAGCAGAAATCACCTGTACGTCCTGGTGAAGACTGAGAAATAAAGGAGTATTAATTAATTGTTCCACATCAAGTGTAGACATAAAAAGAACAAGTTGTACTGGGAACAGTAGATGGCATAATGGTTACATTGCTGGACTCCCACAGAGTCAATCCTGGTTTGAGTCCTAGACCCAGGGGCTTAAAATTCATGCCATGTATGTGTGTGTGTGTGTGTGTGCGCGCGTGCCCAAAATCCTGAGAGGAAAATGGAGGAGAAGAGACTATGGCATGGCCATGATCCTGGGGCATGACTTCTCACTTTCTGTGTCTCTCTGGGAAGCACACATCCCCAATAATAAAAATCTCTCTAAAAAAGAACAAACTGTGTTTAAAGATGCATTCTTTTTCATCCACTCCAATAATTTAATAATCATGTGTATTGTGATGTATAGGGAGTTTGCATTTGTACTTTTCTCCAAAAACATAAATATTGGTAACTATTCTACTACAGAGTTCTCTTTCTTTTTTATGTCATGCTTATGAAATCTTGATATAAAGAAGATTTATGAGAAGATAGAGGGAACAGAGTTAAAAATGAAAAAAAAATCATACCAATATGTCCTTAGACATTTTAATTATTGCAAGCTTCTCAAAGCAGTTTGAAAATACCTATTCTTTAAAACGTGAAGTATAAAAGTTTTTTAATTAGTTGAGAGTAAAAATCCTTTTTTTTGCATAAATGTTGAGTGAAAGTACTCTATGAGTGACTTTTTTAATGTAGAGGGAAATAAAGAAGTAACAGAATGAATTGTCAGCCCAATGTGGATAGAATTAACCAGAAATTACAGACAATAAAGAAAGAGGAAATATGTAAGAAGAGAAGTGAAAAGTATAAGAAATAAATTGCTTAGAGGAACAGATTTGCACAAACCAATGTTTTTAAGGGGTGTGTTTTTGTTTTGAATTATTATTAAAATGTTAGACATAAAAATATGTCTCAAAATAAGAGTTTCTCTCTTAATTAATTTTTTCCTATTATCATAATAAACCTAAAATAAGAATGATAGGATGAAATTTGAAAAACTGAAAGTTTCAAGGGAAATATCATAAAGGAGCCTAGGTAGAGAGATACTTAGAAAACTATAAATTGAAAAAGACAAACATGGGAACCAGCAGTTAGCGTAATGGCTATGTCGCTGGACTCCCATGTAGTCGACCGCCGTTCGCGTCCTGGACCCAGTGGCTTAAAACACGCTAGGCACGTGTGCGTGCGTGCCCGAGATCCCGAGAGGAGAATGGAGGAGAAGGGATTGTGGCGTGACCATCCCCCCTGGGGGGGATTTCTTGCTTTCTGTCTCTATGTCTCTCTCTGTCTGTCTGGGGAGCGCACATGCCGTATAGCAACAATCTCTCAAAAAAAAAAAAAAGAAAAAGAAAAAGACAGTCATAATGCACGCTAAAAATCAAAGTATAAAATTAGCTTAGTACATAAACATAACTTTGTATAATATTTTCTTATGCTTCAAAGAGTTTTTATATCCATATTTACTAAAATTTCTTTATGCTGCAAGTGAAGAACTGGGGAGTTTGGGGACCATTTTCCATCCTAGCATCACAGCGAGTGTTTGTTTTTTATAATGTGAGGAAAAGGATACACTATCATCTCTCCTACTCATAAATAGGTTTTTGAGCTATTGATGTAATTATGGCATTCAGCTCCTAAAGAAGATATCATTGAAGGTAGACCAAAGGATAGAATCACAAAAATGGCTGTGTACTTCAAAATGTAAGATTGCATGCATGTATTGGTTTTCTACTGCTTTTGGAACAAGTTACCACACATGTAGTGGTTTAAAACAATGCAAATTTGTTATCTTATAGTTATGCAGACCAGAAGTCTAGAACTAAAGTTAAGATGTCCTGACAATACAGACTGGTGGCAAGGATGAAGAGCAACAGAAACACTCCATGCTGGTGGGAGCACAAAATTTTGAAATCATTAGGAAGATATTTTGAAAATTTCTTACAAAACTAAGCATAGTTTTACCAAGTGATCCAGCAATCAAGCTCCTAGTAGTTCCCTAATTTGTCTGAAAACTATTGTTCATACACAGTCTCTTACATGTGAGTCTCAACAGCAATTTTACTCAAGACCGACAAAAAAGTGACTCACATGTCCTTTGATATGTGAATGAATTAGCCAGAACTGATGGGCCCAGTCAGTGAGATACTACTCAGTGATGAAAAGAAATGAGCTATCAAATTCTGCAGAGATATGGTTTAACCTTAAATACTATTGGTAAGTATTGGTAAGCCAAAATCAGTCAGAAAAAGCCACATATTGTATGATTCCACTTACATGACACTCTGATAAAGGCAAAACTATGAAGATAATAAATGGATCAGTAGTTACCAGGAATTGAGGGAGGGGGTCACATAGGTAAAGCACAGGAATTCTGGGGCAGGGGGGGTGGGGTGGATAAATCATTATATATGAAAAAATAACAATGGCTATATGGCTCTACATTTGTCAAACCCCATAGAACTTCCTGGTAGAAAAAAAATGAACCCTTAAATATACATTTTAAAAAATCATTTTAGAAGTAATGGGATCCCAGAATCAAAAGAAGAATGGAACTAGAGAATATAACTGTATTACAAATATGTGAAACAATCTCACTGAATGGGGTAGGAAGGAAAGGTGCTGACCTAATTGATCTTGGAAATAAGATGTGTGAGACTAAGTCAAAAGGCACTGTACGTACACACTGTATTCTAGTTGAAAAGGGTCCTTCCCTCATGGGATATAGGTTAATGAATCTGAAATCACTGTACATGCATACTAAAATGGAACAGTGACATAAATTTATAGTATATGGTAGGAACCAGGTTTCTCACTATTGGTGTCTGAGGTTACAGATAAGTAAAGAAAGAAGCCTTGAATCCTCCATGTAGTAACAGATTAGAAAGGTAGACATCTATATGAACCCATTTTTCTATGTAATATAAACATGGTTATGTATTCACACTTAAACACACCCACGCAGAGGTTAGTATGCACAAGTGTTTCCTTACTCTTCTAACTGAAGGGGCACTTAAATGCAGTGATTCTCTAGGAGCAATGAGCACACTTGATATCTATATCTTGTTTTCTAATACCATTCACCAATAAAAGTAACCAAGACTTCTTTAACAATAGAAAGATCGATTCTAGAACTAGGGCCAGAAATATATGAATCTGGCATTTGTTTGTCATGTCAAAAAGTAAGGAGGTATTCAAAACAAACACAAAACACACTGATAATGGTATGTCACAGGAACTTAGAAGCCAACTGAAAGAAAAGACAATAGCCAATGCTAGAATAATCTAAGTGACAAAATATAGTAATATTAGATGATAAACCAAAGTATACTCATCTGCTCATATTGCTATAAATAATTGAATACATACATGGAAGAGAATAGACATATCTCTCAAGTAGAAGAATTCCAAGTAACTTACATAGATACTCCACTTTCAAGGAGGTAGAATATAACTCCCCACTCCTTACATGTGGGCTATTCACAGTGATTTTCTATCAAAGATTATGGCATAGAAAGAGGGAAAACTAGTAACTTCACAATGTATAAAACTGACAACATTGTCTCAGTCAGGTGATCAAGGGTCATATCAGCAGAAATAAGACATTCTGATAGTATATACCCTTACTGATATGTAAGGGAAGATTATCACCCACCCCAAAACCCAGAATCCCATTCTAATCAGAAGAAAAAAATCAAACCACTTCATTGGACACAGCTGTTCTAAGTGAATTCAAGACATACTCTGGTCTTGAATAGTTCCCCTTTTGATTCTTGAGCTAGCCAGAGAGGTCCTTTTCTGATTCTCCATATTTGAGGCAACACTATAATGTTGAACAATGTGAATGAGACTATAGGAGAGAATCATGCCCAACTTATAACCTTGCTTTTAAATATAACCATGCTCAGAGATCTTCCAGACCCAGACTCCCCATAGTTGCAGCTCACCTGGCTTCTCAGGAGGCCCTCGGGTGAGTTTTACTAGTAACCACCTACTAGATGTTAAGAATGGGAACTAGGGCAGAGTGTATGCATTTTTCTCTTGGAAAGTTTGTTTTTCATGCTGTGATTGACAAAAGGTCAAAGGGTCTCATATTTGCTGTTGTATGCTAAAGCACACCTTCCTCAGAGAGTTGACTCAGTAACTTCAGAAATATCTATCAGTGACATCCCAGACCAGAAACCAACTCAGTCAATGCCTCGCAGAATGACAGGAAATTGAAGAGTTTTCTCCTTTCTTGAAGATGTGGCTCAAGAGAGTTGTGTCATTAAGTATCATAAACTTTTGTTTTGATGTTTTTATGTGTGGGGAAATAATTCTAAACATAGTCTGCAATTGCTGCCGTAACAGATAATCACAAACCTGTCCCTTAAAATCACATGACTTTATTATTTCTATTGTTTTGGAGGTCAGAAGCAGTTTCACTGGGTCAAAAATCAGTGTTGGCAGGCTTGGATTCCTTCCAGATGCTGTATGAAAAAGAATGCATTTTTCTGCCTTTTCCAAGAAAGTCTGTTCTGGAGGCTTTCTGCATCCCTTGCTTCATGGCTACCTTTCTTTTTTTTTTTAACATATTTTTTTAAAGAATTATTTTATTTAACTCTATTTATTATTATTATCATTATTATTTTCCATTTGATCAGAGAGAGAGAGAGAGAGAGAGAGAGGAAGTGAGAAAACAAGCCACCAGGTCCGAGACTTGAATCGTGGCTGGCCATGTGGGAGTCCAGCGCCCCGGTCCATGGCTACCTTTCTACATTTTTTTTCCTTTCTTGAACTTAAAAGTCAGCAACCACAGGTCAATTTCATGCCGAAATCCCTGATTCTCTTCAGTTGTCAAAAATCACCATTTAAAGGACTCAAGGGATTAGATTAAGCCCACCTGGATAATCTCAGCTACCTTCCCCATTTTAGGGTTCTTAACCTTAATCATATATGTAAAGTCTCTTTTGACATGTAAAATAGCATTCACAGCTTCTGAGACTTAGAGCACAGGCATCCCTGGGGACCATTATTCTACTTGTCACATTTAAACTTACATGCAACTGTAGTCTGCTTATTACTATCAGGAGACATCTCAAATATATGATCTCCAAAACTAAAATAATCCTCCACCCAGTGTATTTCTTCCATACATCCAATAGCTTAGCTTGAAGTACAAAAATGATTTTCTGCAAGTCTCATCAGATTGGTAAATCTATTCATTTTAATTGCTAAATATTTCTCCAATCTACCCCTCCTCTTCATCTTGCCTGCTGCTAACTACCCTTGTATAGTTTCCATTTTCCCTAAGAGAAAGTACTTCTTGATTATGGGTGTCTAGCACTTGTTAGATGATGAAGGTGCTGTGTGAATGATATGCCTATGTTGTTGACAATGAATTTACAATCCAGCATGGACTACATGAATTAAGTTAAAATGTATGATGTCTGGGGTGAGGAGATCCTTGGTCTTTCTGAGTATGTGTCCCTCATTCAGTTTTCAAATTTGGTATTCTCAAATTTGTGAATTTTTTGGAGAGTCCATCATGCCAGCTAATTTAAAGCCATCGAGAAATAACTTTGTATGTATGTCACTTCTTCCTGATGTACAAATATACAGGAAACTAAAACAGCTGAATTGGCTATGAAATATGGCAAACTGGTTCTTGTGAAACCAAGAAGAAATGGCCTTCAGAGCCCATGTTCGTTAGTTGTCTAAACGGAGTTTACTTAAAAATTTAAAGCCCCCCATTAATGAATCAGATGGAGCCTGGAAATGCATATCTTAAACTAGCAGATCATGAGTTTTTATGCACATTTATATCAAGAAATTATTCAATCAATTTCAACTCACCACATTTTCTAGCTTCTGCAGGCTGCCTACATTCCTTGGCTCACAGCTGCTTTTTAGCTTCAAAGCCAGGAATGGTGCGTAGAACCTTCAAACCACATCTCTCTGACTTTTCCTCTGTAGATAGAGTTCTCTTAGACTATAGCCGGAAGAATATCTCTGCTTTTAAAGACTGGTGATTAGATTGGTTCTGCCTCTGTACTCCAGGTTAATCTCCTTATATTAAAGTGTTTAATCAACTCTGCAGAGTTCTTTTAGTCATGTAAAATAATTTACAGGCACTAAGATTAGAAGATGGGTGACATGGATAGAGGGGGATAATTATTCTTCCTAACACAGTGCAGATTGTATCTGGAGAGCCTTTCTGAGCTGCTACAGGTAGACCGTTATGCTCTTCATTTACACATCCCTTTTACCCAGGTGAAAACAAGCGTAGAAAGTAAACTTCTAGGAGACATACTGAAAACACTTATATTTGATCCACGATGGAGTCTTAAACCCAAGGGGAAGATTTATGTTTTATAATATTCTACTTTGCTCTCTATCTGACTTCTAACCTATGTTTAATTCTTGATATAAACATTAAATAACCAACAACTTAATAGTTGGTTCTGGTAAGTGCTTCATATGGCCAAAAGCACTTAGAAAAGTCATTTTAGTAAATTATTGAAATCTATAGAATACTAGATATCATAGAGTATAGTTTGTGAAAGCAAATAGGTGTAATTTGGATTACTATCTTTGTACTTAGATCAGGCTATCATCAACGCAAAATCAAGCATAAAGAATTTTAACACAGAGTTTGCAGTCTTTATTTTAAAATAATCTCACATAGGTTGTCATCAGCTTTTAAATGTCTGAGAATTGCTTGTATGTATTCTATTTGTGATCTATCTATATTTTTCTTTTTTCTTTTGTGGCAATTTTAGAAATTTTCGAAGGATCTATAAATTGAAGCATAGGCGATATTGAGCTTGAAATGTTTTATGAGAGCATAGTCAATAGGATAGAGCAAAGGTAAAAGAAAGAAAGACATATAGGTTAAGACCTCCTTTATTCTCAAACTAACCAAGCTCCTTTAGGCAAGAAGTAACTCCTGACCCCTGGAGGAGAAAAATGCCATAATGAAAGCAATGCAAGTGCAATGCAGCAAGGTAAAGACTCCCAACACCACTGTACGCTGCTTGTTCTGCAGAATACCAGCCCTTCGCTCAGAAAACCCCTCAAAGATGCACTATTTTCATCACACATGCCCCCTCAGAGGTAACTAACCTAGTCCAGCTACCATTCATGGAAAGAGCTTCATACTTTCAATTTGAACTTTTCTGCTCAATGTTAAGAAGGTTAATGAAATGTGCATCGAATGGTTTCTGCTGGAAATTTGCTGAAACAAGCATGAAGGAGGGTATAAATACACTCGGATAACTCAGGAACACTAAAGCAAATTAAATTTGTATCAGCAAGTATTAGAACAAAGATATTGTTCCAAATGATAAAATGCTTTGAAATAACATAATCATATTCCTAAAAATGATTACTCTAATCCTATAATCTGACATGTTACTGTATAAAGATCTTTGCTGAAAACCATGAAAGAATGAGTTCATGGATTTTATTACTATATAGGTCCCATTATGTTATAAATCTCTCCAAACCTACTCAATGTCATCTAAAGCACATTTGAAAAGAGAAATACATTGCTCCTGTCTATTAAACAAAATACCAGAGATTTTCTTTGTCATACTTGCTTGATTAAAGCTCAGATGTCTTTCCCAGGGCTGACTATATTATCAGAGAATGCTTTTAGTGGATTCTCACATAGTTCATAAGGCATCTGGATGTTAAACCAGCTGTGAGCTAACAGGAGCAACAGAGGGTGTCAAACACCAAGCACAATTTAACAAGGAGACAGCTCATGTTACCAAAGGGTTCTGTTTGCACAACAATTCATCAGGTGTCTTGTCATTCAAGCACCTCAGCAGGCATTCTTTCCCTCCCTATGTCTCTGATACTTGGAGGAGGAGTAGAAACACTTGGAAACCTCTTCCTTTTCCATCTCCGACCCCAACTCCTCATATTGCATGACAGCTGTTATATTAAAGTATACAATTACATGTTAGAAAAATAAATCAAAATCTCAAAAGAAGAAATTGGGCAGAGCTGCCTGGAGAGTAGAGAATAAGAAAGAAAGATCACACAATAGTGTAAAATTATGTGTTAAGGAATCTGTGTATGGTAATACCTTTGACTAGACCAATAGGCAGTCTGTTCATGCTGGGAAGATCCTTTTTGTATGCTGCAAAGATGTACAGTGATGAAATGTAAATAAAGCAAATAACATGGGGCCAGCAGGTGGTATAGTAGTTAAGGTGCTGGACTCCCACATGACAAACTACAGTTTGAATCCCAGACCCAGGTGGCTTGAAACACACCAGGTGCATATGCATGTGTGCCCAAAATTCCAGGAGGAAAATGGAGAAAAAGGGAGATGTCCCTCTTGGGGGGTGATTTCTCACTCTTCCATTCACTGTCTCTCTCTGTCTCTCTGGAAAGCACACGTATCCTATGGCAAAAACCTTAACTAAAAAAATTTGTTTGAAATAACATTCATTTAAAAAAGAAAGATTGCAATAAATTTATCTACTATAAACCTTCGAGAGAAAGCAAAGTGGCCAGCAGGTGGCATAGTGGTTAAGGCATTGGATTCCCACATGGCTGACTTCGGTTTGAATCCTGAACCTGGTGGCTTGAAACTCATGCCAGGTGCACATCAGTGTGTGCCCAAAATCCCAAGAGGAGAATGGAGAAGGAATTATGGCATGGCCATCCCTATGGGGAGTGTTTCCTCACGTTCTCTCTCTCCAGTAATTGCACATGCCCTATAGCAAAATCTTTCTTGAAAAAGAGAGAATGCAGGGAATCATCACATCAGCCTCTCTACTTCTTTTATTTTTTGAGAGGTTTTTGCAATAGTGCTTGCCAGACAGACAGAGAAAGACAGAGAGACAGAAAGCAAGAAATAACCCCCCAGGGGGGATGGCCATGTTGCAATCCCTTCTCCTCCATTCTTCTCTCGGGATCTTGGGCACGCACACACGCCCAGCATGAGTTTTAAGCAACTGGGTCCAGGATGCGAACCACAGTCGACTACATGGGAATCCAGGGACATAACCATTACGCTAACTGCTGGTCCCCAGCCTCTCTACTTCTAATGTTGATGTGTGTCCAGACCTATGCTCTGACTGCTTTTATATATCAAGTAGATATCCTATGACTGCCATTTGTCTACAAACTGAAATCATGCTTTTTCTCCCATTACTTTTTGTTTTCCTACTTAGCCTGTTTCAGTCACTTGTATCACCTTTCTTCACAGGCTAGCCATCTGGGAGCTATCTTTTTGCATTAAGGTCAAATGTTTACTGGAATCTTATTTTCTTCTAAATTTTGTGCAAGTTTTTATAGTTTAGGTTCTTTGCTTTAGCTTAATAGCTTCTTGATTAAGCAAGATATATTGGGTTGTAGAAAAAGTCATAAAGTCTTTTTGCAACAGATGGTGCTGGCTCATTTTTGGAAGTAGTAGAGTCATTCACTCCTATGTTATTGCTATGTCATTTGACAGCTGACAGGTCTAGCTTCGTTCTAAAAAATACTAAGCAATTTGGTTGAGTTTGGAGACTTTACAAGTGAAGATGGAGGGGGAAAACTGTGCATTTTATATTTTACTGTTTCACTTTCCTAAAGGCAATAATGTGTGTCAATCTTGTGAAAAGTTAAGTACAGTTTATGGTGACAAGCTCTACCGGAACATCAATGCCAATGATGGTTCACAAAATTCCGTGCTGGTGATTTTTATCTCAATGATGCTCCTCGGTCAGGGAGGTCAACTGAGGTTGGTGACAACAAAATAAAGGCATTGATCGAGTCAAACCCACCTTACACGACACAAGAGATTACAGAAACATTGAACATTCATCATTTGGGTGTTCACTACCACCTGAAGAAATACGTTAGGTAGCTTGATATTTGGGTTCCTCATGAACCAAAGAAGTTCATTTGATGGTACATCTAGACATCTGAGATATGCTCATTAAATGTGAGGTAAAGGATTCTTTTTTGAAGCAACTGAGAGTTGGTGATGAGAAGTAAGTTGTTTACAACAATGTGGTGTGCCAACAGTCTTGGTCCCAATGTGATCATTCACCTCAAACAACATCAAAAGTAGACACTCATCAGAGGAAGCTTATGCTCTCAGTGTAACGGTGTTTTAAAGCTGTTACGTTTCTTGAGCTCCTACCAAGGAACCAAACAATCGATGTGAATGAATGCTGTCAGCAAGTAGACAGTTTGAATGAATTCATCATCTGGAAATATCCAGAGCTTGTTGATCGTAAAGGAGTTGTGTTCCATCACAACAACACAAGACCACACACAAATTTCATCACCTGTCAAAAATTATTGGTGCTTAGATGGGACATGTTGCCACACCCACCATACTCGCCTGACTTAGCGGCATCAGATTTCCAGCTGTTTTGTTCTCTTCAAAACTCCTTGTGTGATATAATGTTCAATTCAGTTGAGGCTGTAAATCAGCCTTGTTTAGTTTTTCACAGATAAAAACAGGTCCTTCTATGAATGAGGAATTTGAAACTCACTGAAAGATGGCAAAACGTTATTGAACAGAACAGGCAATATATCATTGATTGATCTTGTTCTTTATGTAAATAAATGACCTTTGAAAAACAGAAAAAATACTTCATGACTTTTCTGACAACCCAATAATAGAGTGAAGAAGAAAGGATTCATATTTTTTAAAAACAAACACTAAAAACCAAAAAATAAGATTTAAAAAAGAACTGGAACTGGCCCATGCATGGTGGTCTAGGCACTGGAGCACCACTGTGAGTTTCTAAAACCATAAAGGAAGGTCTAGATTCTGGGTTGACCAGAACATGCCAGGCATGCCTGTAGTCACCCATGATTTGAACAGCTGGAAAGCTAGAAACAATAATGGTATGGCGAGACTTAATGGAGTGTACCTATTTCTCTCTCCCAGTGAAATAATAAACTAAATAATAATAAGAGGAACGATTTAAAGGTTGTTGGAAAGTGACTAAAATATCATCAATATCAGTTATATTGAAGATGCTTAAGATATCAGTATTTGGGGCCAGCAGGTGATGTAGTGGTTAAGGCACTGGAACAACACAAGACCACACACAAATTTCATCACCTGTCAAAAATTATTGGTGCTTAGATGGGACATGTTGCCACACCCACCATACTCGCCTGACTTAGCGGCATCAGATTTCCAGCTGTTTTGTTCTCTTCAAAACTCCTTGTGTGATATAATGTTCAATTCAGTTGAGGCTGTAAATCAGCCTTGTTTAGTTTTTCACAGATAAAAACAGGTCCTTCTATGAATGAGGAATTTGAAACTCACTGAAAGATGGCAAAACGTTATTGAACAGAACAGGCAATATATCATTGATTGATCTTGTTCTTTATGTAAATAAATGACCTTTGAAAAACAGAAAAAATACTTCATGACTTTTCTGACAACCCAATAATAGAGTGAAGAAGAAAGGATTCATATTTTTTAAAAACAAACACTAAAAACCAAAAAATAAGATTTAAAAAAGAACTGGAACTGGCCCATGCATGGTGGTCTAGGCACTGGAGCACCACTGTGAGTTTCTAAAACCATAAAGGAAGGTCTAGATTCTGGGTTGACCAGAACATGCCAGGCATGCCTGTAGTCACCCATGATTTGAACAGCTGGAAAGCTAGAAACAATAATGGTATGGCGAGACTTAATGGAGTGTACCTATTTCTCTCTCCCAGTGAAATAATAAACTAAATAATAATAAGAGGAACGATTTAAAGGTTGTTGGAAAGTGACTAAAATATCATCAATATCAGTTATATTGAAGATGCTTAAGATATCAGTATTTGGGGCCAGCAGGTGATGTAGTGGTTAAGGCACTGGACTCCCACATGGCCAGCCATAGTTTGAGTCCTGGACCTGGAGGATTACTTTCTTACTTTCCCTTTTTCCCTCTCTTTGCGTCTCTCTCTGATCAAATGAAAAAATAAATAATGTCAAATAAAATTAAATAAATAATTCTTTAAAATAAGATGTCAGTATTCTTCATATGCACAGGTAACACTTCTTAGCTATAAATCCTTCTAATAGTTGTTTCTTTTTCATGATCTACATACCTCTTTAAAATGTTTAATATAATTGCAATGATAAAGTTGTTTTTAGAGTATCTATATTCTTTACTCACACAAATCCCTATTTTTTATGATCTGCACTCAAGGACTGCCTTCCTTTTCAAGAGGCAAGAATGGAACAACTGCATCTCCCCTTCTTAGCCAACTTCCTCATTGACATATTGGCTATTTTCCCTCTTCTTTGAGATTGAGATCCATTGAGATGACGGTTTTTATTCAAAGAAGCATAAAATGTTCCATTGCCCTTGGGGACAGAGCAAGTGAAAATAGCCTCAACTATGAAATAGCTTTGTGAAAACTACCTTTTTTTAATAATTATCTTATTATTTATTTATTTATTTATTTTAATATGACCAGTATGACCAGAGAGGGTCAGAGAGAGAGAGAGCAGGAAAGGGAGAACGCAAGCGGTCAGGTCCAGTACTCAAGTCATGGTTGGTCATGTGGAGAGTCCAGTGCCCTTAACCACCACACTTGCCAGCCCCTGGGAACTATGTTTAAAATAAAATATCCACTTTGCATTGTGGTATAAATATACCTGAAGGTAAAAAGGTGAACAAATTATTCTCTCAATGTTTCTTCCTCTCTTCTGGTTTTATACAACTATTGATGTTATCAGAGATGTTTAATACCAAATAATATTATGAGACCTATGAAAGACAATGAAAAGTGTTAGTTTACAAAGAATACACTCAGTGATTCTCTTTGCTTGTAGCAAATGGTTACATTTCTCCATTTTGGAGAAGGCTATTGCAGTCTACCATGAGGACAAACATGTATTATCTTGGAGCTGCGGAGAAGGGAAAACATCTCTTTCACCCCAGAGAGGAACACTCAAGACAGAAAACTGAAAAGGGATGGTGGCTTAATAGATTTGCAATCAATTTCATATCTGATTTGTTCTCTTTTCCATACTGTGTCCTTTGTCCAAGGATTGAGCTTATATCATTTTTGAGCAGAATGAAAATGTCATATCCAGTGACAAGAGACAATAATCTGCACTCTTCACACTTTTCCAAGACATCTTAATGCTGATTATTTGCAGGCAATGTATTTGTACTACTGGGGAAGAAGGGGAATTTATTTCATTTTCCAAACTTAGAGAGAGTTCCATTTAGCCCAAACATTTCCTTTGTGACCAATAAATAGCCAAAAAGTTTTCTGGACTACATGTACTTCTTGCACATCCTTTTTCAGTTGTTATGTCATAAGAAGCCTTGTATGCTACGCAATCAGAAATTAAAGACCCACATAAAATTGCATCAAGATGATAGATTCTAGGATGCAAGGAAATGAGAACTGTCCATCTTGATGTCATTATTATATTGCATCCATACCCAAACCGACACAGATGTCATAATCATGGGGCAATACTAATGCATAACTGTCACTGCCAACATGTGCGTTAATGCCAGAATTGTAACTATAATGGGTGTATGGAAAAATCTATTGTATAAGCAGCCATTACCATATCAGTGCCTGGTGCTCACACTGAACAAATGAAGCCTAGAAATATTCAAATGGGCCTCAATGAGATGCAAACAGCTTAATTCAACTTAATCTAAAATTCAGTTAATTTTGCTCTGGTTCTTTCAGTTCTTTCATTGTCTTGTAATTACTGACCTTCACACACACTTGACCATGAACTATGACCAAACTTCCGTCCTCAAATTACTTTTCTTCCTCTGCCCCAATGTATGGTCTAACGTATATAATGTCCAGTAAATGACTCTGTTGCTTTTTAATATCATCAGCTTCTACTTGTGTAGTGTCTCCTGAATTTCTACTTTTGAATCAGATCTGGAGCCTGTTGAATCCACTTTCATTAAGTGATATGTGAAGCTATTATCAATGAAGTGAATGACTCATGAAATACAGAATAACTACCATTTGTGTAAGACTGTTAGACCTTGTAATACTGTAATTACTGATTTCTCAGACTTAGAATCTGGTTGGGGAGTCTAAGCTAACAAACAAATGAGAGTAAAACAAGATAACATAGTCATGAATCAAATAATGCAGCCCAGAGTTGAACTTCAAAGAAAGAGTGGCAATGGAATCTGAAATTATTAGAAAAAGTGTAATGCAGTGAATCAGACTAAACTAGAAAGTTAAAAAAAAAAAGGGCAAGACTCAGATATGTAAGTTTATAGATACATACCGTACATTGTTTAGGACAATGTGCATACTGACTGAGGCAAAGGTAGGATCCCTGCCCTTGCAAAACTCCTGGCTGGTGAGGAAGGCAGATGACAAGAAAAGAAATGAGTATCATATCATCAGCTATGGAGCTCAAAAGAAGAAAGTGATTTTCCAGAAAGTGGAAGCAAGCTGGAGCCTTTAAATGAGAATTACTTGACTGTCTAATAGCAGCAGTTATTCTAGTAACTGTAGAATAAACACTGTAAATCCCCCGAGTTCGCTGGAAAGACACCTGAGTTTCAATCTATTAATTTATTTCAGTTACAAAGATACCTACCATGCCAACACTCTTCATGTTCAGGTATTTATTTTTCTATTTCCTGAACTCAGTGGAAAAATACTTGACTTCTAGTCTACTGTTTCTCATCAGATCCATAAATACCTTCCACGTCACTATTATGCGAGTTCAAGTATTTACTTTTCTATGTGTTCATGTGGTTTTATAAGTACAGTATAGTGGTCCCTCAGTATCCTTGGGCAGATTGGCTCCAGAACTCCTGAGGATACCAAAATTCTTGGATGCTCAAGTCCTTTTATGTCAAATGGCACAGAATTTATATACAGCCTTCACACATCTTCTTGTATACTTTAAGTCATCTCTTGGTTACTTATAATATCTAAAACAATGAAATGGTATGTAAATGGTCATTACTCTGTATTGTTTAAGGAGTAATGATAAGGGGGAAAAAAAATCTGTACAAACATTTAGCATAAACCCTGTCATCAAAGGCCTACCTATATAGGACACAGAATTGGTGGAAACCATAGATGTGGAATTGACAAGTATAGAGGGCCTATTGCACCTGTAGATCCTACTTGGGAGTTGTTCTGTTCTGATCATCTTCAGTTATAACACAGGTGTATCAGAACTAGGGATGCCTGGGACCAGCAGTTAGCGTAACAACTATGTCGCTGGACTCCCATGTAGTCGACAGCGGTTCACGTCCCAGACCTGGTGGCTTAAAACTCACACCGGGCTCATGTGTGTGACCAAGATCCCGAGAGGAGAATGGAGGAGAAGGGATTGCGGCATGGCCATCCCCCCTGGGGGGTGATTTCTCGCTTTCTGTCTCTCTGTCTCTCTCTCTGCCTGTCTGGTGAGCGCACGCGCCCTATAGCAAAAAGCTCTCCAAAAAAAAAAAAAAAAAAAGAACTAGAGGATGCCAAGAAATGGGTTCCTAAATAGATTCTGCCTGTAGCTTATGTGCATTTGTGTCAGGCTCATTGAGGATTTAGTTTTTGATGTGTACAAAAATTTATAAAGTCTCTTCCAGTTCCATCTTGATATTATATACCTGTAATATTCTGCTTGAAATTATATTTCTTGTTAGGATATTCCTCTTCAATGTAGTTTATTTGATGCTATCATGCTATTTACACAGTTACAGAAATAATAGAATTTATCAATGTGAGGTATGGGTTCTAATGTCAGACTGACTAGGTTTACATCCTGCATGATATGCTAATTGTGCAAATAAACTAGTAAATCTTGGCCCAGCCCAGTGGCATGGAGTTTAAGGTGGGTGGATCCCACATGGCTGACTACACTGAGATCTTAAAAAAGCTTTTAAAAGCACTCTGGATGCATGCATGTCAGTGTCCAAAATCTGAGAGGAAGGTGGAGATGGGACTGCTCTCCTGGGGGGTGATTTCTCACTTTCCCTCTCTGCCTTTCTGAGGTAAGCACATGTGTCCTGTAACAACAACAACAAAACTAAAAGGAACAGAAAATCTCTCCGTGCCTCATTTTATGTAAAATGGAGCTAAGAATAGGACTTAGCTCCTATAAATGAATTAAAGATATGAATACAAGGAGTAAATTAATTAAATAAGGAGACCAAATCTTTATTCACAGTGTCCTTCATGTCCTAATAATTCTTTTCACTGTGTCCCTAGGCCAAAAGAAATGCCTAGCAGTTTCAGTGAGTAGGTCCAAAAAATTTAACAAATCTTTATGCTTATAGTAGTATCCACTTGAAAATAAAATACAGGGCCAGTCCATGGTATAGTGGTTCAGGTGATACCTGATAGATACTCTACAGATTTTCTGAATGATTAAACAATAAAAATATTATTTATATATTTTAATATAGATAAATATTATATAATGTATTCTCTTAGAATTTGCTTTTTTAACACTATGCTTCTAAGATTAATCATATTGACACATGTAAATATAATTCGTTCATGTTAAATATTACACAGTTCTCTGTTGTGTGAATAAATAATGTATTCTCTCTCTATTCCTCTAAGAAGAGACTTTGCTATATTAAAACATGCTGCACTCTGGCCCTGAGCTGTGGCCTGCTGGTAGGGGTATCTGGATTACTTATGACAGACTGCAGTTGAGTCCCAGCCTGGTAGCTTGATAAACATGCTAGGCAGGTATGTCTGCATGCCCAAACTCCTGATGGAGAAATAGAGGGGAAGGGATTGTGATATGATGCCCTATCAGGACAGGCATTCTCCCTCTCCCTCTTTTTGCCTATTTCTCTCTGGTGAGTGCACATACCTTCTTGCAACTAAAATGAATAAACATGCTGCATTAAACATTGCACGATTACAATAATGTTAAGGTAGTTTCTCAGATTTGTTAGATTGATGAAACTTACTATTATAATAAATCTAAGTGTTGTTACACATTGCTGGTGGGAGCTTGGTAATAACTGGTCAAGTTTAAGACTCTTGAACCTGCGATGTAGCAATGCCACTTCCAGGTGTAGGTCAACAAGGGCATGAGTATGCACACGTTCAATATCAGTGCTTTCAGCAATAAAACGCATATGCTATTTTCTGGTTGTCTCTGTCACTTATTGATGCATAACAAATTTACCTTGAAACTTGCTAAAAATATCCATTTTATTCCAATCTTGGATTTTGTGGATCAGTGACTTAGAAAGGGAAGAGTGAGGATGGTTATGCCTGTTCTGTGATGTGTGAGGCCTCAGCCACAAGGACCTGCAACTGGAAGCTCTGGATGCTTCCTTGACAACATCTGATAGTGGGTACTGGCTGTCCACAGGAACCTTGGGTAACCTGCAGGTGGCCTGGGCTTTCATACTGTGTGGTGACCTCAAGCATCATACTTGGCAGCCTAGAGCCCTGCAGCAATGTCCAAAGAGAACCAGATGGAAACTATCATTTTTCACAACCCTCTCTCACATGGCATTCGTTTCCCCATGATAATAAGTCTCTTCAGATTAAAGGAAAGAAGAATAAACCCAATCTCCCAACTGGAGGAGTATCAAAAAACATATAGGGTGGTGGGACCAGCAGTTAGCGTAATGGCTATGTCGCTGGACTCCCATGTAGTCAACAGTGGTTTGCATCCAGGACCCAGTGGCCTAAAATTCATGCCGGGTGAGTGTGCGTGCGTGCCCAAGATCCCGAGAGGAGAACGGAGGAGAAGGGACTGCAGCGTGGCCATCTCCCCCAGGGGCTGATTTCTCACTTTCTGTCTCTGTCTCTCTCTGTCTGGCGAGCACACACGCCCTATAGAAAAAAAACCTTTCCAAAAAAAAAAAAGAAAAACAAACAACATGTAAGATGGGGAATATTATGGCCATTTCTGGAAATATTAAATAATGCTACATCCCTTTTCTCTTCCTCTTCACTTCCTCTTTCCTTTCTGTCTCCCTTATATTTGCTGAAATGTTATGCAATAGGACTGCTGTATACCTTCTATGTGCCATATATCTCTCTATATATACGTATGTTTGCATATGTGGTACATACATGACAAACTACACACATATCTGCATTTATAACTTTCTAACTCATGTTGTTTTAGGATTACTTCTATGTATAAAATACCTTTTGGATCAGCCTTTGCCACCATATACCATCATCCTGTCAAACCTGTTTCCCTAAATGGCTTTGTTCTTGAATGGAAGACAAGGGCACCTAGCACTTTCTTGCACTGTTCCTGCAGGCCTTTACCTGCTGTGCTATCCATGGTTATCTTTCATGCTTTGGCCTCCTTATTTTTTCCCCTTTTAAAAAAGTAAATATCCATTTAATTTAATTAATTAATTATTATTATTTAATTTGACCAGAGAGAGGGAGAGTGAGAAAACAAGCTGCCATGTCAGGGAACAGAAACGTGGTCGGCCATGTGGGATTCCAATGCCTTAACCGCCATGCCACCTGTCGGCCCCAGAGTCCTTATTTCTATAGAAAAAATCTTCTCTTGCTGGAAAGGGCAAGAAAAGATGAGTGTTTATTTTATCCTTATTCTGCTATTCTTTGGTAGAAAACATTTCCCATGACTCATACTTCATGTTTTCCTCATTTGTAATAAATATATGTTTTTGTGAATCCCTCTATATGTTCCAGTAGTCTTAGAATTTTATTTTTATACTATTTTACTTAGACATTATATTTTGGCACATTGCCTTTTGAAATAAAATGCCAGACTCTCAATCTAAAAAAATTACGTTAGTATCTTTAAACATCAGCTCAGAAAGCCCTGGGTTCTTCGAAAATAAATTGGCTTTTCTCTAGGGGGTTCCCCATTGATTGTGGTATATTTCACATGCCCTAGATAACCTTGGGGATTTTCCAACCTCATGAGTGAGCTTGATACTTAGAAATTCAAATTTTAAATTATTTGTGCAACTCAATTTTTTTCCCTTTTTTCCTAGATAATTTAGGTATGTGTAGCTTTATTTTACATCGAATTTTAAAACTACTCTTGACCAAATTAATGGAATAATATTTTTTCTCTTTCTTTTCACCAGTTTGAACTCCTTAATGTATAATATAGCATTTGTTCATACAATTTTCTATATCAATCATCCTATTTTATACTCTTTTTGAAAGAGATTTTTGTTGTGGGGCACATCTGCTTACCAGAGAGACTGAGATCGAGAGAAAAGCAAGAAATCACCTCCATAGACAGATGGCCACACTGCAATCCCTTCTCCTCTACTCTTCTCTCGGGATCTTGCGTGCACACACGTGGATGTGCCATCATCCTTTTTGTTCTCTTTTTGAAAGAGATTTTTCTGATAGGGCACATCTGCTTACCAGAGAAACTGAGACATAGAGACAGAAAGTGAGAAACCACCTCCACAGCCAGGTGGCCACATTGCAATCCCTTCTCCTCTACTCTACTCTCAGGATCTTGTATGCACACACGTGGACGTGCCAGGCATGAGTTTCAAGCCACTGGGTCTGAGATTTGAAATGTGGTCAGGCATGTGGGAATCCAGCACCTTAACCACTACACCATCTGCTGGTCCTCCATTTTATACTTTAATAATTATATATATAAACACTGTAAAGATTTTATGGCAATAGTAAGCATATGAAGAGCCTAGAAGAAGAAAGGAAAACAATGGTACAAAGAAGGAAGTAAATGGTAAAAGTATTTAAAGAAAAGATTCAATGATTTTAGCTCTGTCAATTTGGCAAGAAGAGTTTCCCTTTCTTCTCTTCACACTTGACAGTCTAGCCACATAAACAACTCATCACGGTTTTCCCATGCTCTGAGCCCTTTCATGCCTCTCTGTCACTAAGCATGCTGGTTATGATGTCTGGAATGACCTTCCCCTTCTGATGAAATCTTACTTTCAGCTCAAATGTTATTTTTTCTGTGTCAAATCATGGTTCCTGTTTCGAGTATGTAGCTCTATTCGTGTCAGTTTGAATTGCTATTTACATGTCTGTCTCACCCACTAAATTCCTCAGGGACCAGGCCCATGTTTTTCTCATTTCTGTAACCCTACTGCCGGACAAATATTTGTTCAATTCATGTATGGTAAATGACAAAATATATGACCTTGAGTAGGTTTCTTAGCCTATTTGTACTTTCTTCTTTGTAAAATGAGACTGATAATAATATCTAACTTCAAGGATTGGTCTGAGAATTACATGAAATAATCCACGTAGAACCCAGTGTCTAGCACATTATTCCTGTTCAGTAAATATTTAGCTTTAGTTGTTATGTGTATTTTTGAAAAATATTGAACTTAATCACCCAAATCCTATAATTATAAACAGTGGTCATGAAGACGTACATTTCATTGTCTAAAAGACTATTTGTAAAATAGTCTCCAAATCAATGCCAAATAGATTAGTTTACCACCTCAATGAAATATTTCTCTGTAGAGAGACTACAGGAAGTGCCTCCTCTTTTCAGTAACAGTAAAGCTCAGTTGCCATACGACATCATAAGGTACCTATAGGGAGGAAATATTTGGAACGATTCCTAATATCCCTGGCCATCAGTTTGAGCTGTTTGACTCTGGGATAGCACAAATCTTTCTCTATGGCTATTTATCAACTCTCACCCTGTAATTTATTGCATACATTTCATGGTTTAAATTATTCATGTTGGAAAATTCAAGATAGCTTAATTTACCAACGTAAGACAAATTCACATTTTATCCATCAGTTGAGAGAAGTAAATTTCACTCTCAGTTGAGTTATATGTCACTTTCTAAATAATTGATGTTTTCAGATAAATATTAAATGGCATATCACACAGGTCATACATTCGGACTTTTTATACTGAAGTATTCAATATCTTTGTAGCAAGTATATTCCATAAACAAAGTTTTATTTTGTTATGTAAATATGTCTGATTTTGTCTTTTTATTCCAGTATAGTTCACCAAATATAAAATGTAAACAAAAGTATTTCTGAGGTTTATTTATTTGGGAGATTCCAGTGAGGAAACATATTTTGCTATCTATTTATGTAACTTTTAGCATTAGTTATCAGAGTTTCCAAAATGAATGCTTTGACTGAAAACATACTTCTGACCAATTTCATCAAAAATAAATAAATAAATAAAAACACAGAATTTGAAAGCTTTGACTTTCTAGTGCCAAGCAACTGATGTGATCACTGACTTCTTAAATTATGTAGGCCAGTTATTTTGTAACTCAGATATTTTACTTATTTTAACAACTGTGGCAAATTAACCAACTGTGCAATCTATTTATACTCAGTAAATTTTTGCCAAACCATTTTGCTCAAACACAGAAATTTCTTTATAACATGCCAGAAGACAAAATGAGGAGAGGTCAGGGAAAAAGATTAATGGAGTTGAAGGAGAAAAGTTATTAGCATGGCACCAGCAGTTAGTGTAATGGCTATGTTACTGAACTTCCATGTAGCCGACCACGGTTCGAGTCTCTGACCCAATGGCTTAAACTCACGCCAGGAGCGTGTGCATGTGTGCCCAAGACCCCGAGAGGAGAATGGAGGAGAAGGGATTGTGGTGTGACCATCCCCCCTGGGGGGTGATTTCTTGGTTTCTGTCTCTCTGTCTCTCTCTGTCATTTTGGCAAGCACACACGTCCTATAGCAAAAACCTCTCCAAAAATAAATATATATATTAGCATGAAGTTTGAAATTTTTAATTTTCACTAAAACTTGTCATTCTGTAGACCACATTTTTTTTAGCTGAATGGGGAATGGAAGGAAAATGAAAGAGGTTGTTTTTATTAATGGGGATAGATTAGTACCATTTACCCTGTACTAACAAATAACATCCAAATTTCAATGATTTAAGTCAAGAAAAGACCATTTCCCATTTTCCTTATGTATACAACATCCACTGTGTGTCTGAAAAAAGCTCAAAAGAATTAGACTTTCATACAATACAGACTACTTGATAATTGGTTCCTCCCTTTTTCCAGAAGACCTGCTCCATGCTGCTGCAGGGGGATTAGAGCACGAGAGGATATCACACAGGCAAGTAAATACTTCCACTTAGAAATAGCACTGCTAATTAAATGTCTCATCCCATAAGTAGTTTCCATTTGCAGCTCTTGACTATTTTTCATTTGCCTAGAAGTTTAGGGGACACAGACCTCGTTGAAATATTTCAGTGACTGTCATGGGACCCTGCACAAAACTGAATGCAGTGTTTTCTGTATAAGAGTCATTGTAGGTTGAAATAATTCCAATATCAACTATCTGAACAATTTAGTCATACTCTGAGTTTTGCATTTGTAGCCAGAGACATGACTGTCACTACTAGAATTCAAATATGTTTGTGAAGCCTGGAATTTTTGTTTTGTTTTCTTTTGTTTGGCCATGCTGTAATCCCTTCTCCTCCATTCTCCTCTCGGGATCTTGGGCATGCTCGCACACGCGCCAAGCATGAGTTTAAGCCACCAGGTCCAGAACTCGAACCACGGTCGACTACATGGGAGTCCAGAGACATAGCCATTACACTAATTGCTGGTCCCAAGGGAAGCCTGGAGTTTTGAAGGCACAGGCCTACCAAGAGGGACTGAGTGACCTTAGAGGAGAGGACTCAACTTAAGGGAACAGAGAGTTGAAAAGTTCATAGTATTTCCATGAAAACATTTAGTCATTGGAGAAGAGGGACATCTGAGTTTGGCTGGGTGGTTCCCTAAGTATTAATTAACAGTTACTCTACTATTAATTCTCAAAAGTAATGGGGTACATTCTTCTCTACCTTTTAGCACTCATTTAACAAATACAATGCAATGCAATGCTAGGAGCTCTCTCCTCAGCTTTTACCCTGAATAGAACTTGACACTCAGAAGGCTGTACAATCAATAGTAGGAGCTGACATTGGCAATAAAGTGGTATCCAGTAGAAGTAGCAATAGTGCCAGGCAGTGGTGCCAGTGACCAGGAGACATATAGGTACCCAGGAAATCAGAAGGAATTTGAAAGTGATAGTGACCAACAAAAATAGAAGCAGTAGTTCAGAAGATGGGGGCGATAATACAACAACATGGCACATTGGGGCCACAGCAGAAGTGTGAGAAAACTGTATACTTACTATAGGGTAACGGAGCAGATGTTCTGGTAACACCTTGCTCAGATTCACCTCAGCAGGCAAGAGTACCCATCCCTCAACTGCTGGTCACGATCGCTGCTCATAGTTGACAGCTGGTCCCTCACTAGAGCATGCCTTCAGTAAAATGTAAATTCTCTTGTCAAGGAGATTGGCACCCTCTCCTGGAGACAGCTTGTACCAGATAACTTGCTGACCTGGGAGTATAAAGGTGGCATTTACCACCAGGTGAGATCAACTCTGGGTATTATTCACACTCCTGAGCCTCTCTGTGGGATTAGGCAGATGCTACCTTCTGAGTCCATACATGTTTACTTATAAACTACATTATGTTGTTCCTTCTTTTCCATGGTCCTGAAGCCTTAACACCAACCTTGTTTCTAGAGGGCTCACCATAAACAGTAAGGAAATGAGAGCAGTTTCCATGAAGCACAGAGAATAAAGATATTCACTTCCTAAAAGAGGTAGCATATGCATTGAGATCTGCAGAATGAAGAAAGGTTTCTTTCCCCAACATCGTGCTTTCATTATTGGTCTGGGGTGAGAAGATTATCTCTATCCTCAATGACTTCCAATATTACTTGTCTTGAAAGATCTACCTCAGAGCCACCAACTGTTATGAAATCTTTCCACACCATCCTAGTCCAAAGTGACATTCTCTGATTGTTAGTGCTACTTACTGTTTGTGTTGTTACTTCAGCAATTATTCTTTCAATGTTTTGACACTTTAGCATTTCAACAGCTCTTCAAAATAACTCATTTTTCTAATATTAAGCATCTAGTATTGGTATACTCTAGGCTAAGATGTGAAGTTATCTTCCATGATCTATTTCATAATAGACATGTATTAAAGATACATACTTTGTATGTATAGATGGGGACTACAGATATGTAAACCTATTACAGTATCTTTATGTATATAACAGTATGAGAATTAGGGACATCTTACATTTTAATATGTTTCATGGTACATTCAAGAAATTTGAGATTGGTTCATTTTACACAACTCACATGTATGCAGAAGAAGAGCTTAATATGGAAAGGAAAGTAAGATTTTTATCTATCTGGTGGGAAATAGGGAGCCAAAAAGCTTTCTTTAATAAACATGTTTATAAAACTGACCCTGTTAACATATGAAGCTCAAATTCATTTTCTTTCCCCGTGGTACAGCATTCCAGTGCATTGATATACTGCACTTTGTCCTCTCCCTTCTCTTGTTATCAGGTGTTTAGCTTATTTGCAGTTTAGCCAGACCAAATTGGAAGAAGAATAACAAAGTGGGAAAAATTGTACCACCAGATTGCCAGACTTATTATAAAGCTATAGTAGGAATCAGCAGATGGTGTAATGGTCATGTCGCTGGATTCCCACATAGTTGACCACAGTTCAAGTCTCGGACTTGGTGGCTTCAAACTCATATCAGGCATGGGTGCATGTGTGCCCAAAACCCTGAGAGGAGATTGGAAGAGAAGGAACTACAGCATGGTCATCCCCATTGGGGGGTGATTTCTTATTTTCTGTTTCTCTGCCTCTCTCTGTGTCTCTTGTGAGTCCATGTAACCTATAGCAAAAATCTCTCAAAAAAAGAAGAAAGAAGAAAGAAAGAAAGAAAGAAAGAAAGAAAGAAAGAAAGAAAGAAAGAAAGAAAGAAAGAAAGAAAGAAGAAAGAAAGAGAGAAAGAAAGAAAGTAAAGAAGAGAAACTACAGTAACTAAGACTGTGATTTTTGGAACAAGGGAATCCAAATAGTCCAGTGAAGCAATTTGAAAACGAGGAAATAGATCTATCCAGCAATACACATGCACACACACACACACACACACACAATATACATTTTAGCTAATTCAACCGATTTATGACAAAGTGATACTGTGGTATAATGGGAAAAAATGTTTTCCAGAAAAGACGAACTTTTGAATATGGGCACTGAATCATTTGAATATCTATATAAACAATAAATTCTGATCCTTGACTCACAACATATACAACAATTGATTAAAATGGATTGTAGATCTAAATGTGAAATATAAAACATTAATACTTCCATAAGGAAACATGAGAGAATATTGTCATGACTTTGAGATGAAAAAGTATTTCTTAAACAGAATACTAGAAAGGCTAAAGAAAAGAAAACGTGATAAATGAAATATGTTAAAATGAACAGTTTTGATACATAATTAAGAAACTAAAAGGGTGAACTATATAGTAAGTGTAAAAATAATTATAATAAATGCATTGTTAAATACTTTAGACAAAGAAAATAAAATAATTCCTATAAATTTTAATAAGAAAAATGGAAACAGCAATAGAAAGACAGGCAAAAGACTTAAAAAGGTAACTTATAAGAGAAATTATCCATATAGGCCCTAAACATATAAAAATGTGTTTTAATAATCATCAGGTAAATAAAAATTAAAACTAAGAAAAATCCAATATACTGCACACTCAGCAAAATAGTAAATTTTAAAAAGACAGGCAATGCCATATGTTGGAATATTAATCAAACAGAACTCTCACTGCTTAGTAGAAATTACTAGAGTCACTAATGACACATATTTAATAATCCATTCTTAGACATGGACCCAACAGGAAAGCAAATGTGTTCACCAAAAGACAATGACACTGTTTATGGCTGCACTAGTTATAATGGCTCCAACCTGGAAATATCTAAATATCTA
>NW_006203980.1:0-15669 GCF_000334495.1 Tupaia belangeri chinensis
TTTTTTTTTTTTCCCCCAACAACCCTATATGTGTGTGTATTTTTTTGTTTGTTTGCTATAGGATGCAGATGCTTTCTGGACACATGGAGATAGAATGAGAGCTTGCACGTGAGAGAGAGAAAGTGGGGGGAGAAGGGATTGCAGCATGGCCATCACCCTTGGTGGGTGGGGGGGAGGATTTCTTGCTTTCTGTCTGTCTTCTTTTTGCATGTGCCCTATAGCAAGAACTTCTCCAAAAAAAAAAAAAAAAAAAAAAAAAAAGCAAAGGCATACACACGCACCTGGTATGATTTTCAAGCCACCAGGTCTGGGACTCGAACTGTGGCTGGCCATGCGGGAGTTCAGTGCTTTAACCTCCACACCACCACCGGCCCCAGTACGTATTTTTTAAAAGGACTTTCTGGATATAGTCTTGCCCAGAGACTAGGAGAGACCAGGTGGCTGCTCCCACCCCACCCTGAATTCCAGGGCAGCAGGTGGTCTTCTCCTGTCACCAGTTTCCTCTTTGGGTGAAGACTACCTGTGATGGGATGGGGCAGCGGCAGGCCACCCGGTGGATGGTGACGCGGCTCCTCCCACTGCATTCAGGGAGGCTGCCAGAGAGGGATGGCTTGGCCTTGCCTCATGGAAGAAGCCTAGGATGGGTCTTGGGGTTGGCTGGTGGATGGGTGTGGAGGAGAGGACTCGCTGGGGCCATGCCTGCCTAGGAACCCTAGGGAGAGGAGGGGGATGTCGCCTTGCTCCATAAGGGTCCATCCCTGGAAGCCACACTTGCCAGCTCTTCTCATTCTTAATCCTTGTGGGGATGATGCAGGCACTGGCAGCTGGTGCACTGCTGTTACCTGGTATAGCCGGAAGCACGGCAGCAGGGAGGCTCTCAGCCAGACCAGAGGGGGAACAGGGTAAGACAACAGATGAACAGCTGAGGAAGTTCATGGGATCCCTTTCTATCAAGACCCTTAAAAATGAAAAGGCCTGGGAACAGCAGTTGGTGTAATGGCTATGTTGCTGGACTCCCATGTAGTCGACCGGACCCAGTGGCTTAAACTCATGCTGGGTGCGTGTGCGTACATGCCCAAGATCCTGAGAGGAGAATAGAGGAGAAGGTATTGCAGCATGGCCATCACCCTTGGTGGGTGGAGGGGAGGATTTCTCGCTTTCTGTCTGTCTTCTTTTTGCATGTGCCCTATAGCAAGAACTTCTCCAAAAAAAAAAAAAAAAAAAAAAAAAAAAAAAAAAAAAAAAAAGCAAGAAAAAAAGAAAAGGTCTTGAGTCAGCCTGAGACATGGTGGTTAAGGCAGTTGGATCCCACATGGCCAACTGCATAGTTCAAATCCTGGACCCCTGAAAGCTTGAGAATCAAGCTGGGTGTGGGTGTGTACATGCCTAATTCTGAAAGGAGGGAGAGATGGAGGAGAAGGGATAGTGGTATGACCATTCCCCATGGGGTGGTGATTTTTCATCCCCTCTCCTTTCTCTGTCTCTCCCTGGCAAGTGCACATACCCTTTGGCAAATGAAAAAAACAAAATGAAGAGGCCTCTCTCCTTTGAGGCCCTCCACTGCCCACAGGGGCAGATATGCCAGTTTTTGGGAGCTTTTATTTTTTTTTTGCCAGTTTGCATGTGACACACAGGGTCTGAAGGCCAAGGGGAAGGTCCCCTTGTTGAACCTATGCACTTGGGGTTGGGGAGGGGCAGGACCCCAGCAGAGGGGCTGTGTGTGGTCAGGCTTTTTGGTGGGCACTAATGGCAGAGTGGGCCTGGTGGGTCCAGGGGAGCTCTGGGAGTGATCACTTCCCCGTGGCCAGTCCTCAGGGGCCATGCCAGAGCACAGCACTTCAGGAGCAAAGTAACGCCCTGTCTCTAGTTAAGCTGTAACGGGACTAGAGGACGTAAAGGTGGTGGCATGGGGGCCAAGACCAGCCCTGGAAGAAGACTTATTTCTTTGTTTTCTGGCCTCGAGGTCTTTGCAGCCCTTGGGTTCTGAGGATCCTTAGCATAGTCTACCCTCCACCATGTATATGAAGGGAGCAGCCCCCCCAAAACAAGGAGAGCCTTGCGTCCTGGCCCATGAAGACCCAGCACCAGTCCAAGCACCAGCTGAGAATTCAGCTGAATAAATCTACCGAGTCAAATCAAACTCCGCCTCAGTCTGGCTGAGGAGGAGGCTTCTGTGCGTGGAAGGTAAGGCATACTCGGCCTGGCAGCAGAGACATAATCGGGCCCCTTCCTCCGGGCAGCCTGGCCCCTCACACGTATTTCTCATTCATTGTTCATGCCAAGTGAAATGATTTACTCACTGACCTCTTTCCCATTGGGCTAGGAGCTCCCCAGTGCCCAGGTCTGGGACTCAGTCCATGTGATCAGACCCCAGCTGAATGTCCGACACCTGGTAGGGTGCTCCGTCCCTGTGGGTGGGCAGACGAATGACTACAGCACTGGATGGTCTGACTGAAGGCCTTCTATGTAGGACAGACAGGATGTCAGAAGGGCTGAGAGGAGGGAGCAGTCACTGTGAGCTTGCGTCAGAGGAAGAATGTCCGGCACCTGGTAGGGTGCTCCCATCCCTGTGGGTGGACAGACGAATGACTACAGCACTGGATGGTCTGACTGAAGGCCTTCTATGTAGGACAGACAGGATGTCAGAAGGGCTGAGAGGAGGGAGCAGTCACTGTGAGCTTGCGTCAGAGGAAGGCCTCCTGGAGGAGGTAGGCTCATCTTCCCATTCGCCTTGAAGCACTCGAGTCTGCCCCTTCCCTGGAATGGTCAAGAGGGGCTTTCAGCATCCTTCTTTCTATTTACCCATCTCCACCTCCCGCCAGTTCTCATGGAGCATCTGACAGATTGTAGTGGCTCAGGAGTGCCGACCGTGAGCGTCTCTTCCCTGTGGTGCTCGCTAGAGATTGGCCAGGGTGGGGGACATTAGGAGACACCACAAAGCAGTGCTTTTTCATTCTAGAAAGCAGTTGCTAAGCTCTTGTGAGCACACCATTGTAATCCACTCACTCACCTACCTTCTGTCCACCACCTTCCTTATTTTTTCTTCCCTGTCTTTCCTCTCTCCTTCTGACCTCTCTTCCTTTCTCCCTTTCTTTTTCTCAATGATTTTTACCCAGTTACCCAACTGTCTTTTTATCCATTTGTCTATATATCAATCCATACATTCTCCCTCCACTTATTCACCCATCTACACATCCCTTACATATCTATTCATCCATTTCCCATTCAGATCCGGTTTTCCTTTCATCCATTCATCCATTCATCTATCCATCCACATATCCATCCATTTACCTGTCCATCCATCTATCCATGTAGCCATCCATCCATTCATCCATCTACCTATCCATCTATCCATCTACTTGTCCACTTATCCATCCATTCATCCCCTCATCCATCCATCCATCCATCTATCCATCCATCCATCCATCTATCCATCCATCCATCCATCTATCCATCCATCCATCCATCTATCCATCCATCCATCCATCTATCCATCCATCCATCCATCTATCCATCCATCCATCCATCTATCCATCCATCCATCCATCTATCCATCCATCCATCCATCTATCCATCCATCCATCCATCTATCCATCCATCCATCCATCTATCCATCCATCCATCCATCTATCCATCCATCCATCCATCTATCCATCCATCCATCCATCTATCCATCCATCCATCCATCTATCCATCCATCCATCCATCTATCCATCCATCCATCCATCTATCCATCCATCCATCCATCTATCCATCCATCCATCCATCTATCCATCCATCCATCCATCTATCCATCCATCCATCCATCTATCCATCCATCCATCCATCTATCCATCCATCCATCCATCTATCCATCCATCCATCCATCTATCCATCCATCCATCCATCTATCCATCCATCCATCCATCTATCCATCCATCCATCCATCTATCCATCCATCCATCCATCTATCCATCCATCCATCCATCTATCCATCCATCCATCCATCTATCCATCCATCCATCCATCTATCCATCCATCCATCCATCTATCCATCCATCCATCCATCTATCCATCCATCCATCCATCTATCCATCCATCCATCCATCTATCCATCCATCCATCCATCTATCCATCCATCCATCCATCTATCCATCCATCCATCCATCTATCCATCCATCCATCCATCTATCCATCCATCCATCCATCTATCCATCCATCCATCCATCTATCCATCCATCCATCCATCTATCCATCCATCCATCCATCTATCCATCCATCCATCCATCTATCCATCCATCCATCCATCTATCCATCCATCCATCCATCTATCCATCCATCCATCCATCTATCCATCCATCCATCCATCTATCCATCCATCCATCCATCTATCCATCCATCCATCCATCTATCCATCCATCCATCCATCTATCCATCCATCCATCCATCTATCCATCCATCCATCCATCTATCCATCCATCCATCCATCTATCCATCCATCCATCCATCTATCCATCCATCCATCCATCTATCCATCCATCCATCCATCTATCCATCCATCCATCCATCTATCCATCCATCCATCCATCTATCCATCCATCCATCCATCTATCCATCCATCCATCCATCTATCCATCCATCCATCCATCTATCCATCCATCCATCCATCTATCCATCCATCCATCCATCTATCCATCCATCCATCCATCTATCCATCCATCCATCCATCTATCCATCCATCCATCCATCTATCCATCCATCCATCCATCTATCCATCCATCCATCCATCTATCCATCCATCCATCCATCTATCCATCCATCCATCCATCTATCCATCCATCCATCCATCTATCCATCCATCCATCCATCTATCCATCCATCCATCCATCTATCCATCCATCCATCCATCTATCCATCCATCCATCCATCTATCCATCCATCCATCCATCTATCCATCCATCCATCCATCTATCCATCCATCCATCCATCTATCCATCCATCCATCCATCTATCCATCCATCCATCCATCTATCCATCCATCCATCCATCTATCCATCCATCCATCCATCTATCCATCCATCCATCCATCTATCCATCCATCCATCCATCTATCCATCCATCCATCCATCTATCCATCCATCCATCCATCTATCCATCCATCCATCCATCTATCCATCCATCCATCCATCTATCCATCCATCCATCCATCTATCCATCCATCCATCCATCTATCCATCCATCCATCCATCTATCCATCCATCCATCCATCTATCCATCCATCCATCCATCTATCCATCCATCCATCCATCTATCCATCCATCCATCCATCTATCCATCCATCCATCCATCTATCCATCCATCCATCCATCTATCCATCCATCCATCCATCTATCCATCCATCCATCCATCTATCCATCCATCCATCCATCTATCCATCCATCCATCCATCTATCCATCCATCCATCCATCTATCCATCCATCCATCCATCTATCCATCCATCCATCCATCTATCCATCCATCCATCCATCTATCCATCCATCCATCCATCTATCCATCCATCCATCCATCTATCCATCCATCCATCCATCTATCCATCCATCCATCCATCTATCCATCCATCCATCCATCTATCCATCCATCCATCCATCTATCCATCCATCCATCCATCTATCCATCCATCCATCCATCTATCCATCCATCCATCCATCTATCCATCCATCCATCCATCTATCCATCCATCCATCCATCTATCCATCCATCCATCCATCTATCCATCCATCCATCCATCTATCCATCCATCCATCCATCTATCCATCCATCCATCCATCTATCCATCCATCCATCCATCTATCCATCCATCCATCCATCTATCCATCCATCCATCCATCTATCCATCCATCCATCCATCTATCCATCCATCCATCCATCTATCCATCCATCCATCCATCTATCCATCCATCCATCCATCTATCCATCCATCCATCCATCTATCCATCCATCCATCCATCTATCCATCCATCCATCCATCTATCCATCCATCCATCCATCTATCCATCCATCCATCCATCTATCCATCCATCCATCCATCTATCCATCCATCCATCCATCTATCCATCCATCCATCCATCTATCCATCCATCCATCCATCTATCCATCCATCCATCCATCTATCCATCCATCCATCCATCTATCCATCCATCCATCCATCTATCCATCCATCCATCCATCTATCCATCCATCCATCCATCTATCCATCCATCCATCCATCTATCCATCCATCCATCCATCTATCCATCCATCCATCCATCTATCCATCCATCCATCCATCTATCCATCCATCCATCCATCTATCCATCCATCCATCCATCTATCCATCCATCCATCCATCTATCCATCCATCCATCCATCTATCCATCCATCCATCCATCTATCCATCCATCCATCCATCTATCCATCCATCCATCCATCTATCCATCCATCCATCCATCTATCCATCCATCCATCCATCTATCCATCCATCCATCCATCTATCCATCCATCCATCCATCTATCCATCCATCCATCCATCTATCCATCCATCCATCCATCTATCCATCCATCCATCCATCTATCCATCCATCCATCCATCTATCCATCCATCCATCCATCCATCCATTCATCCATCTACCTATCCATCTATCCATCTACTTGTCCACTTATCCATCCATTCATCCACTCATCCATCCATCCATCCATCTATCCATCCATCCATCCATTTGTTCAGCCATCCATCCATCTATCCATCCATCCATCCATCCATTTGTTCATCCATCCATCCATCCATCCATCCATCCATCCATCCATTCGTTCATCCATCCATCCATCTATCCATCCATTCATTCATTCATCCATCCATCCGTCCATCCATCTGCCCAACCACCTGTCCATCTATCTATCCATCCACCTGCAAATGTTTTTGAACATCTACTGTGCATCATCCTGTTCCCATAGCTCAGAATCTCCCTCCAGGTGTCTGGAAGATAGGCGCGTGAACTCTAAGGACTAGGAGGCCTCTCAGTGCAGCACAGGCTCAGCCAGCGCTGCTGTGGGATCTCTGCCCTTTTCTTCTCAGTGCCTGTTCTCCTGGGTCATGCAGGAAACTAGAGGGGGAGAGGGAGGGCATCTCCTTACCCAACAGACCAGGACAGTACCTCTCCCTCTCGCTCTCCCTCTCCTTCCAGGTCTCAGGCAAGAGCCCAGTAAAACTGGGCCTGGCTTTTTCAGAAGCGGTTCCTCACCCCGGAAGGCCACCTGAGCTCTTAGGCAATTCTCCAGTGAGTTCAAACAAGAGGGGGCCCCTATGGGACCTGACAGGGACCTTAGGTGGGAGGGGAATCCCCACCATGAAGCCAGCACCCCCATCTCCACCACCGCACCCACATCCTCTTAAAACTGGGCTGCTTTGTGAGCCAGGCTTGTGTGTACCCTTGTTCCCAGGGCTGTTATTGCAAAGGATTAGCTGTTCAGCCTGGTGAGCCAGAGGGACGCGGGCTCCTGGAGCTTGACCTGGATTTGAGGGGGAGGAAGGGAAACCCACTCCCTTCTGCTCTGCCCAGATCCTGCCACCCCAGTCACACCAACGATCTGCTCTTCGGGGAGCCTGGGAGAGGGATGGCCATTAGTCAGTGGAGGTGCTTGCTTCCTAGGACCGTGGCAGAGGATCATGTTTTTCTCATTTCTCTACCTGAGGTCTGTGTTTATATGATAGTCCTACCCGAACAGCTCATTGCTAAGATGATCTGAATCCCACACTTGGTCAGTCTCTTCGGAGAGTGCTACTGTGGCCTGTCCTAGACAGGGTGGGCAGATTTTTTTCTGAGTCACACAGAAAAGCTATTGTGAAGACAGGTGGGAATCAACTATTTAGGCCCTAAGGACCCGACCAACTGGCCTGGCGTGCTTCGGATTCCCTTCATTACAGTTCTCTGTCCTTTGGGTCTGAGCAGGTTCGGACCTGCCTGGTGGAAATAACCGAAGATCCATCTGCATCAATATGTATCTTTCCACCGGGCCAGAAAAGACTTCCAGAAGTCATTGCTGGTGAGATAGTCAGGAGGCTCTAGCCGGAGGAAGAACTTTGGAATCCTAAAGCCCTGAGTTCAAACCGCGACTCCTGCTCCTTGACTTAGAGCAGAAAATGAGGTATCTCCTTAGGGCGTTAGTTTCTCATCTGTTTAAAAGGGATAACTGAGTTGTAGTGAGACTTAAATGAGTTCAAACCCTATGTAAAGTACTTAGGACAGACCCAGCCTGTGGTGGGGTGGCTAAGGCACCCCATCTGGAGTCCAGATGGCTGACAGCACCAGTTTGAATCCCAGGTCCAGTGGCTTGAAACACACACAGGGTGCATGCACATGCATGTGCAAAAATCCCGAGAGGAGAATGGAGCAGGGGCTGCAGCATGGCCAGTCCTCCTGGGGGTGATTTCACTTTCTTCCCCCCCCTCGCCCCCTCTCTCTTCAGCAAGCACACATGGCCTACAGCAAAAGCAAAATAAATAAATAAATTTAAGAAATGCACCTGAGACAGTGCCTGGAAGCTGGCAGATAGGGATCAAAAACAGTAGCCATGTTGTTTTTAGGAAAATCCAATCAAACAGAACCTGCTGTCCCTTGAAGGCGAGGCTCAACCTCGCTGTCCCAGGCTGGAGAACCTCTCCTCTGAAATCCGGGCCTGCAGATGCGGAGGCTGTTTGGCTTGTGTGACCCAGTTACAAGCTCTCTGTCCCCAGGGCCTCTGTGGACACCTCACTCTCTGCGCCTGGCACTGGGCTCAGTACTGTGTGGACAGAGGTTTCCCCTCTCCCTGTTGAGAGGCAAGTGCGTCAGATGGAAGCAGCTCAACTGGTTGCTGAGTTGTGGAAAATAAATAAACTGGGGGAGAAAAAATACTTCTAAAAATCAGGTCTGACTGCGGGCGGGGCGCTCCTGTGTAATTAGCGCTCTGCTGGCTGGCGGAGGAGCCGCCTGTTCTCCCTGTGCCCGTTGTGTCAGGCTCCTGCCTGCTCCTCCTCCTGCTCCCCCTGCTCCTGCTCCGCCTCCTCCCCTCTCCACCCACAGGTGTGTCTCTGGGCCCTGTGGCTGCCGGCCCCATTCTCCGCTGAGACGCCAGCGGAGAAGTCACCCACTTGGCAGCCCCAGCGAGCCCCAGACAAGTGACCCACGATGGAAAGTGCTGAGACCTCCAGGAGTAATGGGTCGATCCCAGAAGCCAGGGACACCCAGAGCCCGTCGGGTCCCAATGGCAGCCTAGAGAATGGTACTAAGGCCGATGGCAAAGATGCCAAGACCACCAACGGGCACGGCGGGGAGGTGGCCGAAGGCAAGGGCCTGGGCAGCCCCCTGAAGCCAGGGGAGGGGAAGAGCGCCCTGTTCGCAGGCAGCGAGTGGCGGCGGCCCATCATCCAGTTCGTGGAGTCCACGGACGACAAAAGCTCCAGCTACTTCAGCATGGACTCAGCAGAAGGCCGGAGGTCGCCCTACGCCGGGCTCCAGCTGGGCGCCGCCAAGAAGTCGCCCGTCACCTTTGCCGAAAAGGGGGAGCTGCGCAAGTCCATCTTCTCTGAGCCGCGCAAGCCCACGGTGTCCATCATGGAGCCGGGCGAGGTTCGGCGCAACAGCTACCCGCGGGCCGACTCGGGCCCGCTCCTGCGCTCCAAGTCGGGCTCTGAGGAGGTGCTGTGCGACTCCTGCATCGGCAACAAGCAGAAGGCGGTCAAGTCCTGCCTGGTATGCCAGGCCTCCTTCTGCGAACTGCACCTCAAGCCCCACCTGGAGGGCGCCGCCTTCCGGGACCACCAGCTGCTCGAGCCCATCCGGGACTTCGAGGCCCGCAAATGTCCCCTGCACGGCAAGACCATGGAGCTCTTCTGCCAGACAGACCAGACGTGCATCTGCTACCTCTGCATGTTCCAGGAGCACAAGAATCACAGCACGGTGACGGTGGAGGAGGCCAAGGCCGAGAAGGAGGTACCCACACTCCACCTGCCTCTCCTGCACCCTGCCTGCCCCAACCTCTCCTGGGCTTCCTACTTAGGGGCTCGGGTCTCTCTGCTATTCCTGGTTCTTTGGAAAAAAAGAAAAACGCTTCTTTCTCCCAGGCTGACTCCCCAGCTCCCTAGGGTCCCAGGAGACAGAGGCATTTCCTAGAAGAGCACACAGAGGCACAGGGAAGATGGGGGGCTTGACCGAGGTCATAGCAGAAATTCAAGTCAGGTCAGAGAGCAAGCCCCAAAGACAGACCTCACTCCAGGGTTCCGCGCTGGCGTGTCTGTTCATTTTGTCTACTCTGTTTCGTTTTAAGGGACAGAGAATTCTTCCTGCCTGAACAGGACTGGCTCCTGGTTGTGTTGAGGGAAAACACTACAAGGGAATTTGGGGCCACTGAAATGCCCTTGCTGGCTTTGCCGTTCGGGGTTGCAGTGCAGTGGCCTCTTGCCCTCTCTGATCTCCCAGCCAGTCTCCTGACATTCCGCACACCTCGTCCCCCTCTATCCTGGGCCGAGCCCTGCGTGGCCGGTGTGTGCGGCTTATGTGGCTGTGTCTAAGCCTGTGGGCCAACTGCTGGGGAGGGCTGGCGTGTGTGTGGGTGGAGGGTATGTGTGTATGTGTTTTATCGGCATGTGGGTGTTTATGTGTGCGTGACTGCACATATTCATATGTGTGCTATGTCAGTGTGTCTGTGTGAATTCCATGTGTGTGGTCATGTATGCACATCTGTGGGAGGGACTGGGGCAGGTGGAGGCTTGTGGGAGGCACTCTGGGCTGAAGGCCCTGCTGTGGCCATTGCTCCTGGCCCACTCTCCCTGCCATGGGTGGCCCTCCTTGGGGCACCCCTCCTGCTGGCCAGCATGGGGACTCCACACCCCCTCAGCGTGGTCAGCACAGCAGCCCTGCTGGCCCGGGCTTCCTGACTGTGAGCTCGTTGATGGTGCTGTCATGCCCTCTGGCAGGGAGGGACGAGACAGGGATGGGAACAGACGCAAAGTCCTTTCTGGGAGCTTTGGTCCCGGAGCAGGGTGCTCTCAGCTCCCTTGCCTCCCAGCTCCAACCTGACTTCAGGCTTCCTCCTGGGAGGCAGAGATGGGGCGATCCCCTGGTACCCCTCTTTAGGCAGCTCGCTTGGAAAGTCGGGACAGGCCTTCATCCCTGACCAGCAAACTGCGGTGCCCCCGGCTGGGTTTGGGAGAGTTGGCTGCGTTCCAGTCCTAATTTCTGCCTCTAATTAACGGCAAGGCTGTGGTTAGGTCCCTTCCATTCCCGCAGCCTCAGTTTCCCTCTGCAGTCAGCCCTCCGTACCTGCAGGCTCCCCATCCACAGATTCAATCAACCCCAGATTGAAAAGATCTGGAAAAAAATTTGGTGGCGTCTGTATTGGACATTTAGAGACTATATTTTTTCCTATTATTATTCCCTGAACAATACGGTGTAATGTTTTACACAGCATTTACATCGCATTGGGTATTAAAAGTTAGATCCAGAGATGATTTAAGGTACGGGAAGATGTGTGTAGGTTATACGCAAATGCGATGCCATTTCGTATAAAAGATTTGAGCCTCCGTAGGTTTGGTGTCTGCCGGGGATCCCGAAACCAGGCCTGGGAATACCCATAGGGAACAGGATGTGAAATGAAGAGGCAATGCTGGTTTTCAGATCGCTCCTGGAGTCCTAAGGATTCATTTCAAGGCTTTGGGGGGAGAAGGAGGACAAAAAGGCGCTAAGAAGGCAGGGGCTTGGGTTTCTCCCTCCCACCAGCAGGGCACATGGATTCGTCTGCTTTCTCTGTGGGCTTAGGCCCAGATTTCAGCCGAGACAAGTACTCACGGCTTGAGAAAAGCCCGAGCGCCCCTGAGGCAGGCAGTTCTGGGGGCAGGAGGGTCTTGGGCAGCCCCGTCTGGAGGCATCAGGAACGCAGAGTCCAGGTTCCAGTCCAGGGGCTGCTGGAGACTCAGGGACACTGTCCTTGCCCTTGAGGGCTCCCCAGGTAGGTCAGGAGGCAGAGCTCGGGTGCACAAACAGGACCGGGAGCTCCCGCCCAGTTCCTCCGAGGCAGTGTTGAGTCAACACTGAAGGCCAGGCCTGGCCGGCAGCCTCACCCGTCTCCTCTTTCATTCACAGGCGAAGACAGGTCTTCTTTCCCAGGGGAAGGAAGGGACCTGTCCCGGATCCCCCATTTGAGGAGGAAGCTGTGAGGTCCTCTTGCACTGTTTGAGAGTACATGAGAGCTGTGCGGGCCTAGTCACACGAACTCATGCTAACACATGGGTCCCACATACAAATACATGCAAACATCCATTTATGCACAGAGACACCCAGGCGCTCACGGGCTCTGTGCATTGGGGGGGTAAGAGTCTGGAAATGTGTACTTTAGGAAAAGCTAAAGGCCCCCCGCGGTGATTTTTTAAAAAAGGTTTTTGACATAGTGTGTGTGTGTGTGTGTGTGTGTGTGTGTGTGTGCTCGCCAGATGAGACAGTGAGAGGGAAGGTGAGAAGTCCTCCCCCTGGAGAGATGGCCGTGTCGCTGTCCCTTCTCCTCTAGTCTCCTCCTGGGGTTTTGGGAACACACACGCATGCATGCCCAGCATGAGGATTAAGCCATCAGGTCTGGGACTCGAACCGCAGTGGGCCATGTGGGAGTCCAGAATCTTACATTACCTACCAGCCCCCTGTTGGCCCCCCACTGCAGTGACTTCATAGGAGCTTCAGGCAGCCTTTTGTTTATGTGTGCACATACATGTGCTTGCAGGCCGGGCTGGGCAGGAGGGGGTGGGCCAGCACCCAGGAGACTGCAATGGGGCAGAGGTTTGTCTAGGCCCAGCCTGCTGGCATGCCAGCCGTGGGGGATGGTGGCACTGAGCAGGGTCAGTGGGTTGATGGAACGAAGGGCATGAGCCTGTCATCCTGGCACCTTTCGGAAGTGTCTCCTGCAGACCCAAACATCGGCCCACACACAGCTTTTTGCAAGGAGCCCTATGTGGAACCCGTTCTGTAGACCTGCTGGGCAGGGCCCAGGTGACGTAGTGGGAGGCTGCTGATGGCACCACGGGGGGAGGGGGGGGGCACCCATTCCTGTGCCTCAGCTTTGCCCAGTCTCCGAGCAGAATCTGTGCTGGAAAAAGTTCACTTGAGTGGCAACATAAGTCATTCCTCTCGTGGACCTGTGGTCAGAATGTCCCTGGCTCCACCCCCAGTGTCACAGAGGGTGCCATAGATGTCCTCCTGTTCACGCCTCTGCCTCTGGACAGGGCCCAGGCTAGCTTTGGTGGGCAAGACTAAAATGTACATATTCATCCCCTTCCGTGTCCCATGACCCTTCCCTCTGTCCCAAGGCTCTCCTACTGTAGGCCAGGAGTTTAGGACTCAGCTGGGTGGGTGGCTGCCTGCTCCGGGGAGGCCGTGCTCTGCCATGGGTCCAGCTTGGGCCTTGGGGTGACAGCAGGGCAGGGCGTGTGCAAAGGGCGCTTTGCTTAGTCGTGAGTGTCGCCATAGTGGGGCTCAGCACAGTGCCTCGTCTCCACTGTCGCCTCTGTCGCCTGGCCCAGCCTCGTTTCCCTCATCCTGTCCTGCGACTTCATTTCTCAGCTCACCACCTAGTCCTCCCACCATGGCTGGTCACCAGCCCCGGAGTGGCTGGGCTAGGCTGGTACGGGCAGGAAAGCTTTCTGGGCAGACGGCGGTGACTAGGATTTGGAAAGAGAAGCCAGGCTGAACAGCTGGGGTGCCCTGGAGGGGCAGGGACCACTTTCCTTGGAGAGCTTGGGTGAGAATGCTTGTTCCTGGGCAGGGTGGGTGAGAAAGGAAGTGGGGCGACCTCTCCGGTGCTGAGGGGGACAACAAAACAAAAGAGATTTCGAGGCAGGAAGCAGGGAAGAAAAGCAGAGTCCAGCAGGGGACAGCCAGGCTCCGTGGGACACACCTGTGTGCATGCTGGGCTCTGTACCCGCGTGGGCGCTCCTGACATCAGGCCTGGGGGTGGAGGCCATTGTGCCCATTTCACAGATGAGCTCAAAGATGCCAAGAGGAAGAGCTGGGAACCCCCCCTCCACACTTAAACCATTTTGCGCCAGAGGATTGGAAAGTTCTCCTTGGGCCTACCGAGTGGAGTGGCTCCCCGAATCGCAGCCCTCAGACCAGACTCCCCGGGGAATTGTAAGCACAGACAATTAGGTTCTGTTTTAGGGGCTGGGGCTTAGATTTGCAGAACATCTCTGTCGGGGATTCTTTTTTCTTTTTAGAGGGATTTTTGCCATAGGGCGTGTGTGTTTGCCGGAGAGACAGAGTGAGATGGAGAGACGGAAAGAGAGAAATAATTCCCCAGGGAGATGGCCATGCTGAACCTCTTCTGCAGTCTTCTCTCAGGATTTTGGGCATGCATGCGCACGCACCCGACGTGTTTTTTAAGCTGCCGGATCTGGGACTGTCTACATCGCTTGACTACGTGAAAGTCCAGCGATTTAAGATGTAACCAGCGACACCATCTGCTGGCCCCTCCCTCGGGGATTCTCATGTACAAGGGTACTTCAAAATGTTGGTAGAACGATAGAATTAAGTTTATTTTGGCCCTCAAAAATATGGAAATCCATGCACGGCTTTCCCATAATATGCATTTTCTGTGAGCTTTTGAAGATCCCTCAAATATCCCAATTGGGGGACCAGAAATTGGCATAATGGCTATATCACTGGACTCCCATGTAGTTGACTGTGGTTCGAGTCCCAGATCTGGTGGCTTAAGTTTATGCCGGGTGTGTGTACATGCGTGCCCAAGATCCTGAGAGGAGAATGGAGGAGAAGGGATTGCCATGTGGCCACCCCCCCGAGGAGGGTGATTTCTCACTTCCTATCTCTCTGGTTCTCTCTGTCTTTCTGGTGAGCACACATGCCCTATAGCAAAAATCTCTCCAAAGGGGGGAAAAAAAAAATCCCAATCTGCTTCTTTTTCATCATGAGGAAACCAAGACCCAGAGAGAGGAGGACACTTCCTTGAGACCCACCCGGTCTGGACAAGGCCTTCTTGCCCTGTTTTGCCCTTCCCCTGACCAGAGGCTGTGAGGAACCTGGAGAAACAGGAAACCCCAGAGCAACCGACCACCTGACATGGGCAGCTTGACATCTGGGAGGAAACGGGACATCTATCCCGCTTTCAGATGCTTATCTGGATAATTACCATTTTGTCTGAGAGTACAAATTTGGCAATTAACTGGATCATTTGGCAAATATCACAGCCGAAGGCCCAGGCCCCTGTGGTTAATTCAGGCTAGGGGAGGTCCCGGCTGCTCTCCCCTCCCTTGCTGAGATGTAGGTACACCTGTTCAGGGGAGTGCTCAGGTGTGTCTGCACCCGAAGACCCCGTCCCCCATGCTGTGCCGCCCCTGCTCACAGGGAAACCTCTGCTCACCGGGGTGGGAGGATTTCTAGGCTGGATGGCTCACAGGGCCGTCCTGGGCGTCAGAGAGTGGGAGGCAACCGGAGGAGTGTGGGAGAAGGGAACAAAGGCAGCATTTAGGGACAGGCCTGGGCAGGGTGAAGGGGATGAAGTGGGAGTAGGAGGAAGTGAGGAGGGAGGTGAGGGCAGGGGTGGGGCTGTGGGGAGCTGAGGCCCAGCAGACATCAGGGGCTTCAGTGCATTCCAAGAGAGGAGGGGAAGAGGGAAAG